>NW_011888801.1:14022243-14102562 GCF_000151845.1 Pteropus vampyrus | reverse complement strand
CTGGCTTTCCCTCCCTGAAGCCCCTACTTCTAACTGCTCGCTACCAAGTCCTGCCTGCTTCACATTTCCAGAGCTGGGAATCATGATCAATGGGTGAGCTATGGGCTAGTGCTCTCTGAGCACACTTGACTCAAAAGGAAAATGAGAACAAGGATCTGTTTGGTTTTTAATGCCATAACACCTGCTCTTGGCGCTCCACAGAAGCCCATATTCACTTCAAGTTAAAGATAGCTTAAGACTTGGCTCCTTTAGATATAACCTCAACTGGGAAGACATGTGCATACCCTTAAAAGTTCAGAAGAACATGAAATTAGATTGTGTCTAGTGACAACAGAGTGAGTAGACATGGCTCATGTGGTTTGAAGCAAACACCTGATATTTCTCTAAGAAAAAGAAGTGTTGGCTGACCTCTGTCTTGCACTCAGGGTCCTTGGCCTGCCGCCCAGGAATCAACCTCATGGCTGATGACAAGCCTCCACTCCATGAAGTGACTTTGCTGTGGTGTCCAACATTCGAGCGACTGGCCAGTGATTTCTTCTCGGATGCTGGGGACAGGGAAGCAAAGACTGTCAGAAGTAAAGTTGAGAGGAGAACATACACTATCCCTACAGCTGGTTTGGCTTTCAAAGGGCTAGCAGGGTCTTGAGTCCAGTGTGCCTGCCTTCAATAATGGGAACAGCCAAAGTTTACAAGCTCACATTGCCATCTTCTAAGAAATGTAGTGTGGGTTTTGGAGTCACCAGGCCTGCCTTAGATTCTTAGCTCCGAAGCTCACTGACTCAAAGTGAGATGTTGGGCAAGTTAGCTGAGTCTCAAAGATTCACCCTGAAATGGGAATAATAGTGTCTAACCTCACTGTGGTGTCATGAAGAGTAAATAAGATTATGTGTTTAAAGCACAGGCCCTGGAACATAGAAAGCTTTCAGTATATGGTTGTTGGCAAAAAGAGAGCCGTTTGTAAGTTTTAAGGTCCATCTCACCATTTTATTCCATATATGTGCATGAATATATATATATATATAATTTTATTGAACTTTTCCCTGAAACAGAATCTTACATTTTGACTTCAAATTATACATGGGCTAATTTGAGAAGTGAGTGAAATAAAGGTATCACACCACTGGGTAGTCTGGGACAATATACATTGAAATAACTAACTCTTAAATCACTGCAAATTTTGTGATGCTGAAAGACTTAAAAAAAGTACATAGCATAATTTGACAGCAATGGCCTCTTTAAAACCAAAACTAAACCATTATTCCCACAGGTGTGTTGCCTAATATGAGGGTAAAAGTGTTGAGTTATTGATAGAATGTAAGGGACATTAATATCTTTTGGATGAAGATTTTCATTCGGACATAAAGAACCTGAGGCTCCAAGTCACCACAAGTCTTGGTGCAAGGTTTCAAAGCTGGTAAGTGAATATCAGGGCAGGCCCTAGCACTTCTGCCCAAGTTCCAGAGCCCAGGCTAGAGCTATAACATAGTGGCCCTTCAGTGTCAGAGATCACTAGAATCTGCTTGCTTGGTTGGCATCTCTGGCCTTCCTTTCACCTAAGATGCAAAGCAGCATGCACTCTTTGAGAGCAAAGATTCATGACATTTCAGTGATGTAAATCTCACCCACCAAAGTGATGAGAGAGAAGGTCTGGAGGGGAAAGGCTCTGGGCCTCAAGTGGAACCTTGGGAAAGTCTGGCTCTATGAGACCCAGAAGTCCCATTCCCTAGAGCCAAGTGGACAGAGACCTAGGTAATGCTGCCAGGCCTTGAGCATCGTCTCCTCCAAGAGTGGGGTGACCTCTTCAATTTTCACTTCCTTCTCCCCAGGTTTTACAGAGAGATCAATCTTGAAGGTGTCCTCTAGCTCCTGCCGCCTCTGTGCCATGAGCTGCTGCCAGAGAGTCCTCACCATCTTTTGGATATTGTGCTGGACTAAGAGAGAGAACATATTGCACAATCAGCAGGCCTCAGTGCTTCTCCCAGACAGGGCCAGAGATAGCATATCATGGCTGCTTTTATTCGCATTCTTCTTGAACATCATTCTATCTTTGCAAGCTCCAGCCAGAAATCAGTCAATATGTAGAGCCACAGGACTGGTGACAATACTACCAACATTTATGTGAGCTGGCTTTCCCTCCCTGAAGCCCCTACTTCTAACTGCTCGCTACCAAGTCCTGCCTGCTTCACATTTCCAGAGCTGGGAATCATGATCAATGGGTTTAGGGAACCTCTTTCTCCCATCTCCCAATTCTATTAGATACCAAACAAAGAGATATCTGTGCAAGCTCTACGTAACCAAATAGCTTCCCCCCAAAAGCTCCTTCCAACCTACTTTTTCTACTGGTTACTCAGAGGAATGGACACCCAACCTAAGGCTGTGCTCATGGGCCCAGGACCCAGGTTAGTCCTCTTTCCTGGTACTGGCTCAAGCTTCCCAATACCCATCCATCTTACTGCCCTGTATTTGCCCAGATATTGACAAATCTACCAAGCCAATTCTGCCTGCTATGCCCCTCAACTATAATCTGATCAGTGCCTAAATGCCTTCTGATCTTGGACTACTGGGTCTCCCCTCTGGTACCAGTCTCTACAGTCTGTTTATTTCACTCTAGGGGGATGGACATTGCTCAGTTCTCTCTACTAGCCAAGTCCCCAAATGTTAATGTTCATGTTGTAATTAATACTGTCAGGGTAAACTTTAAATTCATGTGACTTTTGAGCACTGGCTTTGGACACCTATCTGACCAGAAAACAGGTCCTTGTGCCTACCATTTAGTACCACAAAATATGGCAGCAAACCAAAGTGGTGGAAGTTTTGCTGAAACCTCCTGGATGAAGAAGGAGCAATCTCTTAAACACATGGATCTGGATGCCTTTTTTTTTTTTTTTTTTTTACAAATTGCCAATCCCTTTAATTTGACTTGATATTACCAAATCCAAGAATTCTATTAAGCCAAAAATCTCATAAAAGAAATGAGTTTATTTACTACATTCCTATTTTCTAGGGAAGAAAGCTGAGAGCTAAGTAATGGCTTAAAGTAGGTGACATGGAATGCCAATTTCTGTATCAAGTGGGCCAAAGGAAAATTTAAGAGACCATCCAAGAAGTAAAATCAACTTACAGTGAAGGCCTCTGGGATTTTAGCGGGAATATCAAGTTCTTAGTCTAACCAAGTCCCACAGAGCTCTCTCTTCTTCTATCTATACATCCACCCTTCTATTTCATCCCATTTTTAATACAAAGATCATTCCAATTTCATTCTCTATCAGATTACCTTTCTGTACCACTACATCTTTATGGGGTTTTCTAGGGCCTCTTCTGGCTTTTGAATATTTGATTCTTCATCTTGGGAAAGAAAAATGGAAGAATGCAATCCTAGCAGTTATCACTATCCATCTACTACTCCCAAAATAAACAACACAAAATGTACCATCACTCAAACTTGGCAAGTTGTCCTCTCTTTTTTCTCTCACTTCTTCATTTGGAGAAAGAAACACTTGATGATAAGGCGTCATTCTAGGCTTGGGTTCCATCCCAAATCCTTCTGGAAAACTAGTAGGCAAAAGATTTTTCACTATAAAATTCAGGTTCCTTGGGATTATGTCATTGTTCTTTATTACAAATAATCGTCCTCCAAACTCGGTACATATCAATATGGAAAAACTGTCTACAAGTTCAAGCAAACAGCTTATGACAAATTCTATGACAGATATTATGTAATAGCATTCTGGAAAATAAGAAAAGCTCCTTCTTTTTGTTCCTTCTTATTAAATCCAATCCATGCTCCCAGCAGACCCCATGAAAAAACTCTCCTGCTTTCCCCAGCATCAGAACTGGTCATTTTTTTTTTTTTGCAGACTCTCAAAGCATTGAACTCTGCCTTTGTTTGGCACTGATCTCATCCTGCCTGGAATAGGGCCAGGGCCAGCTTTATGGGCCTGTGATCTGTGCAATGGTACAGGGTTCATACTCTGAAGGGCCCAATGCTTGGACTTTTCTGTTACTGTCTTGAAATTCATAGCAATTTGTGAACAAAGGACCCTCATTTGCACTTTGTTGTGGCCCCATACAGCCCGCAGCTGTTTCTAATTAGGGTGCAGCAGTTTACATATCAGGTTCCCCATGAACTGTCTGCTCCAGGGCTCCTAGTTATGTTAATATCCACATGCCCTCTTCTCTGGGCCCTCTCAGCCAACCAAGCAGAATATACACTCAGTAAATGTTTGTAGATTGAACCAAAAATGACTAACAAGGAAATGAAAAAATAGAGTATGTGAAAATGTCCATTCTTGAAATATCTAGAATGAAGTCCCTTTGGATTTTGGAATCCATTTTGCTAAGACGCATCTGAGGAGGGTGGAACTTTAAGCACACAAATCAATTGGCATTCATTCTTCTTACCTATGCTTTCAGTATGGATAAGGCCTAATTCTTAAAATAGAGAAGAGAACCTCCCAATCTCATCCATACACTGAACACAGATTCTTTTATTTCAAACAAATAAAAAGTCAAGCACCTCCTCTGGGCTATGAGTATTTTCCAGTGCTTCTTAGAGAGTAATTCTAGTGCTTTGTAATGTTCAATAGTCAATAGGATTTGAGAGATTTTTCCCTAGTAATCAGACATAATTTGTACTGGTATAAATACAATCAAGAAAAGGGACAAGAGTAAAGTGTAATCTCACAGTCCTCTCTTACTCTACGTTCAACATGGCTCTCTATGAATAAGATAATATTCATAGGCAGCATGATGCCAAGGCACCGGTGTGCATACTGCCACACATATACATAGAGAAACTGCATATATACAGAGAAATCTAACATATTTTCAAACTTTGGACTTCAAGAAAAGGATGTAATTGAGATTAATTTCTTTTTATTAATATTTCTCACACAAGTATACTTATGAATGTTATTTTATAACATAAATTGTGTGTATATTTTTTTCTATCAGCAAAATTATTCCTGGCTCGCATGATACAATTTATTATATGTGTTTCCATTCTGACTGTATTTACCAAATGTTAATATTTCTGAAGTCTGCCTGCATTATAAAATCAATATGTATATTTAATGTTGGAATTTTCTGCCCCCAAAATTAAATCAGTGAAGATTCTTACAACCTGAGAATTGTGGAAGTATGGTAAATTATTATTTCATGATGATTCTAGCTGTTTAGTCATATGGACAGGTTTGAGGAGGACCCACCTTATTATCAAACATTACACATAATTTGGACAACCAGATAAACAAAGAGATTACATAATTTATACTGTTTAATCAAGTGTCCCTCTGAAGCTTTCTTTTCTTCATTGATCACTGGTGGGCAAAGAAACAAGTGAGCAGTTCTTACCTTCTCACACTGAGCAGCAACAAACAATGCATAAGGCAGAGAAGGAAACTGGTGTTGGAGTTGTAGGTAGCAAAGATAATATCCCAGTGTTCCCATAGAAAGTCTAGGACGCTGAGAAGGCTGAGGCATTCAGAGAGGGACTGCTGGGGCTTGGAGAGGCAATAAAGAATAACTTTATTTAAACTGCTGTATAAAGCACTGATGACAACGTCCCTTTGCGAAGAGGCGTTCTTGATGACCTGTGACATAAAATAAACACACATATACAAACATACTTGTGAACACTTTACTATTTTATAGATTGACCCAGTTAGTTAACTATGAAAATAATACAATCTCCTTTTCTTTATTTCAAAAAGTGGCATGATCTAAAATTCAAATAGGATAACCTTCCTCTACCTTTGAGTTTCTATTAAAGTGAATGATCAATAAATACAATTCAAATTGTTAGATTTACAAAAAGTTGGTGTAAAAAAATTTTTAGGTTCATCATAGTCATATTATGGAAAATAGACAAGAGATCAGAGATTGCTGAAATACAGGTAAAATAGTTGTCCTTCAGTATGTAAGATACTATTATTAGTGTCTAAATAAAAAAAAAAACACATTATTAACTATAAATACTAGTTATTATGTACAGAGTGTTTATACTATTCCAGTTTTCACGCTAAGCATTTTGCATATATTTACATATATTGCCTCATTTAAGCATCCTAACATCTTGAAGTAGGTACTAAGATTACCCCACTTTAGGAATAAGGAGGCTGAATGAAGGTCAGAGATGTTAAGTGGTCAATAAGGGTCAAATCACACAAGACACTTGAGCCATGCTCTTAATCATCATATCACATAAAGGAGATGGGAGTCCAGTGAATTTTAACACATGATAAACTTAGATGGGTAAGGCAGAAAGTCCTGATTTGTAGCCTTAACAGTAATTGGTCCATCCATATTTTTTGGTTTCATCAAAAAGAATTTATAGAACAAAAATTAAATGCCAAAGTTTTCAGTCTATTAGAAAGATATTTGTTAGTTATAGATTGCTCTCTTAGAATTTTGTGGGTACTGCAAGTAGTTATACTAATGAAGTTAAGTTTTATTCAAATCTGTTGTAATTTGAAATTCATGTGTTTGCTATCATCTCCTATGCCTTATATGGGTCATATCTTTCAAACTGAAGTTAAGAGTTATGAGAGTCACAGGTAGTGAGTAGGAGAGAGAAGGATGGTAGATGTGGACAAAACTGAATGTCCTTGGGCCTGGCACCCCCTAAAGACACATTAGCCTCAAAGGGCATTCACTTTTTGGTATTAGCTCTATGTGTTTTGACTATTGGAAGCTGCTGTGGGATGAATGTTTGTGTCTCCTCCAAACTTTGTATGTTGAAACTCTAATCCCCACCCTGGGGGTGTCAATGACACTCTCCCTACGGGGCATGAAAAGGAAGAAGAGCGGCCCTTCTGGGTTCTGCTGCAGAGGGCATGCCAAGAGCTGCTGGCAGGAGTTGCTGGAGGCAGAGTTTGGCTAAGTAAGCGCTCTCTGACAATCACAAGTGTCCCACTGGCTGGGACCACTTGGTAGCATAGTGAATGCCTCATGCAGGAAGAATTCAAGGAGAGAATGAATGGTCACTTGATTGAAAAGGTTTCCAGAATAAAATGGGAGGCGAGAACTAAAAAAAGAGTTCAACTCTAGGTTTCTGAGATTGTATGATTCTGTGTGTGTATACATGTATAATAATAAACGTACACACACTTATATTTAAGGGTGTATCTATGAGCATGCATTTGTATGTTTGTAGATATATCTGAAGACAGAGCACATGCAAGAATAATAGGACTAGGTAAATACAGACTCTTGCTTTGATTTCAGGAAGGCCCAAAGATGACAAATGGAGGTGGACACTAAAGAAGAAAATTACCTAGATCTTTTGGAGATAAAGATGCTTTTGGCACTTTCTTCGTTGATGAGGAATAACAAAAGTTAATATTAAACCAATAATGACAATAAAGACCCAAAGGAGGTGTGTAGAGTTTAGGAGGGGCAGAGCTCAGTTGCCAGCACAGGAGACCATGGCTCCGACTACTGAGACAGATTGAGGTGAAAGCCATGCAGGGCACTCAACAGCCACCAGGCATTGCCTGGGCCATAAAGGTCCTCTTCCTTGCTCCCATTCGTCTCAGATTCTATCTTCAGGAAGGACAGCAAGTTGATCTGGACCAACTGTATAGCCAGAAGCATATCATATAGACACTTGGTCAGTCAGCAGGAGTTTTCATACCACTATGGCCAGTCAGGTATTCTTACCACCATGATGTGCTCCGTGATGAAGAGAAGGATGTGTCTGGGGTCTGCTGAGAACATCCCACTGTATAGCTTCTCTACCAGCTTCTGGGCGAAGTGGGAGATATTCATAAGTGAAGGAGCAGCAGCAGCTTCTGTGTTTGGCTGAGGCTCTTTACTGCCTAAGATGGAGTGAGAAGACAGACCAAGTTCATCAAAATCTGAATGGCTTTCTTTCCACAACAGTCTCCAAACCCCTCTTGTTAACCAACCATATCTGACTCACCTCTGTATACCTCATTATAGCCCTCTATATACCCTGTTGCTCTGAAGATGTGGTCTTACAAACAGGTACCCAATGAGCACACATTATTCAAAATAAATTAATCTTGAAACATCTAGTCAATGACATAAACCGAGTAGGGAGGAAGTAAATACAGGGTAGCATTTCTTCCAGTGACATTTAGAATGAGAGTGGAGGGAAAATTAGGTAGAATGTAAATAGGAAGGCTGTCACAGTGACCCAAGGCCCTGCTTCACTGTAAGGCAGAGAATAAAAATGTAATGTGGATTATCTGTCTGTGCTCACCAGCACAATGGGCATTATCCTCAAAAGTGGATGTGATGATCTCAGCTAATCCTGATAACAATCCTCTGAGTTAGCCATGATTGTTGTACTCACTCACATGTTTGGGCACCTGTCCAGAGTCATGCCGCTGTCCAGTGACAGAGCCAGGATCAGAACTGGGACTATCAAGCTCACACTTTTCACCACTCTACTCTACCACACTTCAGATACACTACAAGAAAGTTCAATGGTCAGGGTTTCTATGTTGTGGCATAAGGAGGAATCCAGAAGATAAATTCTGTGGCTCAGAAGCCACAGAAAGTACTTTGTTTAATCTTGTTGGAAAGGTACATTCTTCTAAATGAAGCCTCAATCTGAACTTCTTAGGGGCAATGGCAATATCTTCAACCAGGTTCATTTGTTTAAAAAAATTGTTGTGCCCAGGCATAGGTGCAAAGAATAAGATGCTGAGCAGAAGAATGTTGAATTCCAGTTGACATCTTGACTTTCCTCATGGGAAGAGGACACATTCTACTGAAGGCAGAGGAGAACTGGTTTTATCAGAAAGAATTTCTGTTTCCAAGTGGCCTAACAGCGGCAAAGGTGTCATGAAAAAAGCAAGCATGCCTTCTGTGGGGCTTCTGGACATGGTCAGTAAACTCTTGTTGCAGATTCAAGGAGGAACTGATGTGTAGGTGAAGGATGTCTCCCCATGGCTCTTGGAGTGCCCTGCAGCACTAAGGCCCATGCTTCCTCTAGGAGACTGAGGTCAGTGGCTGGTGGGCACACTGGCTTTCTTATTCAGCTGTCGGTATCTTTGTGTCATAAACAGGGAGAAGCAGGTCATCCCCCACTCACCTCTGAGCATTGACATGTCACCTTCACTCATGACGTGAAATATTTCCATGGTGGAGAGCAGGACCTCAGATTGGAAGTCTCGCTTCTGCTGGCTGCTGGCATTGTCTGGAGAAGCCTGAAAGCACATCCAGAACTAAGATAGCAGCCACATAGTTATCATATCCTCTTAGTGCCTACTGGGTCACCCTGCCTAGCCTATATGCTAATACCACAGCTGTGAGGAATGCTGACTGCCAACAACTCATAACTTCCCCTTCTCCAAGGCATTGTCCTCTGCTGACCAAGTTGCCTCACCCAGGAGGTGATTCTCACTTTTTGGGGGCAAGGAGGCAAGTGGGGGTGACCCATAGACAATGACTACCTAGTAGGTGGCTCAAGGTAGGGCCAATTCTGAGGTGCAGATAGCACACAAATGTTCCCCCTTGGGACCAGGATGTGGCTGAGATGATTTCCTGGTTAGATTCTTCCCCATTCTCCTTGCATCCCTTTTCTGCCTCCCCTGGGAGCATAGCCCCCCAAAATCACTCTTTACAATCTATATTTCGGGATCTACTTACAAGAATCTGGCTAAGATCTGCCTTCATTCATCTATCCACTTGCTGCTGATGTGGTCCCTGCTCTGCCAGGGCCTGTGATTCCTGGAGGATAAAGATTCTCTCCCAAAACATCACTGAAGTTTTAGGAGACATTCTTGACCACCAGCTAGCTGCCATCTACAGGCCTAGGTGAACTCTCACAAGAGATAAGCCCTCAGGTCTTCTTGTACATACCCTGCCCTCGAGGTGCCTGTGCCCTCCCAAGCCTGCTCCCCCAGCACATGGCCCAATAGCATCCTTTCCATTCACCTCCAGGAGCACATCCAGTGGCAGCCACTGCTTGGGGCTGGGAGCTGCCAAGAGCTCCCTCAAGAGTAGCTGCATGAACTCCCTTAGCTGTTTCCGTAAGGGATGTGACTTGGCAGGAGCCTGTAGACCCTCCGCAATGCTGTCATCTTCAGCTTCAGCCCTGGGACTGCTGGTGTTCTGGGTAGACTCAGTTGTGACCCCCTCAAAGACAAGAGAACCCCAGCATGAGTGGCCTGGCTTGCCTCATAATGCTTTCACATCTGTCTTTGATGTATGCATGGGCAGAATTCTGATCGAAACATTAACATGTAAGGAAATTGAGGATCCGCAGAGATAGACAACTTGCTCAGAGTCCCATAGCTCATAACGTGGTCTGTTTGTGTCCCTGAACCCAGGATAGGTGGGAGTCATAGGAAAAAGCTGAGGGAACACTTGGCAGTGAAGTCTAGAATGTGTTCTGGGCAAGTCTCTTCCTCTTGGGAGCCACAGCTCCCATCAGTCAATACTAAAAAGAATGTCACAAAGACGTGTGAGAACACAATGAAAGAATAGTGAATGCCACAGTGCCTGACTCTGGCATGTGGTCAAGAAAGCTGATTCCCACCTAAAGGAGCCCTCACCTTTACTGCCTGCCAGGCTCTGCTGTTAACAAGTTAGGACCCTTGGGTGAAAAGGAAAGAAAGAGGGCTTCAGCAAGTCCTGACACCCAAGTCCCTGAAGCACCTTGGACTTCACTTTTCATTTTTATGTTTATAAAAATATTGGGAGATAAATGAGACTGGCATTGTTAACCCAGCTACATGTAGAAAGACATGGAGATGCTGGGAGGCTGAATGACACGCCCAAGGACACTCAGTCATGTTCTTCTGTCGAAACCTCCCTTTGCTCATTCATAAAATTAATGCAGGCATTTGTAATTAAACCATAAAATGAATGTAATGGCACCTAGGGAGGTGGCGACTGTTTTAATTAGCTCCATGTGGCCTTGGCTGGAAAGATGCCATATAAATTCCCAGCAAATTGAAGTCTTTTGTCCACCAGGCTTCTATGTGAAGAGGGTCTGTCACATTTTCTGAGCAACGAAGGCTTTTTGGAGTCGACTTGGAGCTGGAGGTATGGGAAGAAGCACTTTGGAATTGGAGCCAGAAGCCCAGGGACAGAGCCTGGCTCATCTGAGGTCTCGCATTGGGGTAGGGTGACTTTGACCAGATGCTCCCCCAGGCAAAAACTGCTGAGCTTGGAGAGGAAGAGCCCTGGGTCAGAGCGTGCTCCACCTGCTGGCAGAAAGACAGCTGGAACTTTGACTCAGCAAATGGTGAGCCTGGCTTGCTGTGTAGGGGCTAAGACGGGGATCTGGGCTAAGAATGTCAGAACCTCAGGGCTCTTGCCCCCTCCAGAGGATCTGCTTAAAGGTATGGTAAGGGACAGTCTATGGAATTGTCCTTTCTCCCTACCTGGCCTCTGTACGCAGATTCCATCCCTCATTCCTTCCAGTGTATTTTTTTTCTTTACTATTACTTTTCTGGTATGTTACTTTAGTTGATGATAACCCAGCAAACCATTTTATCTTTTTGAAAATCTTCTAGTTTTTATATTTAGTCCTTTTATTAAAATGAATAACCTTTAAATTTTATTTGGCCATTTAATTTTATTTTAAACTGACTGTGATAGGATATAAGCTTTCAGCGAGAGAGTGGGTGAGTAGAGAAGGGGCTATGAGAAGAGATGTGTGAGGTTTAAATCTTGGCTCTGTTACTTACTAATCACATAAACCATGTGTATTTCACTTTCTCAACCATTTTGTGAGATAGGTCTTATGGCCCCCACTAAAGCCTGTCTAGGTCTCAGCTTCCTACACCACCACAGAGGAAGTGACGAACAGGTTTTTCCCTTTACCCTGATCCACATATGCTCTTCCCAGCTCCCAGACTCTCTTAGCCCACTGAGTTCCACTGACCTGCTGGAAATAACTCTCGGTCTCAAACTCAATCACATTCCTTCCCATAGCCCCTACTCTTCTTCCCCTACTCATACCTTGTCCTCAAGACCCAGCCAGTCCCTCTGCCATCCCAGCCACCCTCTGACTGCAAGGAGTCCCAAGTCATGGCCTGCAAACAGGATGGAAGTCCTGAGAACAAAAGGCAGAGAAGGACACTCTTCCACTTCCCCAGCCAACCCCCACCACCTCTGGTGCAAGGCCACAGCCTTCCTGGGATGGAACTTGTTGTTTTGCATGATCAATGAGAGGGTATTCCATATAGAATTGGACTGCATCTACCATCAAATTTCTCATTACTGAGATTCTTAACAACTCAAAATATTTATTGAATCTCAGAGTTGAAAATGACCTCAAGCTGCATCTCAGCCAAGAAAGGAAAATTACCCAAGTTGTTTACTTACTGTTTCAGCCAAGTTACCTTAAAATGTATTTAATTTGGGGGGCGGGGAAAATTTTGTCCTTTGCTGTTGAGGACTACGATACTCATCCCTTCTCTCATTGGGGTAGGGTGGCGGCATATCCTACCTTGTGAGTTCCCAGGGGGAAGGCGATGGTGGCCAAGGTCTGGAGGAACTCTGGGGCCCGCCAGGCCGGATCCTGGGGGTAGGTGCTGTGCACAAGGCCAAGGAAGTGTAGCACACTGGCCGGGAAAGTCTGTGCCCAGGCATCGTCTCCACAACCTGTCAGGGGCTGAGGGCACACTTCATGAGAGGCATGCATGGGATCCAGAGGATTTGAAATCTAGGGAGACTTCTTTTCAGAGACTCTCAACCAGACACCTCATTGCAAGACCCCTAAGACTATGGATTGGCACAGAATACTAATTATCAATTTGAGAAGGGTTTCACATGTGCAGGCATTGTTCTGAGGGCTTCACACATACTCCTCTTCTCACCTCACAACAACCCTTCGAGGTAGGTCCTACGTTTATCCCTATTTCACTGATGGGAAGACAGAGGCATAGAGAGGTTAAGTAGTAGCTTGCCAAAAGTCACCCAATGGGTAAGGAGCAGAGGCACAGTTGACGGCAGGCAATCTGTCTATAAAGTCTACCTTCTTCTCCATATTACCTCTATGTGATTAGACATGCATGGCCTCTGTGTTCAGGGAAATCTCCAATCAAGGTCAACACCAGCCTTCCCCATGCCCAATCCTTTACTCCTGATTCTAGACACTGCCCTGGCTGATATCTAGACAAATCCTGTCCAGAGCTGGCAGAACTTAAGGAGACCCTTCCCCACCAGCCAGGGATCTGGAATGGATCACATTGTAATGGGTATCATCTCAGTACTGAGCTGATACCCATTACCCTGAGGGGACCTAGGCACCTGTCTGCCCCCATACTATAACCTGGCCTCGGACACCTGGTGAGTCTCCATCCTGGCTGTACTTTAGTGTCCTGCTAATACTCAGTTCCCTTGACCAGCTGTGCATCTGCTGCTGCCTGAGGTCCTGCTCTATTCAGAATGAACAGTCTGGAATTTAAAATAGACCAACCCTTCATAGTCATGCTAATAATGAGATGGAGTGACACTCAGGCTACTTTTATAGATGTTACAGGTGGACACATAGGGTCTTCCTTTGGCCACTTACTCAGCCCCAGCCCCTCCCACCCATGGTTTCTTCACTCCCCCACCAGCCTGCCTCAAGTCCCGGCCCCGTGCACATGAATCAGAATGTCCTGTTTACCAAGTAGATACCACGTGTCTGAAACTGAGCCTCATACTAGAACACTCAAACCTAATTGTAGAAAGAAAGGCAATGTACATGGGATGATTAGAAAGCAGTTTAAAATCTCATTCACAGGATCCTTTGAAGGTTTGATATGGGCCAAGCAGGCAGGCAGGCAGAGAAACTCCTTCTGAAGTCCCCTGCATCTGGCTTTTCCACCAGTTTTGTAGAGCACAGTATTAAATTTCCAGATGAGTATCAGAGATCAGAGTTCAGAGAATGTTTTCTGGAGTTAGTCTGCCTAGTTCAAATCCTGCCTCCACCTCTAATTAATGATATAGCTCTGGACCAGTTCCTTAATCTCCCTACTCTCCAGTCCCAATTCTATAAACAAGAATTTAATATGATCTATTTCATAAGGTTGTTTTGAGGATTAAATGAGATATATTAATGCTTCAGGCTCATTTTCACAGTAACTAGCACAAGGTAAATGCAGAAGAAGCAGGGAGATAAGATCAGATAGAGAGGCCTTTGACTTCTGGAAGAGAAATTTGGATTTTATGCACTGAGCAACCAGGACACTCTGAAGGTTCTTAACATGGCCATGACCTGGAACAGATTGCTAATGCTGGACACACATGCATGCACCATTCCCTCACTTCTCGATCTTGCAGGAGTGAGTTAACCTCTATAGCTACAGTTTCTACATTTGTACTATGGAGATAATGTTGTTTCAAAGGATTGTTGCACACAGAGAAATGACTAACATCTAAAAGATCAACAATGAAATAAATACATTGGCAAGGACATGGAGTACCTAGAACCTTCCCAGAATAAGAGCCGGAGAAAGTGTAAATTGGCACTTCACTTTAGAGAATTATTTAGTGATATCTACTAAAGCGAGTCGTGTGTATAACTTATGAACCTCGATTTCTCTCGGGCATTTTTTCAACAGAAAGGAATATGTATGCCAACCCAAAGATATGTACACAGCATCTTTATTCATAATATTTCCAAATGGAAACAACTGAGAATAGATAAATAAATTATGATCAATTATCACAATAAAATACTACTCAGCAACAACAATAAAAGAATGAATTACTGACATGTACAACATTATGAATGAATACCACAAACAGAATGATGAGTGAAAGCAGCCAGATGCAAAAGAGTATATATCATATGATTCCATTTATATCAAGGGTTCAAGAATAGGCAAACTAATCTATGGTAAGTTACCAGTGGGCAAAATAAAGTTCCAAACAAATAATAAAATAAATAAGAAAATGAAATAAACTGAGATCTGTTAGAGTTATTCACTACAATTAAGTTTCTGGTCTTTTTCTTTCATCCTTCTAGTTTTTGCCTTTTATATTTTGATGCTTGTCTACTGTATTTGGTAAATGATGCTTTCACAACAGATCATTGAACCAAAATAATTTTTGAGTGACTTTGCTTCGTTACATGTTTGTTAGATCCCAGAAGGTTGAGTCATGTTCATTAACCAGCCTATGAGTCACATTTGTAATAAACCAGTTAACCATTTTATGTTTGATATTATAATGCAAATGTTTGGTCTTATTTTTTACTTCTCTCAGCATGCTATATGTTTTCTTTAAATGCTTTTGTTATTCTTTTTGTTTGCTTTTTTAAAATAACATTAATTGATTAGAAAAGTACCAGACGCCTTATGCTGCAAAAAATGTATACAATTTTTTTTTAGGCATCCAAAAAGTCTTCTGGCAAGAGTAGGCCTACAATGGAACCATAAATAAGTTCCCCAAAGAAGGGAAGTATACAGATTACCTGCTCTACCTAGAACAAAACAAAACTGGAAATGAATAACAATGATAAAAAACAGAGTTCAACCACATGGATGCTGAAAAATATGCGTCAAAACAGTCTTTAAAACTACAGTCACAGAAACTCTAGAAAACAATGAAAATGAAGATGCCAAATACCAAAATCTTAGAACTAGTCAGGAAAAAAAATCAAGAGGAAGAGAAATATATCCAAAGTTCATTCTTTAAATAAGTCCACAAGTCCTCAGCTTTTTAAGGCAAAGAGAGAGCACAAACTTATAAATTAAGAATAAGAAAAGGAAAATAATCACACTAAACTTTAAATAAATTAAAAGAGACCATTTGTGAAAATTGAATAAATGGGAAGATTTTTTAAAATATGAATTACCTAAACTAGGTCAAAGAAACATTTAAAAGCCTAAATAAGGCAATAATGGAAAAATATCAGACCCAAAAATTTTATGGGAACAATTTACTATGGATTTAACATCTTAAAATATAAAGAAAGGTGAGCAGTTTTTTAAAATAAAACTAGTATAATATTGACATTAAAACCTGACAAAGCTATAACAAAAAGAAAACTGCAATCTAATATTATTTGTAAATATGCATGCAAAATCATAAATAAAATATTTATAAACAAATAAGGGAGCATTCTGAAAGAATAAAAACAAAGTGACTCAGTGAGATCTTTGCAGAAATTCAAAGAAATCTATTGATGTAATTCATCATGGGTAACAGATTAAAAAAAGCATATGACCATCCAATTATATGCTAAAAAAAATACATAATAAAAATTAAATACATTCCTGTTTTTTTTAAAAGAGCAAAAATTGTGATCTGTACTTTCCTAGCATAATCACACACAGAGAAGATACAAAGGGGCAATTCAGAGTATGATAAATAGATGGTTAATAAGAATATGAAAAAAGATATCAACTTCAGTAATAATAAAAGAAAAATGCTCAACTATGAAATCATCACCAGTTTGGCCATGTTGTTGAGGATCTGAGAACTGGCTGAACACTTCTATACAAGATGGTGAGATCTATCTTAAGTGGAGGAATGTATGTGTGTAAGGTCTAATGCAACCTTCCTGAGAAGTTTATCCAAAAGAAAACACGTAAAGTACACTTTGCCTCACTATCCCGCATCCCAGAAATTACACTAAGGAGGACACCAAACTAGAGAGGAAAGATGTCTCTTCAAGAAAGACTTTTGAGAACAATAATCACAACAAGAAACAACATAAAATTTCATCTACAAACAGATGATTCCCATGTATGTTTATTGGCATGAAAATATATCTATAATATTTCAAGAAAAAAAAAGGCAAAAAGAATTTATGTGGTCTAACCCTCTGTAAGTATGTGGTATAAGTTTAGAGAGGTGTCTGGAAGAATATTCCTCTAAAGTTTACAGCAGTTATATCTGGATGAGCGTATTTCAGGTAATTTTACTTTTTTCTTTTCTCTTTTGTTTATACTTTAAATGCATCATTTTACAAAAGCAACAATGTTCCCACACGCAACCGAGCCTCCAGTTGCCCCTGGAGTCCACAGAATGAAGTCTGAATTTTCAGCCTCCCATGCAAGTCCCTGTAGATTTGGTTCAGAATTACTACTGATCACAGGCACATGGCCTTCACCCCTTCATACTCGCCTCCATGTCTAAAATAACCTCTCCACTCACCTCCAGTGGATCTGGAAGGCCTGAATTGAAGGCTCTCCATGAAGCCCCTCCATGTCATGTCTAGAGTTGGCAGACATTTGTCTTCTCTAAGACAAGTCTCTACCTCACAGATTACTCACATGCAAGGCCCACATGTCCCTTTTCCCCTTCCACAGGGTCCTCAAAGCTTCTGACCTAAAGCAGTTGCCCAGAAATATTCCCTTTGACTAAATGCACGGATCTCCTAATGAAAAAAGTTAAATTCTTAAACAAATGTAAAATAGAAGTCTTATGGCAAGAGTGAGTAAACCTCATTGGAAGCATTTAGGCTGGTTTTTCCATTGCGTACCTAAGTAATCTCCAAGAACCTGCCTTGCCTCTTCTATCAAGCCTTCTGAATAATACTTGCTAATTGCTGGCATTTCTTGGAAACTACTGGGAAAAGTCAAGCTAACCCTTCCAAACTTGTCTTCCCTTCTGATCCTTATCACAACATGTGGAGGATGGGTCTTACCTGGCTCATGGTGGCTTTCAGCATTCCCAGGAGCAGCAGGGCACCCTCAGTACATAGTCCAACCCGGAGGACTTCTTCTGTGTGGTGCTTCTGCAGGAGCCACTGAAGCATGGCATCCAGGCTGTCCTGAAAGAGGAGGCCAGGGCTACAAAGAGACCTGCAGCTACACACCAAGAAGACCAGCTTTCCAACCAGTACACTGTTTCCCAGGGGCCCCAGTGGGAAAGAAGAGCACAGTAACATCTTATGGGGAATTTCAGCTCACTCAGTACATAAGGGAAATGCACACCTCCAAGAAGGTGCTGAAGACCCCACTAGTGACTCACGTCGAGTTTAGTTCTTTTGGAATGCTATCACAAACAATGTCTCAATCAACTTTAATGAATCTTTGTAAATGAGATTACAGAAGATATATGATGAATTTATTTGGGAAGAGTGCAGACTATAGTGGAAAGAGCATTGGTTGACAAGCAGCATGATCTAACTTTGCCTTTTTAATAGCTGGGCTTAAGCAAGCAATTCAGCTACTTGGCAGTTCAGTTTCCCTCTCTGTGAAATGTAAATTACATTATCTACCCCATGGGATTGTCATAAATATCAAGTAGAATAAAATATGTAAAACATCTATCATGGGTCCTGACACTTAGCAGATCTTTGTTCCCTAGATACATTCTTGGAGAAATAAAAATACAAGGTTTTGATGAACTTAGCAAGAATATTCAGAACTTTATTTTGAAGTGAGATCTATAAGACTATTAGCATTATCAAGATTTAGATCTATCAAGTATAAGGATGTGCAAGAGAGGTGCATTTTTGTGGCCTTTCAAGCCTTGCCCTCACCCCATTTCAATTCAGTACAGTTTACTCAACTCAATTAAGACCAAGAAACAATTTCTAAGTCTGATATTTGTCAGGTGGCCAGGAAGATGAGTAAAAGGTAGGTCTGTTCTTAAGGTGCTCAGTTCCTAAGAAGGAAATATGTAAATATGTCTGTGCCACATAAGGCAAAGCTATGCTAGGCACGAAGGAGAGAATGGTTCTCTCTACCCAAGAGGCCTAAGCTGGAGATGGCATCAGAGGCAGATGATGGTGGGAGAAAGAGCTCATTAAAGGCACAGAGTGGACAAGCACAAAGTAGCTGGTTCTATTATGAAGACAACTCAGGAGGATCGCAGCATAAAGGGCAGGTAAGTGAGGAAGCTGGGCTAGAGAGACTAGTCAGACACCCAATCACAAAGAGTCTTGATGCTGGATATAGAGTCTGAACCTGATCCCACAGGAATGGGAGCCAATGAAGACTTGGATTTGGTGCAAGTGAGTGAGTAAGTAAGCATAAGCGAGTGAATGGTAAAAGGGTATATACAGTGAGTGTAGATTCCTCTCTGGAGAAATTTGGCCAAGGAAAAAGAGGAGCGTGAAAAACAGGATAGCAGTTGGTCAAGTGTGTGAGTCAATAGGGCAGCTTCTGGTTTTCAGTGGAACATAATTTATCATACCGATGGTCTATGAGGAAAGAGTCATTGAAACGAATATGCTGAAAATACATAAAAAGAAGGGATACGATTGAGTAAAATCACTCAGGAAAGAAGTGAAAGGAATCCATATCAGCTTTAAAAAGCTGTCCTTGGCCTACGACAGTGGAGAGAAGATGATGAAGAGGGTGATGGCATAAATAGATGGTGGAGGGCAGGATACTTAGGCAATACCCCTCTTCTGGGCAGCCTCCAATCTCATTATGAGGTAAGTCATCTGAGCAAAGGGCGGCTATGGGGCAAAAGACTCATAACATATATGGTTTATATCAGAATGTAGGGGAATAGCGGGGGCATTACTAAGGTAAAGGGACATGTTTTTCTGAAGGCATTAACTGAGGCTCTAAATCTGTAGTGACTACACTTCACTTCTCCATGCCACCCCCATCACCATGGATTTCTCTAGCCCAAAAGGAGAAAAAGTTAAAAGTGGGATTGATAAAAATGGAGACCTGCTAGAGATGACTATGGGAGGCAGAGGCGGAGGAAGTCAAGGGTGTCCATAGAGCCAGCCAAGGCATGTTGACTGCTAAATAAGGAAGTAAGTCAAGACAATGGAAGCTGAAAGAAGGGGGCATTCAGGAAAGGGTGGAGAGTCTTAGGGAACTGCCTTGGTCATGTGGAATCAGAAAACTAAGTGTCATTCCATCCCAGGAGTTCCCCAAGAACCTACTTTAGGCTCGCCTGTCAGCTCTGTAAGTGGTGTCTGAAGGAAGAAGGTGGACACGATGAAGTAGACTTCCGGAATATGAACGTGGTGGACCAGAAAACCATTCAAGATGCGGAACCCAGGAAGAAGGCAGGGGCTCTGGTCAGGTGAGGGAGAGTAGCTCTTCAGGTTATCTGTAAATCAGGTGGAAGGTGCACAAAATCCGATTGAGAACAACTGCTATTGCTTCTCGTCAAAGTGGGGATGGGGCACACGAGGGAATTCCCTTCCACCCACCCATCTCGTAGAAATCCAAGATAGAAATATATGTCATAAACACATGAGCACAAGAAAGTACTCAGCAAGAATTCTTTCCCCTCTTCTTGACATGCTCATTCATTCATTCGTTCATTCATTCAAAAACAGATATTCAGTGCCTATCACCTTAGAGTCAACAAGGCAACTCTGTATCAGGCAACAAGGACATAATGTTCTGACAAAATATACAGGATCCCAGGCCCTCACCAAGTACTTACAATGTAGTGGGAAAAACAAAAATTGAATGATTAAATATCAAATAAATATAGATTTGTGATAAGCACTATAAAGAAAAATAATAGGAACAAAGAGAGTGTAACAGATGCCCTAAGGAGGACCCTCGTCTCTTGGAGTGACTTTTGAACTGAGACCTTGAGGGTGAATCCACATTAGCCAGGACAGGCCTGCTGGTGTTGTGGGTAGGAGGAAACGTCCCAGCAAGAGAAAGAGAGACTTTGAGGAATGAAAAGAAGCCCCCAGGGTCTGAAGAACAGTGAAGGCCTCGAGGATCTTGAAAGGAAAATCAGAGAGGGCTGGGCTGATCAGGAATCAGGGGTCAAGGTGATCCTACTGCACCAGAGTCCTGAAGGTCCCAAGATATAAGGAGATTGGAAGGTCCTCAGTCACAGCCCATGGTGAGCTGGAGCCCGGCCTCCTGGAAATGGCCGCACACTCACCCATCACAATGTCCATGCCTTCAGAGCTGCGTTCCACCCAGGATCCTGCAGACAGGCCATCTTTAAATCGCCCTCGGAGGGAGAGGCTTGACAAAAAGTGCAGCAGTAGCTTTAATCCCAGCACAGTAGTGCTGGGATGTAGGTGACCCTGCATGAGCAGCAGGAACCAGTCAGGTGCCAGGTTCAGGAATACCTCTTCCTTTGTCCTGGAGGATCAATAAATGCAATAAATAGTCTCTCGGTCCATGAGCAAATGACATGTCTAGAAAATACAAATAATGTCCAGATTCACTAGTCACCTAGGAAAGACAAGTTAAGGTTAACATCTGGATATCACTTAGCAGAGTACATATTGCATTTTAAAAGTAGTAAATAAAATGCTGGCAAAATTATTATGGAATAAGTGAATTTGTCTACTAATGACTGAAGTGTAAGTTGGCTAAAGCTTTTCAAAGCAATTGGAAAGTATGTACCAATAGATGTAAAACACATAGGCCTCTTGACAACTCTACTTAAATGATAGTTACACTTAAGCAGTGTCCAAAAGTCACCCATTTAATTACAACAATATAGTCATATAAAACACATAATGGTTATTTACCTCCCTTTTAAATACACTTGTCAAAACTAATCTAAACAGAATAGTTCAATGTTTTTCCATCTTTATCAATTTAGACAAAAAAAAATACATTATTAACTGTCATTTTCAAAAATGAATTTTAAAATGATGTGTCTGGTGAATATAGACTTGCTAAAGGGAACTGGAAGGCAGTAATGTGGGCAGCCAATCCTCAGAGGCAAAGGCTCAGCAAGGACCCAGCCTCTTTGGAGCCAGGGAAGGATCCACCTGGATCAGACAGCGTTCTCGGCGCCAGGTGCCAGAGTAGGCATGGTGAGGGTATGACTGCTAGACCAAGAACCAAGAGATTGTTCTGTCTTCTAGCCTTGCTCCTGAGTTTACTAACTGGATGACTTTGGTAGAACTCTTGATGTACTCTGGTCATTTTCCTCCATAATGGTGATGGTGATGGTGATGATATGATGGTAATGTTGATGGTGATGAGTATGATGGTGGTGATGATGATGATAGCAGTTAGCTTATGAAGTATGTATAGTATTACTGGCCCCATGCCCTGAGCTATCCACATATTAATTTCCACCTATGACAGTTACTATTTTTATCTTCACATAGATAAGTAGAAGAGAGGCATCAAGGGCTTAAATTACCTCCTCAACATCCCTGGGAACAGTGCTTGGATTTTAACCCAGGAGGTCTAGACATCCAAGCCAAGGTTCTTAAGCACTACACTATACTTCTTTTCAACCTTTCAAAAAAAAGGAAGAGGGAGGGTTTGAACTAATTCATCTCCAAGTTCTCCAGTTCTACCATGTTTTGATTCTAGCAACATAAAGACTTACCAGCTGGCAAATTTTGAAACATTATCTGCAAAGCTGTTTTACTGAGGGGTAACTCCCACCCCCATTCCTCTCACAAACACACACACACACTAAAGTGTCAATTTGGCAAGAGCAAGGATCTGGATTGACTTGCTCAGCATCACATCCTCAGATCGAGAAACAGTGTCTGGCACAGAGTAGGTGCTCAGTTTTTGAATAAATGACTCCAGGATTGGAGGTAAAGCAAGTCGTCAGTGGGAGAGGGTTAATGGAATTTTATGATTACAAGTTGTTTGAAAGTTAAGTGAAGGCAGATACTTCTTTTTCCAACTTGAAAAAATAACTAAGTAACTAATAGTAAATAGCAGAATTTGGCAAGCCTTTTCCTTGATAGATGCTATTTAGGCTAACCATTTCTCCATTCTATTGTCTGCCAAGTACAGGACATCAAAATCAGTAATTGTCACAACTGCCAAAACAATAACAATTATACTATAGCAATGGTGACAAAAGGAGTTTATTGTAATTATACCAAATCTGTTTTGAGTTACTCATGCCCATTAAACATTCACATCAGAATATCTTAGGGCAAGGTCTGCTTTATTGGGTGGAGAGAATATAATTTTCTTTCTGACTAGTGCAGGAAGCACACTGCAGAAAGCTGACTCGGAGATGCTAAACTTTTCATTAAGAAAAGGTTTTAATACTGCACCCTGTATGAGGCAACCTCATGCCAAATTGCACTTCCTGGAGCTACTTACTCAGAGGACAGATGAAGTTGGGAGGAAGATATTACATTGAGCAGCATCTCCAGCAACTGGTTTCTGAGCCAGATTGTCTTTCCAGATGTTTGGCTTCCAGCTACAAAAAAAGAAAATTTAGATTTGAGAGAAAACGGATGTAAAGAGACATAATATTTGCTGCAGTAAGCAATCATATTCACCAAATGCTTATTTCACCCAGGAATTGGGGACAAGACTCTAAATTTTGGCATTCAACTCTAGACTTCAATACAATGCTTTAAAATTTTTTCAGGGAATGTTACTCAAGTTCTTTTTAACTAGAGATGTTTTCAATGCTCCCCATCCCCCCAACAATCCTAAAAATGATAAGATCAAATTTATCTTCCAGTAGAAGAAATTTTTTTAATTATAATAGACCCCAAAAATTTTAAACACGTATTATGTGCTGGGTATTATGCGAGGCATTGGGAGCACAATGTGAAGACTATGGTGCTCAGTCTTGGTTCCTGCCCTCAATTTACTTTCAGGCTAGGCCTTTGGCATGACAATGCTGCAGTAAAAATAGAGCTTAAATTATAGCAAGAGGTATGTAGATCCAGTGGAGGAAGAAATTTTACTTCTGAATGTTGTTAGAGCCCCAAAGGACATGTTAACACTGTCTTAACAGAAAATGTTTTTTAGACAAAAATTTCAGAATGGAGTCCATATAAAAAGGAGTGTTGACTAAGTTCACTGCTGGCCCATTATCCATTCATTCCTTCCTTTGTTTCGTCAGTTATTTTACAACCAATTCAGAGAACAGAACTGATGAGGCAGCTTGAGAAGTGGAGTCAAATTCCCCTCTATTTGAATTCTTGCCCCATCTCTTATTAAGGTTCTAATCTCTCTAAGCCTCAGTTTTCTCTCCTATAAGACAGCAATAGTAATTTCTTTGATTCTTGATCTAAGGAGAAGAGAGAATTTAACTAGATTGAGTAATGCTCAATTTTGCAATGATAAGAATGTTCTATATCTCCCGTGTCCATGCAGTAACCACTAGCCTCATGTGGTTATCCAGCACTTGGAATGTGGCTAATGTGACTGAGGAAGTGAATTTTTAATTGCATTTAATTTTAATTAATTTAAATTTAAATGGCCACATGCGGCTCAAGGCTCCCATCCTGGACAGCACAGATCTGGAGGACCAGGGCAAAACAGACTGTACTTGTTCCCTCACACCTGCCCTAGCAGAAGGAATGTAGAACACTTTGCAGCTGCTATTCTGCACCTGGTTGGGGAGAAAGACACTCAAAGAAACAAATCAAAACCTGTGTATCTGAGGAAGCCCAGGGACGTGGAAGCACAGAAGAGGTCATTTAATGTGGCTTGGTAGACTAGGAATGGCTAGCACAATGGGATGAAATAGAGAGTGGGGTGGGGCAGGCTAGATATTCCTATGAAGGGAACAGCACATGCAAAACATGGACAGAGAGTAGATCATCACTCATTAGGACCTGCAGGTGCTTCAGAGTGCTGAAGTTGGGGCTCATCGGGAGGCAAGAGTGGGAAGATTCAACCAGGAAGGTAGGCAGGGGCTGGCACATGAAGGATCCTATCTACTGGTCTACAGGGAACTAAGTTTTATCCTGGAAGCCATTCCAGGTAGTTCAGGAAAAATATACAGTTTAATTTGATTTGTGACCCTATAAAACTATGTCCTCACAAGCCACTATTTGGGAACAACTGCTCAGCTATTGGTTCCTTCCCCTTCCTTTGCCTCAGCCTTTCCCTATACAAAATGACCCCACAACTTGTAGCTCTCAGGGACATCGTGAGTGTCATCTTGCTGTCTTTGGACTGGTGTCTGGGAAAGGTCTTCTCACCAGGTTTGGAAGGCTCTGGGATTCCGTCCACGAAGATCTGCCTCTCATCCACCGATGAAGGTTTGAGGGTGTACACAACAAACAGCGCGACTCTTAATGCAAAGAGAGAAGGACACACTCAACAGTGGGCTCAGCCGTGTCTGCTGAACACATGTGAAGGTTTATCTACACAGATCCACCCAAATGTGGCTACAAGGGTGGGTCTGAGGGGAATCACTTTATTCTGTGATCAATATAATATTTTCAGAGACTTCTAAAATCTATCAGGATTCATCAGAGCAGTGAACTCTGGTTCTGCCAGATCAATAGAACAGATAGTGCTGAAGACGGAGAAGGCTAAATGTTGTGCCAGCTGGGACTATCCTTTGCGAAGTCTGCAAAAGACAGATGTGTTGGGCCATCAGCTGGTGGCAATGGTTGTGCTCACAGAAAGTCTTGAATTCTTGGCACAATAGGTGTGTCTGAGCACCAGAGAGCATTGAAAACATAACACTGCTAGGGAGTCTCACACACACACACACACACCCTTTTTTTAACTCTCAGTCCTGAATAGAGCCCACTTGGAAGGTTCCGATGAATAGAACCTGCCACTGCATTGAAGGGTAGTGATGCTGTGTTGAATGTGGTCAAGAGAACTGGGGGTCCCAAAGCTCTACCCTTCCCCCCAAGAAGCTTGGCATGATACCTGAGCAAGTCCTGGATGTTGAAGTGTCCTCTCAGCTGACAGTCCAGTATGGCAATGATGATGGGGATCTTGGAGGGGGTGAGGCCCGGCTCATTGAAGAGGAAGAGGAGCTTGGGTATAAGCTGTGCCCGGTGAGCAACTTCAGCATTCCGGGGTCCTTCCCTGGTGAGCCCAGGAAAGACGTAGTAAAAGCTTTTACTGGAATGAACCAAATTTGTTTTGTTTCTGCTAAAAAGGTTTTCCAGGCTGTGCTTGCTCTGTTGCCCTCTGACTCCAATGTTCACTTAACAACTTGTCAAAATACTGTCAGACACCCATCGAATATGTGTCTGCCAAGTGCCAGAGTCACTCTTGGATGAGGCTCCCGTACTCTTCCACTCCCTGGAAACTGCCTTCAAAGACAAGCCCCAGATATTGACTTTGAAATTCCAAGCCTCAGGGAAAACTAATGGTGGGCTCAGAAAATTCAGAACAAAGACAGCAGACTTGAGTGTGACCACGAGCACTTCCCAACAGCCAGGAGCACAAGGCCCTTGGCTAGCCTGTCTGGTGTGTGCTCTTCCTGCCCACCCTAAACCACAAAGTGGATGAACATGCAGCCAAGAGTCAAAGGGGAACAAGACCGAATTCAAACATCCATACTCCCCTTCTCAAGATAATCACAATGCAATTTCCAGTAAATTCTACTTCCTCTAACAAAATAGCTCCCAGGTTAAATGTTCACCTCTTAGAAAACAACAGGTACAGAGAGAAAGTAGAAAATGAGAACGAAAAAAAAAAGGTGGAGGAGGGTGAATTTGAGTGGATTGCTCCCTCCTGAACTGTCTTTTCAGTATTACCACGTTAAATTCTGCCAAGCTCCATATCTCTGACATGCAAAAGAGGAAAAGCTAGCCCAGTCTGTGTGTGACATATGTCCATTGCCTATAAGCCCCCACTGTCTTTCGTAAGCTTTCTCATCACAGCACCGAGCAGCCTGTTTTTCTGTATTACTTCTCCACAGGACTGTGTCTTGTTCTTCTCCTAACTTCCAGCACTAAGAACCCATGTGAAATGGAGAGGGTTTATAATAGATATTCAATCATAAGTGGCTAAAGGAAAAGATATTTACAAATACATTCAAAACACTGAAGGTGCTAATGACCACTGTAACAACTAGACCCAGGAGGATAGTATGAACATGAGGAAAGTTGATATGTTGGCTTCCCTACCTCCTTTCTTCCTTATTCTGATCACAGCCCCTGGATTTCTTTGGGAACCACTTTTTTCTAACTCCCTTCCCACCTCAGAGGTAAGGTCTTGTTCCCAGCCTGGCAGCAAGACCCAAGGTGCCCCCATGAAATTCCACCCTATTGCTAGGACTGTGGAGTAAAAAGAGAAGAGTAAGAAGCCTCTCTGCTAATTGTGCTGAGTGGAGAATATGCTCCAAGGAGCTGCCCAGCAACCACCTTGCTGTCACAGAAGGCCTGCTGAAATACCAGTAAGCAAAAAAGCGTAGATAAGATCAGTGACAGATCTCAGGTAAAGAGATATGAGTGCCGCCCAGCTATGGGTGAAGATCTGCCCATTTAATTGTATGAGCAAAAAATTCTCTCTTTTTCTACTTCCTTTCCTCCCTTTCTTCCTTCCTTCAGTTGGTTTGAGTTATAGTTCTGCCACTTGCAACCAAAAGAGCATTAACTAATTCAAAATGTGACTTGGAGAAGTCACTTAGGGGAAAGTGGGTCATGCGGCAGATGGCACACAGAGAAATGTTCTCCTTTGCTAGCCACACTTACTGAGCCCTGAGAAGGTGCTAGTTGCCAGGGCTAGAGAGGCCTCTCCCAAGGCCCAAAACCAGCAGGTGAGACAGATGTGCCCCCACATATGTAAGCATTGCTATAGGCTGAATGTTTGTGCTTCTTCCTCCAAAATTCTTGTGTTGAAACCTACCCCTCAGTGTGACAGTATTTGAGGGGCGGGGCTTGGGGAGGTGATTAGTTCATGAGGGTGATTCCTCATAAATGGGCTTAGTGCCATCATAAAAGATGTCAGAGAGCTCCCTTACCCCTCTACTAGGTGAAATTATAATGGAAAGACAACCATCTGTAAACCAAGAAGCGGGGTTCTCACCAGACACTGAATCTGCTAGTGCTTTGATCTTAGACTTTCAGTCTCTAGAAATGTGAGAAATAAATTTCTGTTGTTTATAAGCCACACAGTGTATCATATTTTTGTTATAACAGACCAAATAGTCTAAGGCAGACATGCTGCCATCAGGGGACCTAGTGCTCTGGGAGTGGCCGAAGGCTGTAGTTGCCAAGCCACTGGCCATCCTGCTCTCTCAGTCCCTGTTCTTGGCATGAAACCTTTGGTTCTAATGCCAAGGCTGCCAAAGCTCAGCCTACCTTGGTGATCGAAGGATTTCCACAAGATGGGAAAAGAGAGAGAGTTCCAGGTTGTCCGCAGTATTCATCCAGAGCTGAAAGACAACAAACACACTGAAACCAAGGCATGTGAGAAAAAAGGTTTCCAGGCAGTGTGAGCAGAAAGGATGCTAAATGCAATCTCCTTGGTTTGGAGTCATTAACACAATTTACCACCTCTAGAATCAGACCAAATCTCTTGACAGCTAGAACATAGAGGACTCCTGTCCCAGGGGAAAGCTTAAGCATCATTCCTCTCCTTCCCATCTCTCCTACCGCCTGGTACTTCACTGTGGGTCTAGAGTCTTACCAAGGACACCTACTCTAACCAATATCTGTCCCGTCCTGGGCCTTGCAGCCCATGTGTCCACACACCAAACATATCTCATCCTGCAAAACAAATGCCAGTGTTCTCACAGGTTCCACTCACCACCAGCAAGTGGTAGGACTAGAATTAGAAGCTGGATTTCATCTTTCTGGTTTTATACTATAGTAACTACACACCCATGTTGTACATATAACACTTTCTTCCTAAAACCTGCAGCATAACCCATGTTCCCTTCTCCTGTACTACAGAACGGTGAGTGACACAGATGTGAAATGCACTGAGATCCTGAGAGTGAAGGTTATCACTCAAATTGTTTTCATTCATAGTAAACAAAATGCAGCTGCTAATCATACTCTGGGGCCAGGTTGATGATGAGGCTTCCTGTCTTATTTCTACTCTTTAGAGAGCTCTACTATTTCTTACCTCTAAATACTGACATTTCCTAAGGCCCATATCTAGAAGGTTCAAACATGGGATTACAATAGTGCATCCATATAGCAGCAAAGAGAGCTCACACTTACAAATGATACCATTTCCTGGAGGTAAGAAGTGCCATGTAAAGTCCTAAAATGATGTTATTTGCATTTAGTAGATGAGAAGAGTGAGGCTTATGAATAGACATTTCTCCAAGGAGGAAATACAGACATATGAAAAGATGCCTAAGGTCACCAATCATCAGAGAAATGCAAATTAAAACCACAATGTGATAGCATCTCACACCTGTCAGAATGGCTATCATCAATAAATCAAAGAACAATGAGTTTGGCGAGGATGTGGAGAAAAGGGAACCCTCATACACTGTTTGTGGGATTGCAAATTGGTACAACCACTATGGAAAACAGTCTGGAGGTTCCTCAACAAATTAAAAATGGATATACCTTTTGACCTAGCAATTGTATTTCTGGGTATTTATCCAAAGGAAACCAAACCACCAATTCGTAAAGATTTATGCATCCCTATGTTCATGGCAGCACTATTTACAATAGCCAAGATATGGAAGCAACCTAAATGCCATCAACATACGACTTGATAAAGACGTTATGGTTCATATATATAATGGAATAATACTCAGCCATAAAAAAATAAAATCCTACCATTTGCAACGACATGGATGGACCTAGAGGTTATTATGCTGAGTGAAATAAGTCAAACAGAGAAAAATAAATACCATATGATTTCACTTATATGCGGAATTTAAGGAACAAAAAGAACAAACTAATCAAAAACAGAGTCACAAATATAGAGGACAATCTTAGGATAACCAGAAGGGAGGTGGTGGGAGCGTTGGGAGAAAGAAATGAAGGGTTAAAGAAATACAAATTAGTAGTGCTAGATGGTCATGGGGATGGGAGAATGGCATAGGGAATTCAGTCAACAGCAATGTAATGGGTAGGTGTAGAGCCAGAGGGAAGATAGAGTAATCAGGGGGATCATTTCATAAACGATATAAATGTCTAACCAATGTACTGTATACTTGAAATTAATAATAAAAAAAAGAAGAAGAGTGAGGGTCATAGAGACTAAGTAACTTGCCTGGCACCCCACAGTTATTAATTGACAGAGATTGGCTTCAAAGCCTGGTCTGTCTAACTATGGAGCCCATCCCCTTGCCTCTTCTCTGTGTTCCCCCACCAGGCACCTTCTGTAGACAGTGACCTACAGAGTCAATAATCAACCTCACTTGAATGAAGTAGGTGGCCATGACTCTATGCCCTTACGTATGATGGAAAATGAAAGAGCCTCAGTGGACCCAAGTTTATCAGGAGGCCCTTGAAGGCAGAGACCATCTCTCTCTAATCCCCAGGGCTTAGCATCATACCTACCCCATAGTAAGCACTTAATAAGAATTAATTAATATTTTTAAAAGAGTGAATGCAAAGAAAATCAAGATAAAATAAGTGGATTGCTCTTAAGCCAGAAATAGACTGACAGATTTTCAGTCCCTGTGAGCAGTCACTTCTTTGTACACACAGAGGTAGGATAGCTTTCATTTGGAAGAGCCGGTGTGGGTTGATGTGCCTCCAGTGGGGTTAGGGGTAGGTAAACATGGCACCTCAAGATACATGTCTATAGGAGAGCAAGAGCCCTGCACACTTGGAATATTCATTCATAAAGGCAATCACTGAACAAATAATATGCCAGGCTCAGTTTGGGAGCTGGGAAAACTGAGAAAGTAAAACATGAACCTACCCATCTAGTATTCTGCTGTGTCTCTTACCTTTTCTACAAAAGAATACCCCCCATTTCCTTCGCAGAGCATTAGAACAAAAAGAAGTAGTCACAGCACATTTGAGGATGCCTAACCCGCTTAGAAATTATTTTACATAATACCAAATATCTAAATTTGGGGAAACATAGATAAATGAATCTTTTACTTGTTATCCTGTCACATAATCTTTAAACTAAAGATTGAGATGTCTGGATTAGATTTTTTGAATATCAAATGGATAATGTGTCAAATTGTACCCTGTCCCCATACCTGAGACCACCTCACTCTCAGGGTGAGCTGGCCTGTCCCTTCTCCAAGAAACCAAAAGCTTAAGACTTGAATACCATCAACTTCGTTTCTCTCCCTACTTCTCTACATCCCTTCCCTCTCCTCCCTCTCAACTGTCTCAGTCATCATGGATCCCACCCCTCTCCTGTAACTCATTTTCTCGTCTCCAAATTCATCCTCTCCTTTAAGGATTTGTCCCATATACGGTTGATCCTCCCACTGGCATTTTTTAAAATTCTTAAAACTGCTTTATTTTTTTTAGTTTTTCAATTACAGTTGACATTCAATATTATATTAGTCTCATATGTACAATATAGTGATTCAACATTTATATACCTTACGTATGATTTCCTCAGTAAGTCTAGTACCCATCTGACACCACACATAGTTATTACAATATTACTGACTATATTCCCTATGCTATACTTCATATCCCCATGGCTGTTTTTATAACTGTTTTTGTACTTCTTAATCCTTTCACTTTTTTATGCAATCCCCTAACCACTCTCCCATCTGGTGACCATCAATTTGTTCTCTGTATCTATGAGTTTGTATCTATTTTGTTTGCTCATTTATTCTGCGTTTCGGGTTCCACATAGCAGTGCAATCACCACTTTTCCAGTGCTATCTCCTCTTCAGCTTACAATTAAACTCTAGTCTCCTATCTTAAGCCCTGAAACTCCCTCCCCTCTCTTTTCTCCTCTCTTCTTTTCTTCTTCAAAATTCCACTGACTCTACTTCCATCCTCTGCTCCACTCTTCACCTCACTTCTCACCCCATTATTTACTTCTCACTGGGCCTGTCACTGACCCTCAAGTGACTTCCAAATATAATGTATCCATCTCTGCCCTTATTTTACTTGATGTAGGCAGACATTTGGGAAACTTCTTTTTGAATTTCTCTCCTCTAATCTTTAATTTTTGTTTTATTTTACTTAATTTTTTTTCAGCTTCTAACTTTTATTAGTTGTTTGTTTTCTTAACCTCAGCTTTAAAAGCATCAGTTCGTTGAGGAATTAGTTTATTCAGGGAAGGTAAGGGGTGGTTCCCATGACCATTCCAGGAGCAGGCAGTGGAGGCATGGTAGGGTCCTGCACAGGTAACTCTTGGGCCAGGCTGGTGGCAGAGATGCCTTGAAGCCAAGCTGCCTGAACACTGGCACAGCATTTTGGAAGGGGCATACTATCTTACCTATCAGTGTAGTAAAGCCATTTATGCATGTCTCCTTCCCTGTTGTGCATAGGGAGCCCTTTGCCAGTCCTTTCTGTCTTCCTCCATAATCCTTTAATCATCTTCCAATCCAGATCTAGCATGTTCATCCTGGCCTTGTTCAATTAGCTAATAATTTATTTAGGATTTTTGTAGCTATATTTATAAATGAGATTGAGTTGTACTTTTTCATTTCCAATTCTGTCTTTTTTTTGGTTCTGGAATCAAGATTAGCTCATAAGACAGCCAGTCAACATGGCATAAAAGGTAGATGCTGTGCTCGCCCCCCTCTCACGACAACATCAAAATTGCAATGAAACTACAGAACAACCATTACTGGTATTCACTTGAGGTCTGGCTGAACAGAAGTTCTACAACTGGGGACATACATAAGAGGTCACCTCGAGACTAGTAGGAGGGGCAGAGACATGAAACGGGCCAGTCTCACAACTGCGTGTGGTGGTCAAAAATCAGGAGAGTTATCTTGGCTGCAGAGACCCTTTCCCCAGAAGAGTGATAGGTCCCAGCTCCACACTGGGTTTCCCAGCCCAGGGTTCCAGTGCTGGGAAGAGAAGTCCCCACAGCCTCTGGCTGTGAAAACCAGCAAAGATTGTGGCTGAGTGAGACAGAAGTCTGTGGGAGTCTCAGACATTCCTTTAAAGGGCCTAAGTGATGACTTACTTAGTAACGGACTCACTTGCTCTGAGCTCCAGCACTGAAGCAGCTGCTCATGGAGTGCCAGGGACATACAACTAGGAACTGGATTGTCTAGCTTCAGGATGAGGGCTAAAGGGTTGGCTGGACAGAAGTATTTCCTGGACAGAAGTATTGGTAGTATCCATTGTTCATTTGTTAAACTCTCTACCCTTCCAGCATGCAGACATAGGCAATGGCCATATCTAAGTCTCCAATAACCTGATTAACACAAGTTGTTCTGCCCAGGTATTCCCTGAGACTCTGCTTCTCCCAATGTGTGGGCCCATCAAATCTGCCTCTAGTGGTTTGTTTCTATACAAATGGCCTGTCTTGGCTCATTCTGTGGACTTTTCTAAAGGCTCGCAAAAACCAAAGAAGCAGCATCTGGCCTCAGCATGCACCGTACCTCTTGCTGAGCAGCCCCAAGCCCAGCATGGGACGCAGTCATCTTCAGATTGGTTGGATACTCTTACCAGGTGACCCCAGAAGTGCACAGGCTGTGACTGAATTTGGCCTGTATCTGGGCCCCTCTAAGGAGGCCCTCAGGCCAGCACACGCAGTGGCCTATTTCTACTGGATCTATACCTGGAGCACCACCAGGGCTACATCTGAGGAAGACTCACCCAAAGGACAGACTGAACAGGCACCAATTAAAGCCCTGATAAAGTGAATCCTGCTCTGTACGGTCAGCCCCTCACTGGCCAATTCTCACAACCAATCAGCCTGAGGGTCAATCCCTCCCATCAACATGTAAACAGCAACCGAGGCCCAACTATAGGGCACACACAGTAGGGCACACACAACCCACACAAGTGACATACTGTGAGCACATGGCTCAGGTGACCATGAAGACTACACAACTGGGCTCCACAAGACACCTACTACATAAGGCTACTCTACTAAGACTGGAAGACTTAGGAACCCTACCTAATACATAGAAATAAACACAGGGAGACAGCCAAAATGGAGAGACAAAGAAACATGTCCCAAATAAAATAGAGCAAAGCTCCAGAAAAAAAACTAAACAAAGTGGAAACAAGCAATCCATCAGATGAAGAGTTCAAAACACTCGTTATAAGGATGCTCAATGAACTTGGGGGAAGAGTAGATGAACTGAGTTAGAACATTAACGAAGAGATAGAAAACAAGAATGGAGATGGAAAACATAGAATACAATATCCGAGATAAAGAATACATTGGAGAGAATCAACAGACTGGATGAAGCAGAGGATCGAATCAGAGATTTAGAAGATGGGGTAGCAGAGAACACCCAATCAGAACAGCAACAAGAAAAAAAGAATTTCCCAAATGAGGATAGTTTAAGGGGCCTCTGGAACAACATCGAGCATATCAACATTCTCACCATATAAGTATCAGAAGGAGAAGAGAGAGAGAAAGAAATTGAAAATCTATTTGAAGAAATAATGACAGAAAACTTTTCTAACCTGGTGAAGGAAATAGACATACAAGCCTAGGAAGCTCAGAGAGTCCCAAACAAGATGGAGCCAAAGAGGCCCACACCAAGACATCTCATAATTAAACTGTCAAAGTTTAAAGATAAAGAGAGAATCTGAAAAGCAGCAAGAGAAAAGCAATTTGTTACCTACAAAGGATCTCCCATAAGACTGTCAGTTGATTTCTCAGACCAGAAGGGATTGGCAGTTGATTTTGCAGGCCAGAAGGGATTGGCAGGAAATATTCAAAGTGATGAAAAGCAAGGACCTACAACCAAGAGGAATCTACCCAGAAAAACTATCATTTAGAATGAAAGGACAGATAAAGAACTTCCTAGACAAGAAGAAGCTAAAGGAATTCATCACCAAGCCAGTATTATAGGAAATGTTGGAGGAACTTCTTTAAGAAAAAAAAAGTACCAAAAATATGAATAATAAAATTCCAATAACTACATATCTATCAACAGTATTTCAAATAAAAAAAAAATTAAATGTTCCAATCAAAAGATAGGGTGGCTGAATGGATAAGAAAACAAGAAGCTTGCATATGCTGCCTATAAGAGATTCACTTCAGATCAAAAGACACACACAGACTGAAAGCAAAGGGATGGAAAAAGATATTTGAAAATGGAAATGAAAACAAAACCTGGGGTAGCAATACTTATATCAAACAAAATAGATTTTAAAATGAAGGCTATAACAAGAGACAAAGAAGGATCAAGTAATCCCACTTCTGGGTTTTTATCTGAAGAAATCCAAAACACTATTTCAAAGGGACATATGCATCCATATGTTCATTTTAGCATTATTTACAATAGCCAAGATGTGGAGGCAACATGGGTTTCCATCAATGGATGAATGGATAAAGAAGAGGCTCTACATGTATACAAATATTACTCTGCCAAAAAAAAGAATGAAATATTGCCATCTGCGACAACATGAACAGACCTAGAGGTTTTTATGTTGAGTAGAGTAAGTCAGACAGAGAAAGACAAATACTATACAATTTCACTTTCATGTGGAATCTAAAGAACAAAATAAATAAATAAACAATACAGAAACAAACATAGATATAGAGAATATTTTGATAGTTGTCAGATGGGAAGGGGGTTGGGGGTATGTGAAAAACGGGAGGTACTAGGAAGTGCAAATTGGTAGTTACAAAATAGTCATAAGGAATATAGTCAATAAAGTTGTAATTACTATGTATGGTGTCAGATGGATACTAGATTTGTTGGAGTGATCACTTCATAAATTATATAAATGTCTAATTTATGTTGTACACCTAAAACTAATATAATCTTGTATGCCATCTATAATTGAAAAATACAAAAAATATTAAAACAAAAAAGATTATGTATGCCATCTATAATTGAAAAATACAAAAAATATTAAAACAAAAAAAAATAATCTGGGAGTGCTCCCTTTTCAGTTTCCCGGAAGAGTTTATAAGGCAGACATGGCCTATTTCTTGACTTACAGAACTTCTCTGCTGATGCTTGGGCCTGGACTTTCTTTGGAAGTTTGCTTGTTTTTAACATTTTAAACCCATGATTTCTTTTATTTTCTGGTTAAGGGACCATTTGAGTTTTTTATGTCTTTTTGAGTGAGTTTTGGAAATTTAAATTTTCTTAGAGATTATTCAAATGAGCTAAGTGTTCATATTTATTGGCACAAAGGTGCTGATCCTAACTTTCCGGTTATCCTTCTGATTGCTCATTCCTCCATAGTTATTTTACCTTTTTCCTTTGTAATATGGTTTAGTTGTGCCTCCTATCTTTTTTTCTTGGTCAGTCTCAGTAGGTTTGTCTGTTCTATTGGAACCAGTTATTAGTCTTATTGATCCTTTCTATGTTTGTTTCTTTCCTATTTAAATCATTCACATTCTCTTTATTTTTCCTTCCTTCTTGCTTGAAATTTTGTTTTCGTTTATTTGTTGTTTGGGTTTTTGTGTTTTCATTTTTGTTTTGTTTTGTTTTTTGGTCATTCAAAGTTCTTGATCTTAAGTCTCTTCATTAATTTAAAATGTTCTCTTTTCTAATATAAACATTGATGACTATAAATTTTCCTCTAAATCCAGCTTTCAGCAGCCTCACCACAGTGTTTTGATATATAGTGCTTTCCTTGTTATTCAGTTCTATATCACTTTTATTTGCATTATGAGCCTCGTTGATCCTTTTCTTTATCTCACTGCCTTTGCCACAATTCAGGTTTCAAAATCTTCCACCTGAGTTTCTACATCTATCTCATGACCTATCTCCCTGCTTGGGGCTCTTTGCCTCCTGAGTAACACATCTAAAATAAAATTATAGCATGTTATTTTTTAGTTAACACCCTTAGGTATTAACAGTTTAGCAGAACTTATCCACAATCTAAAAATTTGTTTATAAAGCTTTTATTCTAATAACTCAACTCTGATCATTTATTCTAAAAAATTCTTTAAGTGGGGGAAATGTATGCAGAAAAGTGTTGTGTATAACAGCATTCATTCATAACAACAACATATAGAAATAATCTAAGACTCTGACAATAGGGGAATGGTGAAGAAACCAGGAACAACATGAACCTCAGAATAATGCTTGTAAAAATCTGTCATAAAATTTTAAAAATGTTTATGTTATGTGGGAAAAGATAGGGCTAACAATATCTATACTAAGATTATGGCTATGGTAGAAAATAGTATTCATAGAAAGTACAATGAAAAGATGCATTCAAAGTTGACAACAGTTGTCTGAGTGTCAGAAATAGATTTCCCCCCTACTTTTATCCAATTTAAAACATTCTGTGATAAGCATATATTATTTTTAATTAAGAAAAACAGTTTTTAAAATACTTGCGTAAAGACCAGCACATTTTGGCTAAAATGCATGTCCTGCAGCTAGTGTCTTCAGTCTGTCTTCTCTCCCTCCTCCTCCAGCCTCATCTCTATTTGCAACAATTTCCTTGAAGGTGCCCTCTCAATCCTCATGGTTGCTCTCATCCCTACATGGGTGCAAGCAGCATATATTCTGCCTGGAATATCCCCCACCAGGTGTAGTCTGCCAAACTCAGCCAGAGAGTCTCTGATCCATAAAGCTGAACTGACTGTTCTCTTACTCCCACTCCCCAGATGTCCTGTGCCTGCCTCACTGGCCCCTAGAAAATTGTAGTGTCAATTTTGTCATGTCCCAGATCCAGACAGCTGTGTGGAGGGGCCCCGTCATGGTTATCACCATGTCTCTGGGACACCACCTGTGCCTAACCCCAGGGAGCAATCAATAAATGATGCTTCGTAGATGGCTCTATCCACCAAAGTTCTGTCCAAAACTCCTCACTTAGCCTCAGGAGTACCTTCAGCATCTCTCAATCATCCCTTCAAATAAGCATTTGTAAACAGTGAAGCACCATCTAAAAGAATTAGGATTTTTTTTTAAACCCTCATCTACATATAGTAGGCTAAAGTTTTAAAATCCTTTTCTAAGTACTATCTGAATTGACCCATATACCAACCTGTGAGAGAGAAATGATGGTCTCCATCTCATGCTCAAGAAGACTGGAGCTCAGAGAAGTCAAGAGACTTGCCAAAGGCCACACAGCCCATTGGTGGTAGGATTTCATTATAGACTGGGACCTCTGGGCTCCAAAGTCCTTGAGGATTTTTCCCTCTCACAACCATCATGACTACTGAGGAAGCTGACTTGTTCTGTTTAGAGGAAACTCCAGACTTTCTTTACCATCACGCACTCCACTGGGGCTCAAAACCCATCTTTAGTTTACCTCCAGATTGCAGAGGATGTACTGGAAGACGCCAACATTGGTGATAGCAGATGACCCGAAGCCCATTTCTGCAGTGCCGGCAATGGAGAGGATCAGCTGAAAAACGCGATGGTTTAGGAGAGAGGTCTTTTTCCTCAGGAGAAATGCCATTATCTGAACAGGTTAAAACACACAGCAGTTTCCTCATGAATGCATCATTAGGATTTTTTTTTCTTCACCTGCTCATTCCTCCCATCACCTTTGGTCATCCCGATCCGAAACTCACTGCTCTCCAGTGCTACCTCCTTTGTTCCTATGTTCTCAAAAGAAAAACACACACCAATTTCTGTGGCTGCTTCCCGACCAGTGTCCACTTTTCTGTACTTATATGACTTTACCTCTCTCTAGGGACCCCCTGCTCCTTCCTGAATCTCTTCTACTATTTTTCCAGAATGCCACTCTCCACCTCTCCTTGTTTCCTCCTATGCTTCTGAGTGCTCTTTCTCATTTTCCTTACTGGATCTTACATTTGTAATCATCCCATAAATGTTGCAATATCACCAGGAAGCCACTTGCTATTCATGAACCCAGTTACACCCAACATCTCTCTAGGCGGCAGCCACCAGATGTGCCATTCTACTGTGCCAGGCACTGGGAAACTAGCAATAAGCAGGGAACCATACTAGGACAAATACACTGGGAACCCAGTGGCCCACACCCATCTCAGAGAATAAGATGGATTCCTTCTGGCCTCATGTCTCTGTCGACCTCAATTACACGCAAGTCAAGATACGCAGCCATTCATTGGCATCTGAGTTCTTATCCATCTCATCTGGATTCTCCGCTTAGCTCATCCACTGGTGTCAGTGGGCTTTCAAGGAGTGATAGAAGGAAGATGCCACTGTCCAGATATGCAACAGTCCAAGTGAGAAAGGATGTGCCTGAAGTGATGCCATACTGCTTTCTTCTGCTCCGACCCTGACCTTTGGGCCAAAGAGACAGGGATGCTCTCTCCCAGCCCTCCCTGTACCAGGAGAAACCTCTGCAAGCCCCAACCTTACTGCAGCCTTCATGCCCTATACCTTGTCTAGACTTCAACTCTAGTCCTGTCCCTGGCAATTCCTTTCATAACTGCCTCTTAGCCATGCAGGAAGGTGCCCCAGGGCAGTGACCCATCTCATATGACTTTGTGAATAGCAAATAGCAGTAACAATCACAGTGAACATGGACACAGCAGGCACTCTGAGCAGGCACTCTTCTAAGCACTCAATATATATTAACTCACTTAATCATCACAACCCTACGTAATAGGTGCTATTATGATTCCCATTTACACATAGGAGAACTGAGGCACAGAGAGATTAAGGACTAAAGATGGCTAATATTTTCAGAGCAATTATTCTGGGCCAGACAAAATTCCAAGCTCTCTAACTATATTAAATCATATAGTCCTTGCTGCAACCCCATGATACAGGAGGCATGAGAGTTTGCATCACACCAGTGGCTTTCTGCTGTGGACTGAGTCTCCAGAGTTTCAGGACCTAGGGGCTTTAGGCTTCTGTTCTCCAGAAGTCACTATGGAAGGAATGTCCACTGCAGCCAGAGAGGCTTCTCTCTGCTCAAGACGACAGCCCCCTGGGGAACTGTAGACTCAGATGGGAGAGTGAGATTACCTGGTACCCAAAGATGTGCTGCATCAGACAGTCACACATGACATTGCTGGTCAGGACCAAGTGTAGGACTTTCACAGCTGCATACATGGTGTGGTCATCTTTTGCTAAGGAAATGAGGCCCAGGAGGATGGCAGGCCCACCAATGAAGTCCAGGCTACTGGCAGCAGGGCTGGAGTGGAACACCCTTACCCCTGTGTGGGACAAAGTGGAATCCCATCAATAATTACAGCCTCATTCCAATGAAAAGTCCCTGGTAGCATGTTGGAGTGAATGAACTGCCAAAGCCACTCCCACTCACAGCAGAGGAGCCTGTGCACATGGGGCAGGCTGGGAGGAATGATAGGGGGCTTTGAAGTCTTATGTTCTAAGAGATCCTGTGATGAGTTCTTTCTGGGTCACCAGAAGGCTGAAACTGTCCAGGGGATTTCAGATCACTGACCTTTGTCTCAGTCCAAACTGCCAGAAGAGCCAGATGCCTTAGGTGCCATCTGAACCCCAGTCCACTGGCTGCTGACAACCTCTGGCTCTTGTCTGGATCCTGTGAGGTTGGGTCCTTGCCCCAGCTAGATGCTTTTCTCTTGCCCAATTGCAAGGCAACTGACAGTTGCTGCCTATGGTTTTCATTCCAACAACCACAACAAGTCTCTGCACAAACTCCCCACTGTGCTCACTTACATGGGCACCATTGTGCACAGATGAAGCTGGTTAGTAGCTGAGTTCACTAACAGCTGTCAGATGCAGTGAGGTGAACTGACCTTATGAAATTTAGGAAGTCAACCTTCTGGCAGGGTTAACTCACCAGCTATTGCCCTCACCATCCTGGCTCCCCAACAGGTTCTCTCCTTCCTGCCTCTCAGAATTCCAGGCTTCACAAGTGATGACAACCACAATCCCTCTTCCCAAATGGCCTGACTTACCTAACTGGCCCACAACAACGGCTCCAATGGTTCGAAGAGGACCCAAGAGATGGCCAGCACAATTTCTTAGCAAGAACACGGGCATGGCATTGTTACGGGATGAAATATTCATCTAGAGAAATTGGTAACCATTAGTCCTAAGAAACTCTCCTGGAAAGGAAGAAATCTTGTTCACAAGCTCCTGGAGGGCAGGTAGCCTGAGGCCTAGCCCAGTGCTGGCACTCAATGAATGAATAATAATTGATCCAATGTCAGGACGACTGAAACAAAAGTTCATATTTTCATGTACTGCCTCCCAGGCTGTGGCTTAATTATAAGGGAGCAGCTTCAGTTATACGATTGTGCCACTGATGTCCTGCATACTCATAGGAACTGCCAAAGCTACTCCCACTCACAGCAGAGGAGTCTGTGCACAAGGGACACGCTGGGAGGAACTAAAGTGGGCAGGAAGGACCCTAGAGCACTTGGAGATGGAACAGTGCTATGAAGGCCAGGGTTGCCTCCTTCCTAGGCTTGTCCATCCTCTGAAAGCCCCAGCCTCACTGGTTTCAGAAGGCAGAAAAATGGAAATCCTGGCTTCCTCCATCAGAAGGAACTCTGCTGGTAAGGCATTTCTTTGGTGCTCAACTGGACCTAATCCCTGATCCCTCTTCTGCAATAAAGGTAGGTGGCTCCATGTCTCTAAAGGTGGATTAGCCCAAATTTACAGCAGTGAGCAAAAGAGCGCTTTACTCAGAAATTAGGAAATAGTAAACCTAATGGCATCTTCATCTACAAACATATCTGCTTGCTTTTTTGTAAATTTTTTGTTTATAATAAACACAGAAATTCACAGAATGCTGTAATGTGTGTTGTGGGGTGGAGTGGGAAGGGTCAGTAGCACCCAGAAAAGGGAAGTTCCATAGTGTTCACAATGTCACAAAGATTTTTTAATATTCCATTTGTTCTTGCTCTACTGTGAAGAATGAAGAACACCTACTTTGTCCTCTGAGCAATTACTAATAAAAGGTTTGGTCTCAGTGGAAGCTAATGGGTGGGAAGCCGTAGGATATTTTAACAAATGAAGTGGGAAGCACTTCTGTGTATATCTATCTATACATACTGTTTGTAATTCATACAAACATGAATTAACATTTGTCGAATCACTGAAAACTAAAGCAAGCCATGAGATCATGATTCCAAAAGGGGACAGCAAGTGAAAAGTTAGAAGGCATACCTCTTTGGCAATCAGGCGGCTGTCCACCTCATTGTACATGTTTCTAATGTCTGCAACATTGGTGGTGGAGGAGCTGGCTACATGAAGGCCAAAGGAAATCCTTTCTTCTGCAACCAGTGGCACCGCTTCCATACTAGGATCCTCTCCTAAAATGACACATCTTCAATAATTTCTACTCTCACTTTACAGAGAAGGAAATTAATCCTCAGAAGAATAAATATCTACTGCTACGTGGCAAAACAATCATCAAGAGCTTGTTTGTATCTTGTTATATTGTGTGTTTGTATGTTGTTACATGTTGTTATATGTTTGTATTCTGTATGTTGATATGTCTCATGTTTTGCCCCTACATGTGCTTTTCTGACACTTATAAAAAAAACTGTGGAGAAAGCTCACAGTGTTAACCCTACTATAAAATAGACATATTACAGGTGTGACATGATTAAGCTTGAAACATCAATCAAGAATGTAACCTCACTCCCCAAAACCAAAATGCTAAGTGATAAGAAAGCTGACTTATAGAATGTGAAAGAGACTGGGCCAAAAGCCCTAAGATTTTCAGTGATCTGCATGTCCATCCCACTTGGAATTAGTGTCCTGATCCCTGCATCAAGGAGAGGAGCCACACGTGTGTCTTGAGAAGCATGGTAAGAACAGAGACTCAATGAAACTTTGGCTCTAGACCTGACCTCTCACATTGCTCTGGCCAGAATCATTTGCCAGAGGAAATGAAGTTTGAAAAAGATATGGGGCCTAGAGACAGAAACACTCAACAGCTCTCAATCGCTCTTCACATACAATGCTTCTGTACAGAGATTCATTTATCATTCTTCCCAGATAGGAACTGACCCCTTGATTTGACAGAGCATAGAGAGTGATGCTTGCTGCTAGAACAGCCAGCAATCAATAATGAAAATGTGAATGTTTTGTCTGCCTGTTTAATAATTGAAGACAACAGTATACTTTAGTTAAAAAGCTTCTTCATTAAAAGGAATGTAACTTATTTATTTCATTCTCTTCTTTCTTGCTGATGGTATTATGATGGTATTACCCACCCCACCCCCCACTCTCCTCCATTATGTGCTTTGGAATTGAAATATGAAGGCTATGATCATTTCCTTTTTTTGTGACATTTTCTGTTGAATTGTAAATATATAACAATCTAATTACAGAGGTCTTCCCTAATGACTGACTTGTGCTGAGTTTATTCTTTGTAAATATGCTATAAATAAATGAATGTCTATTTTAAAAACAATATCAGAATATTATTGTAAACCAAAACCCTCCACACCTTGGGTGTGCACAGCTTGGAAGCTACCACAGTATCTTGGGCCAAGTTTGTTAATAACTTCCAGAGTTTCCACTGAGATGGCTTCATCAAAGAGGTATGTAGGGCCAAGACGCCATGTTAATGATGACTTTTGTTTCCAAACTCGAGGGGTAGCAATATATCCATAAACATCTACAAATGACGATGGATCCATTGACATAAAAGGTCCTGGTAAGGCCTGGATATACAACATCTATTAAAATAAAAAAGACGGGAGGCAGTTAACTTCAGATTTAATTAAATACATATAGATAAAAAATGATGTACCTTCTCTCAAAGTAAAAACTTATTTTATCTAAAAACATTAAAAAGATAACTCTAAAAGGTGAGAAACAATGAAGCAAAGCAAGTTTATAAAATGCTGGTGGGAGTAAAAAAGTGACGCTATGCTTTTGGAAACAAATTTGAAAATATTAAGACTCATTAAAATGTTCATCTGTTTGCCCCAGTCATTCCATAAAGAACCTAAATGTCCAGTATTGGCACATTAATTTTTATGTACTAAAAATAATTACAGACATACAGATTGGAAAGGAAAAAATAAAACTGTCACTACTTGCAAGTGACATGTCCATGAAGAATATTTCAAGAACTCTGCAAAAAATTTATACGTGGTGATGGAAGGAGATTTAACTTTGGTGAACACACAATACAATATACAGATGATGTATTATTGAATTATACATTTGAAAACTATATAATTTTATTAACCAATGTCACCCCAATAAATTTTATTTTTTAAAAAAACACAAAACTCCTAGAACTAATAAGTGAGTTCAGCAAGGTCACAGGATACATGATCAACACACAAAAAACAATTGCATTCTACAGACTAACAATGAACATGCAGAAACTAAAATTAAAAACAATACCATTTATAATCGCTCAAAAGAAAATGAAAAACTTAATAAAACATGTATAAAATATGTACACTGAAAATTCTAAAAGGAAGATAAAAAATTAAAGAATGCCTATACAAATGGAGAGACCTACCATGTTCCTGGATAGGAAGATTCAACATAGTAAAGAGGCCATTCCTCCCCAAAGTGATCTACAGGTTTAATGTAATTTCTATCAAAATCTCAGATGGCTTTTTGCAGATGGACGAGCTAATTCTAAAATTTATATGTGAAGACACAGGCCATAGAATAGCCTTAACAAATAGTTTAATTCTTCTTTTTTGAAAATGAAGAATTAAGTGAGAGGTAACACTCTATCCAATGTTAAAGCATATTACACAGCTACAATAATAAAGAAAATATGATATTGGTAGGGGAAGAATCACACAGATCAATGGAAGAAAGTAGAGAATCTGAAAATAAATCCATGCAAATATGCCCAACTGATTTTTGACAAAGATTTGACAGCAATTCAGTGGAGGAAGGATAGCGTCTTCAACAAATGGTACTGGAGCTACTGGACGTTCACAGACAAAGAAATAAATTTTCACCTAAAGCTCACACCTTATACAAAAATTAGCTCATAGTTCATCACATATCCAAATATACAATGTAAAACTAGAAAACTTTTTTTAAAAACATAGGAGAAAATCTTCAGGCTTTAGGACTAGGCAAAGAGTTCTTAGAATAGAAACCAAAATCAGTGGTCATAAGAGAAAAAATTGATGTTATACTTTGTCAAAATAAAACTCTGGCTCTGCAAAATGCAATGTGAAAGAGGATAAAACAACCTATAGATTAAGAAAAATTATTTACAAATTAAATATTTGCCAAAAACTATTATCTAGAATATATAGAAAAACCCTTATAACCCAACAGTAAAACCCAAACAATCCAATTAGAAAATGACATGAACAGACATTACTGAAGAAGATATACAGATGGCAAATAATCACATAAAGATGTTCAGTCTTATTAGCTATTAAGGAAATGCAAATTAAAAACACTAGATATCACTACACTCTTATCAGAAAGGCTAATTAAAAAATAGTAACAACACTGAATTCAGAGAAACTGAATCACTCATTCATTGCTGATGAGAATGTAAAATGATAGACACTCTGGCAAATCATTTGGCAGTTTCTTATAAAATTAAACGTGTAACTATCATAAGACCCAGCAATTGTACTATTAGGTATTTATCTCAGAGACATAAAGACTTAAGCTCACACAAAAACCTGTACACAATGTTCACAGCAGCTTTATTCGTAGTAGCCAAAAGCTGGAAACAACCCAGATGTCCTTCAAAAGTTAAGTATCCATACCATGAAATACTACTCAGCAATAAAAAGAAATTAACTATTGGCACATGTAACAACTTGGATGAATTTCTAGAGAATTAAAAATAAATCTAATCCTAAAATATCACATACTGTATGATTCCATAGACATAACACCTTGAAATGACAAAATTTATATTACTGGTTGCCAAGATTAGAGACAGGAATCGGTGACGGGGTGTGGATGGGAGGTGACTGTAGTTATAACTTTTATAAACAGACAACACAAAGGACCCTTGTTGTGATGGAAATGTTCTGTTTCTTGGCAATAGTGGTGAATTCAGGGACCTATGCATATAATAAAATTGCATGAAACTGAATATACATACAAGTACAAGTAAAACTGGGAAAATCTGAATAAATTGGTAGGTTATATCAATGTCAATATTTTTGTTTTGATGGTCTATAGTTTTGCAAGATATTACCTTTGAGAAAAATTGGGTAAAAGTTACACAAGATTTCTCTCTAGTAGTTCCTACAATTACATTTTAGCCTACAATCATCTTAATAGAAATTTCAAGAAAATACAAGAAAATTAAAAGAATGCTTAAGAGATTTTCACTAATAAAAATGTATAATTTCAAAGTTCATCTGGATAATTTTTTAAAATAATAATATGTCAACTAGATAGTATATAAAATTTTCTGTACAATGAAGTCACAACTATTTTTTAAAGGAAAACTCTGAAAGAAATTACAAACTGTGGTAAGATACAAGGAATGAAGGTCATCTTTCTTCTTGTCTCTATTTTTCAGTTATTTCAAAATATGTTTATATTATTTTTAGGACTATAAAATCAATATATACATTCACATGTATATAAATATATATTTTCTAAATGAGAGCTCATATAATTTTAGAAATATTTTTCTCCCTATTAATTAAATGAAATTTTCAAATAAAAACAAATCAAGTTTTCAGACACCAGGCCTGCCTAGAGTGAAGTCCACTGTGCTCTCTCTTCTTTCCCACCTTCCCAGTCACAGACTTTTCTCTCTCCCACACCAAAGCTCTGCTCTACCCCTCCAAATCGGCTGGCCCTTTTCTTCTCAAATTCCTATTGAATATTCTCACTGTGCCATTCAGACTGATTTATAAACTTAAGATGTTTCAAACTACTCCCACATCATTTTGCTAAATTCAGGCTGTTAAAATACTCCTCGCTGTTCTAAATTTAACTTATTTTCTCTTGGAAATAAAAAACAAAGTCTCTGAAATTTGAAAACAGTTGTTAAGCTGGGTCATCCCAACCCAAGCTCTGTCATCTTAGCATCTAAACACAGGCCTTTATGTTTATCCCAGTTAAATTTCACTATTGATACTGAACCAACTTGAGATCATGTTGGAAAGTCAACTTTGTCAGCCTTGGCCCTTGGCCATTCTCCATGGCATACTTGGGCATATTTGACATATCCAATCTTTCTGCTCACTGACTAGTTTCACTGGTCCCATGGGGTCGGATGTTCATCCATGTACCAATTCATTCAACTACACTATCAGCCAGACCATGTTATTCTTTGTGGCTTTAAATTCAATGTGATTCACCAAGTGTTTATTATATGCTTACTATGTGCCAGCCCCGGGTAAGTGCAAGCGAGATCCAAATATCAATAGGACACACCTTAGCCTCAAGGCACATGAACTACTTCACAGAATATCAGCCTGTTTTATGAAACAAGACAGAATAACAACATATCTGTGAAAAAAAAAAAGACCAAAAAAAAAAAAAAAGCCCATCTGTAATCATACCATAACAGATAAAAACAAAGACACTGTGCAAGCACAAAGTGACCACACTTCCCATCCTGGCTAATGTGAGTAACTCTTGCTGCTTCTACACTGATAGCTCTAGCCCTGCTCTATTCCTCCTACTTCCTGGGTGAAAATTCTGAACATACACAGATATTAAATTGCCTCTTTCTGACAGCACCCAAATCAGAACAGATTGACCTTTACTTCTTTAAACTCTCCCAAAAATCACCTAAAACAAGCCCAAATCCTATATAAGCCACTCCTAACTCCTTGTTACACCATGGGGTAAGGAGTCTCTTACTACAGCAAGCTTAACAAATCTAACTTTTGTTTTGTACTATATGCACACTCTTGGAAGTATTTGGCTGGTGGGCATGGACAATTCCTAGCACCTAAAATAGTATCTACCACACAGTAGGTGCTCAAAAAAAAATACCTAACATATAGTAGGTGCTCAATAAATATTTAATGAGGGAGGAAGAAAGGAAGAGAGAGAGGGAAAGAGGGAGGGAGAAAAGGAGCTCCCTTGAAAGTAACTAATTGCTTTTCTCTTGCTGCTTTCAAGATTCTCTCTTTGTCTTTATCTTTGACATTCTAACTATGATGTGTCTCTAAATGACAGTGATGAGACACTTCTTCCAAATATGTGTTCTCATTCCATTATTTTCTCTGAGCACAGGACCATCCGTTCTTCACCATTCTTGATCTAAATCTGGCAAGACCTGTTTGTGTCTTCATAAGCTTTAGCACCTTGCTCCAAATTGTAGTGTGCAGACCACCTGCATTAGACTCACCAGGAAGCCTCTTAGAAAAGTCAGATTTTAGGCCTTGCTCAGACCTCTCTGGGGGATTCATTCTTTAAAATCTGAGAAACTTTGCCTTTTTTACTCTGGAGATTTATATTTTCTTATGACTACTCTCACAGTCATAAATGCCATGACTATTCTTGTTTTCATGTTTTACCTTCTGCCCTGATTGTGTGATCTCCATTTTCTAAAGATGCTCTTTTATGTCTGAGCTCAGCAAGGGTATATTGGATACCAACCCCTTCACCACCAAAAGAAAACAAAGAACTGGACTGAAGCTACCTAGAATGGTGTGGCCAGGAAGCACAGCCCTGGGGCAAGGGCAACTGAGGGAATCATCTCACCTTGGCTGAGCCAATGACCTGTCCATCCAAATAGGTAGAAACAGTACAATTCTTTTTCATTTCTTTGGTGACAACTACAGCCAGGTGATGCCACTGACCACAAGCCAGCAGTTGGCCACACCTGACCCGAAGCTGACGTCCTGCAGAGGGCTCAGAGTCATCCTCAGGTTCCATGACATCTAGAAGAGAGAACAAACACTAGCCTTCACTTGCAGATTTATGCTGTAACAACCCAAGAGAACAAGAAAAGGGCCCTGGGCCCTAGGAGCCAAGACCACACCCTCCCATAAAATAATAACAGCAGCTATCATTGTTGAGATCTTGCTTTGTGTCAGACAGTGTTTTAAGGACTATTACAAATATTAGCTCATTTCATTTTCATGATAACCCTGTGAGGTAGGTGCTATCATGATCCCCATTTTATCATCCTGAGGAATGGAGAAGTTAGGTAACTTTCCCAAGTTCACGCAGACATGATACAAATCCATGAGTCAGACTCCAGGTGTAGCCCACACCGGACTGCCTCCACAATGATGCACATTTTCTGGCAAAGTTCTGAGAGGGTGCAGGGAAACAGCAGTTGTGCTGTGTGTCAAGGATACCAAGCCATCCTCTGGCCCTTCTGGATGCTTCACTATGACATTCTCAGGGCACATGAGAACAGATATGGCCAAGATGTTCTGGAATTGGCCATCTCAGGCCACTTCAGGCCATCATAGGTGGGTGAACTTGGAAAGCCAGGCAGAGCCAGGAGCAGCCACCAGCACCACTGAAGGAGGGCTGGACTCCCGGGCTCTTGTTCCAAGAACTGCTAATTTAGCCCCATTTCCCCCAAGTGTGGACAAAACCAACTTTGGCTCCCAACACCTTACCCAGGGGCTGAAACTCTTTCTCTTCTGTAGATACAATCAAGGAGAGATCATCCCAGCAGAGGCTGACAGAGAAGCAGACAAAGGGCTGCTCGGTCCTGGCCAGGTGGCGCACCAAGGTTAGGAAGCGCAGCGGGTGGCCTTCGGTGACAGTGCTTTGTCTGCTGATCAGGAACCAGCAAGAGAAGGTCAGGCCCCCCAGCGGAGGGAAGGTCCTGTCAGCACCTGGAGTCAGAATACAAGCACGCCCTTAGGCTTTGTCTTGTCTAGCCTCAGTGTCACTCTGATTCTGCCCAGAGGTGGTCTTACTGTGTGCCAGCAATGTGCCTCTATGGACTCATACCTACTTTTACATCAACCCCACCCAGCAGGATGTTTCTGTCTCCTTATTCATTCTCTCAGGAATAAGTCATGTTCCCACCAGGAGTTGAGCCTAGATCCTCAAAGACCCTCTCCAGTTCTGCCCCACCTATTAATCCATGTTGCCTTACCAAGGGGATGGGAGGAACACAACCCTGAGATTCATCACCATTTGGCCCACTGGTTAGCTGACCTAAAGCTGGGCAGTGTGCTATGTGGGGCAGAGGGCACTAGCCTCAGCTGGCTGAATCTTGCATGGGGAATGCTCCATTCCAGGGGGATCAATGCTCTCCCACCTCAGGACTGGGTTGGCAGCACTAGCGGGGCCCCATCTCCTCACTGAATGATCAGCATCAGACTTGGTGCCCAACACCGATGGGCCACGAATGCAATGGCTCCTCAGCACCCACCCTCCCATAGAAACCCAGTCCCTGGTTCTCCTAACAGAAGGTGCTTGGCTTTCAGCTGAATGCACCACTGTGTAAAGCACGCCAAGGCCCAGGTCAATCCCCACATGAGCCAAGGATAGCTTTGTTCCGGATGGCCATCAATCTAGAATTCATATCCTGTCTAGGGGTGAGGTGTCCATTTAAGCCTTTATCAGTCACTGACAAAATGAATTAAATGGGTTCAGCCACCAGGTAACCCACTGAGCCCATCAATGCTAACTGAGCCCCCTCTATATGCAGAGTCATGGGATCAGCCCTTGGGACACACAATGAATAAGACACCCCTGCCTTAAGAGAGACATGACAAATTGGAAGGATGACTTGTCTACAGTTAAACAGGACCAAGAGGAAGACTCATGCTTTCTTGAAATACCAAGTTGAAATCTGAAATCAAGCCTCCTTAAGGACTGACTCCCCAGGTGTAATGAAGAGAGCTCAATGAGCTAAATCCCCTGGGAAGCACCTACCTGTCCCAATCCCTCCGGAGACTGAGTACTCGGTGCTGGTTCCCATAATCGTAGACAAGGTTGGAATGAACAAACAGCTGGAAACAGGAAAGTGTCTCAAATCATTGACCTGCAAGCCAGCTTCTGGCTATGACAACTCCCCTCTGTCCCTCTGCAGGGGCCTCACTGGCTCTTAGAAAATGAGGTTCCGAGGACAGAAAGCAGCTGATGCTGGTACCATGGCCCTAGAGAAGGAATCCACACTGAAAGCTGGAGGAGAGAACATTCCAGAATGCAGACATGCCAGGAGAATAAGAGGGTCCTGCCCCTACACAGTGGGGGACACTGCCCCTGAGAAGCCACTGAGTAGACAAGGTATCCATAACCCAGACATGGTCCTCTGCTGAATGGTGAGAGCTTATGGGAACTACAATTTTGTAATCAATATTATAATTCATCTGAGGCACTGGGAAATTAATAAAGTATTTTTCAAATATACAAAAGCCTATCATACCCATAACCTTCCACAGACATGTCAAATTCCACAAACGATGGAGCCAGGGCAGCCCTCTGAGGTTGTAGGTTGCGTGGGGAGGTCATGGAGATGAGGCTCAGTGCCATCTGAAGGGTGAAGCTCTCAGATGGCCCTGAGGGCATGAGAGCCTGTGAGACTGGTGGGCATGGGCCAGCATCTCGAGTGGTTCTCACAGGACTCTCAGCAGTCATTGGTACCATTGCCTGTGACCCTAAAACAGCAAGCAAGAGAAGAGATATATCTTTGTTCAAAGCATTTCCACCCCTCTTCTGACTATAGTCTTAACATTTCTGCCACAGCTTTGAAGGAAGTCTCTAGTCACCATGCATTTATTAACCACTGTGAGAGTAGCTCTCCTGGGCCCTCCTATATGGGTTCTCTGCTGATTTTGATAACACTGACCCATGACGACAACCTGTTCCTTCTAGAAACTTCTTCTCCCTTTAATTCCATCACGTCCTTTCTTTCTGTTTCTGTCATTGGCTTGCCCTATTGTCAGTCACTCACCGAGGCTTTGGGCTGGCTCACCGAGCTCCACACTCTCTTTCACAATGGACTATCTTCATGAAAGCTCTCATCTTCCACCTCCAGCTCCCAGCCCAAGCCTGATTCCCTATCTTGCTTTGCAACTGGGCCTCCTTACCTTAATGTCTTATGTGATCTTACATTCAGTGTGTTCACAGCTTTTTTTTCTCCTTGTAGGTTCCCTAGACAAGCATCTTCCCAGGTACCAGGCCTGATACTAGGGGATCCACCCAATGTTTTGGCCTCCTGATCCCTAACTTACCCCTGAGTTGAGAGCTGTGCAGAAAGTTGTCACTGGGCACCTCCATAGGGGATACTCCAGCTATGCCATGATCTTATCACTGTATCTGTGATCTGAACCCAAAGGGGTCAAGTATATGCTCACCATCACCTACTTTATATGGAGGTAAGTATCGTCCTCCTTTTAGATCTAGCTTCTCTCTTGGGTCCACTAATTCCTCTGCTTTTCCCCATTTGCTCCATTGAACAGCAGGCAAATTAACTTTTAAATCTACCTACTTTCTATCTGTTGTAAATGAACCCTTACAATAAACACATATTTTTTCTAAATTTCTGTTTACCTGCCCCGTTTCTTTCCTCTGTTCTCACCTGAGCATCCAGTGTCCCCTCTGTCCACACAAGATGAACTGAGAATTTTCACTGCAGCCAACGGAGGCGGGGGAGTTCCAAGACCTAAAAACTGTCTAAATATCATAACATACAAGAGAATCAGATGAAGACATTTAGTGGGTAGAAGTTTTCTGCAGCTTCTTCTCAGCACTTTCCTAGATCCCAGTGCTCCCTAATTCCCCCTCCATGTTTTCCTCTCTCTGCCTGGACACTCTTTCCTCAAGTCATACATAGCACCCAGATCAGAGAGCTGGTGAGTTTTGACTTTTTAGGTGCTTTTGATTTAACCAGTGACCAACTAGGAGCCTCATACTGGACCTTGAAAGAAAAAGGAATCTGTTGAAAAATGATTTTGTCACATACTGTTTATAACTCACACTCTGTCATAAAGAGCTTAAGCACAATGACTGTATCTGGCAGCCTGCATGTAGAGAGACTAAAAGAGGCTGATCTGATCTCTGGGTCCCATCCCTGCTAGCTGAAGGTGTTGCATGTCTTCTATCTCCCCTGCACTTGGTCTTGTGTGTCAGCAGGCCTGTGATCCCTGAGCATCACCCTCCCTACCATGACAGAGTGAGTAGCCTGGCCACAGGTACTAAAGAGACTCTTGACCTCCCTCTTTCAGCCTTTCTTTCCTCTGCCTTTTTGTCTTCTGTGCTTTTGTCTTCTCTGCTGCAACTCTTCAGGAAACATGTGGCTTTATGGAGGAGCAGCCAGCAAGAAGGGACCCTCAGAATATGTCCCCCTCTTTGTCAGCAGTCCTGACCACTGCCCCTCACACCAGCTAAGCTCTCTGCAGTGTAGCCTTTCAAGTACAGTCACGCCTCACTGCCCCCACCCTTCTCAGCAGAACATCTTCACCGGCCACTACCTCTCCTCTCCTCATCTGGTGAGCATCTGCACAGGCCTCAGGGCTCACCAGGCTGACTTCCTTGAAGCTCCACCTCTTTACACCCAATCTCCCAAATGTGGTTCTCCCAGCTCCAAGCAGCCCCAGCACTCTCCACTGAGCATTCCCACAGAGCTATTCTATATTGTCGCAAGACCCTTTAACTATCGTCTTCTCTCCCTTAGACTATAATCATGGGAGGACCTCTGTCGGCTTTGTGGGTACACACACTGCCCAAACAGTCCAATGGCTCCTCTCTGGGCTTGCAGTGTGCAATGCTGGGAAGGACCACACCCTGTAGAGGACATGAGGACGCCTATTCCTGTGCACTCTTCCTGCTCACTGTGCATGAGCACAATTTTCAGGGGCTTGGCAGTGTTTCACATGCAGCACACAGTACCTTAACACATCCGGTTCAATGGCTTGAGAAGCAAGCTTTTCAAAAATCCTGATGAGGCCTGAGTGCAGAGGGCTGTTGCCAGTGATCAGGACCTGGTGGCAGGAGGTCATGAGGGTCTTGAGCATTCCCGCCTCGCACATGACCTGACGGTTCTTCTCTGATTTCACCAGGGACTGGATGTGACTGGCCATGGAGCACTGGATCTCCTTGGAAAGCTAAAAGGTAACCAAAGCCATGAGTCCTGGAGGTCAGAATAATTTGTGGGCAATACTGATAGGCTCCTGACTAGGCCTCAATTTGGTTGTGAGGCAAGGAGACTGCGCCCATCACAGCCTGTTCTCATTGCACTCCCATCTGTTTCAAGTGTCCTCAGATGTGCCCTCTTCAGAAGGGCAGGCACTGGAGTCCAGTCTATGGGAGGACATGAGTCACTGGAATCAGCTGCCGAAGAGGCGACAGCTTAAATCAGAGACTGCAAACTGACAGGCGAGACCCATATCTTCCCCAGAGATGTGTGGTGTTTAACTCACATGATATTTAAGTAGTTTCTAAATTAATTGCTAAAATTTAAAAGTCAGAAGATTTCAAATAAAAATTCAGACATATGGCCTCTCTCAAAAGATGGAAAGATCTAGTCAGGCAGGTTTTCAGTCCTGTCTATCGAGAAGCAGTTGGTGCTGGGCAGTGGCTGTGCCCTCTAGTGGGTCTCACGTCCTCCTCACAGCTGACTCGTAAATGTCCTGCTTTTGAGTTTATACTGCTGACACAGATGGTGGAATTCACCTGGGAGGACAAGACTCAGGAAGCACTCTCCTCACGCTACTGGCTGTGGCATACGCAGCCCTCTCCACCTTCACTCATTGAACTACACCAGAGCAGAGTCAAGGCTCCTGTGGAAGCCCTGGCTGACATCTTCTCTTTACTCCCCAGGTGTCATCTCCCTCCCAATTGTCCTCTAATGGTCCTCTGTCCAATTCTTTATTTTAAACATATCCTGACACAGGAACAGGCACGCTCTTATCTTACCCCTATAAAATTTCAAGTCACTTCTCTATCTTTACGCCAAGGAAGCCCATAGAATAGAGTGTGTTCAGTAAATATTTGTGCGAAATGCAATACATCATTTTGACAATCTTTCTTTCTTCGTAAAAAGATAAACCTCTGTAATTCCCAGCCCTCCTGGATATATAAATGGAGGGGGATGAAATTTCCTTCAAAAAACTCTTAGGATATCCACATTCTCTTTTATTGTAGTATAATATTGTCTAAAGTGAGATGGATATCAGATAGATCTTGATGGAATTTTCCTGCAGTGGACGATATGGTGGTCCCAACCAGACTTCTTTTCTGGATGAGTGTATCCACTGGAGTTGCCCCTTCTCTGGAGAACTTCCCTCCCGTAAGTGGGAACTGCCCTGGGCAGGGGCTATGTAGCCCCCCATACATACATACATACATGCACATATTTACATGTGCGTGCACCCACATATATAAGCATAGACATATAAACATTCCAAGCACATGAATACACACAGAAACGTGTGTGCAGGTGCATATGTATTCATACATGAACACATGTACATGTGTGTGAACACATACATTCATGTACCCCACACACACACACACCAGACTATAGTCAGTGAGGTCATGCTCTTCAGTCTCTGTGGTGCAATTCTTGCTGCAGAGGCCCCATGAGCTCAAACTAAAGCAAGATTTCAGTGGTAAGTACATCCCCTCTCAGCTCCTTTTCCTGCATCATCCTGCTTCCCTCACTCCTTTCCCTGGCATCCCTCCCTCAATGAAGCCCATCACTTGTACTCTTGTCTTGGGATCCACTCCCAGGGAACTCAACTTGAAGCAGTAGTATGTTTCTCATATTGCACACCTTTGCCCTAGCTTTGCCCTGGTTTCAAGTAAAGAGATCTATGACAATTGAGATGACATCTAGATTAGTTTATCACATAAAGCCAGGAATAATCATAAAGGTGCTTACTGAAAAATCTTTATCAAATGAGGACTGGCTTCTGGATCCATCAAGTCTCAGACCATCTGTCACCCACACGTGTTCCCTATGAAAGCTTTCTTGGAGTCTGTCCCTGCTTCTCTCTCTTTGCCTTCTCTTGAAAATGAGTCTTAACTGCCTCTCTAATGTCAATTCTGGGCAAAGTTCTAGGCATTTCAAGATGAATCTGTCTCTATTCTCAAGGGAATTACAAACTAAAAGGTGAGACAGGTAAAGAGATAGTCTCAGTCCATGTTCAAGCAGAGAATTTATGTAGTCTGAGAGGGGAGGGGTTCCCCACAGTTCTTTGCACATTTCACAGTGCTCTTGGAGTTAGAAGGAGTCCAGGCCTGGCACCTACTTTTGGGGCCAAATTTTATCCTGTGATGGGAATATTTCCTGGGTGTGCAGGATGGGCCTGGCCCTAGTTGAAACATGTTGACGTGTATAAATTATGCAATCTCTGTGAGAAAACCTTTGAAGAAGGTACTATTACTATCACCATTTTACAGATGAGAAAACCGAACCCAGACAAGTCAACTATCCAGGCCACATAGTTAGGGCAAATCCTGGCTGAGAATCACCTCACTCCACCATCTCCTCCCAACATATGCAGTCATTTGGGGGATCCCTGCCCAGAGATGGTCAAGAGAATGTTTATATCACTAAGGTACAAAAAAATTAATAAGATTGCATTATTCCACAGGCTACAAACACAGTTTTGTAGAATATATTTCAAGGATTAAATTGTATGGTGAAACATATTTGCACTGTTGATCATCAGTTTCCAAATTTTTTTAAAAAAATGAGTGGGTCATACAGCTCACCCTACTGTCCTCCAACCTGCCTTCCAGAAGCACAGCACCCAGAGCTCCTGCCTCAAACTGACGGCTTTCAGTAATATTCCCATCTTTACTGAGTCTTCGGTAACATTTCAGATTTAAAATTTTAGACTATTTAATTTTAGTTTAAAATTTGACTATATTAGAATGGTTTTTCAGGGAGACTGCTCCCAACCAGGATTTTGACATTCTAAAATGTCATCATTTTTTCAACGTCATTGATGTCAAGGAGAGATCTAATCACTTAGAGATGATGATCCTTGCAAAGGATTGAATGTTTGTGTTCCCCCCAAATTCAAATGTTGAAATCTAACCTCCAACGTGAAGGTATTTAGAGGTAGGGCTTTTGGGAGGTGATTAGGTCATAAAGGTGGTGATTAGGTCATAAAGGTGAAATTCCTATGAATGAGATAAGTGGCCTTAGAAAAGAGACCCCAGAGAGCTCCCTCCTCCCTTGTACCATATGAAGGCACAGTAAGAAGAGGACCATCAATGTCTCCCCAGACACCAAATCTGCCAGCGCCTACAGAACTGTGATAAATAAATGTCTGTTGTTTTTAAGCCACCCAGTGGATGGCATTTTGTTATAGCAGCCTGAATGAATGAAGATGATCCCCTTCCCTGTCACTGTGGTGTTTGCATAGCCACCTTGAACTGGCGTAGCCAACAGGGACCAGAAACAGAAGGTAGAAATGCTAAAAGTCATTTGCAGTGAACAATTCCATCATTTTTACTTTGAAGAGCTTTTCCATGTGAAAATCTACACAACATCCTTGGTTCTCTTTCCTAAATCTTTCTTCTGGTGCTCTAAGCATCCCTTTCTGCATCCAACAGAGCCTGCACCTCTGCCTTCCTTCTCCACTCTTCTCAAAACAGAAAAGGAGCTTCCATCCTCTTGCCTTGAAATTTCCCTCTTGGATTTTGGTAACTGCATCTCTTAATTTGGGATGGGGGGAGTTGGGGAGTCTTGGAGGGTTGAAGAGTCATATGATGTGAGATGCAAAAATACTATTACAATATGTTATTAATAAAAATTTTGAAAATGTCTATAACCTCTGATTTTTGTTACCAGCACTTCATTTATTGCTTTGGGGACTTTTGGTTTTCTTTTTTGTTTTTCCACACCCATCCTCGACATGGGCAGGAATATTTAAAATCTAAATACACAAAAGAGAAAAAAGAAAAAGTTTTCAAAGGGGAGAAATGCTGATCTTGCTTAATGATACCACAAGTTTACTCCAAAATTGCTCAATACCCCATAATGGAGGAGGGAAAATTGATCGTCCTCATTATCACTGCAGCTCTGTCAATACCAATATTGCCTTGTTTTGAATAAAATGTGCTGTTTTTTTCAATGTTGGTTCCAGTAAAATGGAGTTTTAGTGAAAATATGAGTAGTAGCAGGAAACCGGTCTGGTTTCTCCCCCTACAAATGGATTGATTTTCCTAACGCATATTACTTCCAACACGAGAAAGGAGATGGTGGTTCAATTAGGACTCAGTGGTAAGCATGCAGGGTCACCAGACTGGCCAACAGGTTGAACCCCCAAGGCAAATTATCACAAAGCAATTTGTGGGGTGCTCTTAAGGAGTTTTCTGTTTTCTCCACTTAATAGTTATGACTTCAAGTCCATCCCTGTCCAGCTGTGTATGTTTATTCTGTGTGTGTGTGTGTCTCTCTCTGTGTGTCTCTCTGTCTGTCTATCTCTCTCTCTCTCTCTCTCTCTCTCTCTCTCTCTCTCTCTCTCTCCTGGTCCAGATTAATATGGTTCCAGAGCCCAATGAGGGATGGGCCCTGGTGGGGTGAATCCTGCCAAACTATGACTGTATCCGCCCATGTTGTGTATTCTAGACAATAACCACATTGTCCTGACATAGACGTATAAACTATCAGATAACTAGTGTCTTCTTCCCCTCGAACACTTAAAAAGAATTAGGGATTTCTTTTGAGCTACTCAAATTTGTATTAGTTGCTTGTTCCAATTTGTTTGAAATGTTCTTTATTTGGTAATTTTGGAAAAGAGATAGTACAATTTAAGTGACCTCAGCTCTTAAGATCAAAAACTGTAAGTGGGCTGCCAGGGATAAATAGGGCCTACAGATGTGTTTTATTTGACAAGCTGTTGAAGTTTTTATCTTTATTTACTTACCTCTCTCGTTACAAGAGTGTAAACTTTCTGTTTTGCCACAGTCCCCACCAGCTTGATATTTGTGGGGTTCATACAGCCTGTAGACATGGGAATTTGTGATCTCGGTTTAGATGTAGGAGGGTCCAAAGCCCACTGAGTCATTAGAACCCATGTCTAAAGCCTTCCTTGATGCACTTGTATAGATTTGCAACTAAGACTGAGGTGCATGTGGGTGCCTGCTTTAAATATTCTGCTTCTTTTACGAGTTACTTGTATGTGATGGTCAATGCTTTCTGGTAACGGAAGCCAAGAATCTTATATTTATAAAGTATTTGTCTCTTTCCAGCTTTACTTCCCATCTTTCCCTTTGGCCTACCCTGCACTCCTGCCCTAGTAACATTTTCACCTTTTGCTGAATACACCACATCCTTTTCAACTGATGATGCCCAACGTTGGGAAAGCACTTTCCCATCCCATCCTTTTGCTGAGCTCCTACTTGTTATTCAAGAAACAATTCACATGTCTTCTCATCTAAGAAATATTTTCTGACTTTCCCAACAAACATCGTGTCCATACTTCAATCATTATAAATACCATACTTTGACAGGCTCACTTGTACCTTCTCTCTCTCTCTCTCTCTCTCATTCTCTCTCTCTCTCTATTCTTCCCATCCATGCTCCCTCCCCACTACACTCTAAGCTGCTGCCTGAGACAATAACTCTTTACTCTTTACTCTTGTTTCCTTAGCACCTACCCCTGTGCCTCAGATACAATCGCTGCCTAGTAAGTGTGAGCATAAGGGCACAAGATGTTCTAGGACGTATGAGGTACACCTAACCCAGAAGACTGAGAGAGTAGTCAGAAAAGATGATGTGCCAATTAAGTATTGAAGGATAATGAATAGAGAGCCAGGCCAGCAGGAGAAATGGTTTTTGTGGGAGAAGGAATGGCACATGCAAAGGCCAGGGGTGAGAGTGAGCATGGACTTTCATGGAAAGGCTGGGGGTCATGGACAGTTGTCAGCCCAGTTCATTCACCTCAGCACCAAAACTCCTTCTCTGCAGTGAGTCTATGGTCAGCCCTGAGATGGAGAATAAGAACGTCACCAGAGAAATCAACTTGTAAATATCCATCCAGGAGGATGCCTGCACAGCCTGGAAACTGAAACATCTATGAAGAGTTTCTACCACCTTGGAAATATCTCTTCAATCCATGATAGCTGGATTATATAACCAATGGAGCTCAGCACAGGACTCCCTGGGACCCAATACCATTCTCTAGCCAGAAACCTTCCCACCTGTGGATGGGGCATCCTCAGGTTGCCCAGAAAGAGAGGCATTAACTTATCCTGAGTGTCTTTATTGCTTTGGCCAAAGTAAACTTCTAAAACTACTCTTTTGTTAAGAGATATTTTTTAAACAGATTTGTTGTTGTTATTGTTAACAGATTTCCATCCATGATTGTCCAGAGGAGGTTCCTTGAACAAGACTGTAGAGAACATTGCCTGTTGTAGAAATGAGGGATCTATTCACAAGCAAACTGTGGCTCAAGGCCTAGTGTGTTGTTTCTGAGTTTCCAAAAAGACATTCACCTTTCCTTCATCTTCTAGGTATAGGGCACACAAATATCTACCCAGAGAAGGTTCTCATGCTGATCTGACACTAACCGACAGGCAAACTTGGGCTTGTTACTTTCTCTAAGCCTTAGTTTCCTTAGCTTTAAAATAAGAATAATGACAATACCTACCTCACAGTATGTTTTTTTGTGGGCGCCAATAGAAACCACCTATGAAAGCATTTTTTCTTATAGGATGCAAGTCTTTTCAGGATCTTAGTCTTCTTTTCTTATCTAATAACAATAAGATTCCTTCCAACTGAGTGGCTAGTTTGCATGGTATGGCCATCGTGGGTTGTGCCAGCCCAGTACAAGAGCAGGAGCACACACCTACCTTATCCTCAGACCCCATGATGAAACCTAACATCACTGAACGCTTATTATTTGCAGGCATTTTTCTAAGTGGTTTTGTGTACTAGCTCATTTAAACCTCATATAAATACCATGTTTTAGATACTATTATTCCCCCATTTTGCAGATGAAGAAAATAAGGACCAGAGAAATTATGGCTTGTTGATGAGGTTACCCAGTGAGTGGAGAGGCAGGAATTCAAACCAGAGGCCACTTCATTGCTGCGATCACTGCTTTTCAGGCCCCTGAGTGCTGAATCTTGCAGAGCACCAGCTAGTTCCAGGTTCCAGGGCTGCCTTTACCCTGAAGGCTCTGTGAGCAGCAGTACCTCTAGCCTCCTATAGGTCAGGGATGAGGGGAACTGAATCACCCCAAAATAAACCCAGGAAAATCAACTGAAACTGTTGACACTATGGATTGGGCACTGGGTACTCATCCCAGTCTGTCCTAGGCCAACCCCTCAAAACTTATAGAAAAATCAAAGTGCTCATGGCCCTGCCCTATACTGGGGTTACCTAAATTGAGTAACTGGCATATAGTATTTTCTATGAACAACACTTACATGGGCTTGGCCATTTCCACCATCTTGAGAGGCCAGATGGGTGTCTAAGATACATGTACTTCACCAGTGACCACATTCCCAAAGCATGGGCTCACAGAGCCAATCAAGATCATAAGGTCATCAAGTCCAGGTGCTGGATTTTCACCATCTCAAACCTAACACCTAGTTGGAATGCCCAGTGCAGGGTTGCTCACTACTTCCACAACTGCCCATCCAGTTTCAACAAGTGTGCCCTTATATTGAACCTAAGCATTTCACTGTTTAACTAATTGGTCCTTGTCTGTTTTTCATTGTTCTGCCACCAGCCAACCAACAAGTATTTGCCCAGCTTTCATTCTCTCAGAGGCTTTTCTCTCTAGGCTACACACCCTGAGATCAGGCCCCTCATCATCTTGCTTTCTCGCCTCTGAATAAACATGGATGTGGTGTGTTAAGGGATCAGTGAGGTCATCAACTCCCTTTGGCTGAATACTATACTTCTATATAGATAGCCAAAAAATAAAATTCACCGTAGTGGTGTCCTCACCCCACCTAGGACTATTATTGACCTTGCACTAAATGCCCTAGGACTCTCTCGCACACACGATTCTGTCCTTTATTACCCTGTGTGTGTGTATGTGTGTACATTAAGACATGAGCACAAGCATGATTATCTCTACTGAATTTTGACTCAAGAGATTCTGACCTATTGCTTAAGCTAGTAGAGACTCTTTGCATGCCCAATCTGTCACCTACCATTTGAGCTTCATTCAGATCACTGATCAAATGCAGAACAGGCAGAGGAGAGGACCCTAGCCTTTTGATTCATAAGTAGATGTTAACATACAGTTCAATATTAATTATTTGCTATTAATTTATCAGTAGTGTAATGCCAGTTGTAAACATACCTAAAATGTATTACCTTTCACTCAATATTTCCAAAATTTTACGTATTATGACCCAGAGTCTTAAGAACAAAGATTACCAAAGCTGAAAGAAAAGGATGGAGGGTATGATGGAGCCAGCATCTAATGAGCACATACTGTATGCCAGGTACTTACTAAGTACAGTATATTCTCCACTGTTCTTCTCAATGGGAAAATATTATGAGACACTGAGACTTGAAGAGGTTGCATCAATTTCCTAAGCTAATAAGTGGCAGAACTGGCACCCCAACCCAGGTCTTATTCCAAAGTCCATGATTTTAACACTGCATTATGCACTCATAAAGAAAGGAATTTATTATCTCATCAGAGTCTGATGGTCTATAGAAGTGTTTTACTTGGTGGGCATATTTTGGCTTTGCTTTTGTTTTATTTCTGCCTAGTTAGATTATCTTAGAAAGGGCAAATACCTTTCCCTATAGCCAAAGGCCTCACCACTCCTATTGTTGGCATCTGGCTTCATTTATGCATTTCCTTTACTCATCTGACCCCAAGACATTGAGTCTGAAACCCCTGTGACCTAGCCAAAATCTAAGTACCTGAATTTAAAATGCAGAAAGAGGAAGTGGACTATATAAGTCATAAAAATAATTATGGCAACAGGGACTAGAAGAAAGGTCACCTGATAATTGGACTAGAGCTCATCCTAAGTTTAACTTCCACTCCATCACTCTATGTTCTTGTAGCTTGCTTTTCATCCTCTTTATCTCCAAGTGAGATTATTTCTATTTGCTCTGTTGAAGAGGCTACCTTAAGAAGTCACCTGGAATTTGACTAGGATCTGAGATTTTCCACTTAGGAACGATAAAAGATTTAGAGGGTGAGGTTCAGAAAGGGCATGAGGAACCTAGAAATTCAACATATTTGGAATTTCTAATGTGTTATAATTTAACAAAGAAAGACTACTACTTTACCAATTTCTTTGTTGGAGGAAATGACTCTCTTTTTAAATACCCTGCCCTTACACAGTGCTACTTAAGGTTATTAATTATGTCAATATTTTAGTAATTTGAAACCCATAAGATTAGTTCAATGTGTTGAAATACAGGCATATTTCAGAAAAAAAAGCACCCTTTTCCAAATTGAGGGACAAATGATTTAATAGATAAGTGCAACTCCAAGCCAGGTCTTATTTCCATCAGACTGTGTGGGAGATTTCCATGGCAGCAGAATCTGGAAAACACCCATCAATGACTCGAGGTCAGACTGATCATGTCCTTGATTCCCATGGCTACTTCCTTACAGGAAAGGCAACTTACACAGAATCAAGAGGTCTAGGATCCCCACATCAGAGATAGCCACCATCTTGCTATTATGTTAACTCTGTCACTTAATTGCTACAAGTTTCAAGTCCTCATCTGCCAAATGAGAATATTGATATCCACCTTGCAGAGTTATTGTAAAGATAAAATAATAAAATACTTGCTGAGTTTTTGGCAACTAAAGCAGTAGCTACACTTAGCAAGTGCTTCCCATGCTACAGTGTTTGTTCTGCTCACCATGCTAAGCACTCATGCATTGCTTTATTTTCTCTTCACTGTAATGCCACAAGGAAGATATTATCCCCACACTACAGCAAAGAAAGTTAAAGATCAAGGAGGTTAAATAATTTTCCATGGCTCTGTGACCATTTAGTGGCAGAGCTGAAATTTGACCAAAATATGCTGTCTTCAGAGCCTGAACTCTGCCTTCATACAGTGGTGTTCATTAAATGTCGTGGTGTTGGTGATAATTATGATAACAATGATGATGATAATGGCTGGTAACCCAATAAAGTTCAGTTCTCTTAACATAGTATTCAAGGCTCTTCATAATGTAGCTTCTACTAAACTTGTCAGCTCCACTCATTGTCTTTCTACCTACATGGTCTATCCTAGCCCAGCTAAACTATTCAAAGTCCCCAAATGGGCATCTTCCTTTGTGCCTCTCTTTGTGTCTGAGCTTCTCTTCTCTTCCTCCTTTACCTAATCTGTCATGGACATGTCTTTTCTTTAAAGCTTAGCTCCAATGTCCCCATCTCTCTGAGGCTTTCTCTCCCCTCTCTCCCAATGCCTTGTGGACAACCTTTGTCACAGCCACCAGAATTGTCTTACTATCTTCTACACTCCTCTCCCTACCCACCCTCAAACTCAGACTGTGAGTTCCTGTGACATTCACCTCTGAATCACCACTGGCACCTATGGTTTACTAACTATCCCTAGAAGCAAATGTATCACACGGGTAGCTTCAGGACAGGCTGAGTTCAACCTCTGAGTTCTATATCTCTGGAGGAAGTAGAGTGGTGCTTGGGACCGGAAGCCCTCTCACTATTGTTCAGAGTTCTGGCACACAGTCACATCTCTGTGGCAAGACCCTCGTGTTTCCTGACCATGCCTGAAAAGGAAAATGTCTTTGCTCTCAATTAGCTATTTTTTACTAGAACTAACTCAGCATCAAGAGAACTTGAATTGAACTCCATTTTTGCCTTGTTCTAGGGATAGCAACATTCACAGTAAAATTCCCTCAGTCCAATTTTAATACTGGTAATCACATACACACACACACACACACACACACAAGCTGGAGTATCTGTTTCTAAGAGCAGCTCACAGTACTAGCATTTTGGAGAGGAAGAAAACGCCTCTTGGTTGTGAACAGGGCAAATTTAATGTGGTCACAATTAGAAATAAGTCTAATAACCCATATGTGTAGTTATTTAAGCTGTTGCTTCTAAAATGGCATCTACATCTTGGAAAGCCATCAATTTCTTACCCATGAGGTAGGAAGAACATCTGAAGAATGTAAAGTGGATAAGAGCATAGGAAACGCTGGGGAACCACCAGACAGATCTAAAGGGAGATGAGTGGGAACTCATATCCCATTTTTTTAGTAACACTGCCATCTATTGAAATTTCCTGTTCCTTTTTCTGCACTAAAATATTCAGTCCTGCGGTGTTTCGTTTCAGCATTTTATTGTATGGTCTTATTTCTCATTTGATTTACTGTTCTATTTGTTGTTATGAGGTTTTCCACCACCACCACCCCTTTCAGAAATTAATCACTGTAATTATCCAACTTTAGCTGCTGATTTGGCATCTGTAGAAAATATGTGAGAAATTGCTCCACTACATTTCTTTTGCATACTTGAGAGACAGCGAGGAAGAATTCGATTTTTTTTTAAATTACTTATTGTGACCTGAATAAAGAAAAAATATTTCACCAAATGGGATTCTCATTTGTATACTTAATTTATCTAATTATCATCATAGGATGAGTAGAAATTCTTCTCCATTCAGTAATGTGATAGCTCGTGAAGTTTATCTGAAACTCAGACTCATCCACAGAGTTTCCCTGCACTAGGAGATGGAAGGACAGGCCACTGTCTGCTCTGCCTCACTTCATCAGTCACTGTCATGGTGGAGTTTGCACAATGCATCCATAAGAAACTGTTTGAGTGCTAAGACCACCCAAATCACTGGCTTAGTTGTTTTTAATGCAAGTCCATTGTATGGTACAAAATACAACCAAGGAAGCCAGATATCCTCACAATGGAAAAATGTATGCCCAGACTGCACCACCTTGTATCCCTCAAGAGCTGCAAAGATGAGAGACTCATTCATCAAACACATTTTGACCTCAGGCCTGGAAGTGTTTCACATCTCCCCTCACTAACCCCAAGACCTTAGGAAGTTAAACAACTTTCCTGAGCCTCAAGCACTTGCAAAATGGGAGAGATTCTCATATATTTCATGAGCTGTTATAAATATTGATGAAATAGCGTTCCTGACATAGAAGAATGTGTATTAGTTTCTGATATGTTCCATATAGGCCCTATCTTGAATATCAATGTAAAGAAAGTAAGGTTCTAGACTTTAGATAACATTTGGTTTAGGGGTCAAATATTTTTATCTATCAATTGGATACTTAAGGTGAGTATGGTGGTTGGTCTTTAAAGTTGTCCCCCAACAATTCCCTCTCTCTTATACACACATGCCACCCACACATTAGTAGGGAAGGCATATATCCCTTACTACTGAGTCTAAGCTAAACCCGTGACTCACTTTGATCAATAGAATGTTGTGGAAGCAATGCTGGCTTGTTTCAGACTTAAGCTTTCAGAAGGCCCAGAAGCTTTTGCTTTTGTGCCTTTGGAAGCCCTGAGCTGCTATGTGGACTGTTAGAGAAGCCACTGTTAGAGGCCAAATGGAGAGGTCTATATGAAGGAGAACTCAGAATCCTACCAACAGTTCAAATCAAGGCCCCAGACATCTGACCCCGCTGAGCCAGCCTAGGAGCCTCATGCCATTTGAGCAGACTTGTAAGATGCCAGTTTTATGAGTAAAGAACCCAACTTGATGCTTCAGCCCAGCCAATACCTTGTGGAGCAGAGACGAGCTGTCCCTGCTGTGCCTATCTAAACTGACTCACAGAAACATGAGAAAGAATGACTGGTCATTGTTAACTTGGCAATAGTTTGTTACATAGCAATGGATAACTAAAGTAGTAATCTAACCCATTTCATTTCCTTCTAGTGCTTTTCTATAAATGTTGAAAAATATAAAGAACACTCAATTTACTATTAGATGTATCCCTGTTCATTGGTTTAAAACATCACTTTCCAGCAGAAGACCAGGAACCAGAAAAAAGATTTCAGTTACAACGGAACATGTAGACATGGGATCAGTTAGTCTTTTTTTCACTTCTGTACCAAATATTATAGGATTTCCTTAATGAAAACAGTTCTCTGGGGGGATAGTGTAAAAGGGGGAAGAGATTAAGAAGTACAAATTGTCAGTTATAAATATAGTCATAGGAATGTAAAGTACAGGAAATATAATCAATAATATTGTAATAACTGTATGGTGTCAGGTAGGTACTAGAATTATCAGGGTGATCACTTCATAAAGTATATAAATGTCTAATCATGATGTTGTACACCTGAAACTAATATAATATTGAATGTCAACTAATTGAAAATTTTTTTAAATTAAAAAGAAAGAGAACAGTTCCCTTCCCTACACATCAAAGCTTTTTCTCCTCCACTCCACTTTTGCTGATTTCAGAGGATTTGCAATATTTTTACTAGGTCGTCATTTTTAGGCTGTGACTAATAATTCCACTAGTTGTCATTTCTTCCTAAAACATATCACCTCCTTTTTAACTCTCAGACAAAGCAGAGCTGGACCCATGTCTCTACATTTCCATTCTCTCTATAGAAACCACTGCTATGCAGGGGAAAGACCAGATCTGCCACCAGATAGGACCATATTTAACACGAGATTCACTAACTGAGAATCTTTAAAACCCATTTAAATTATCTGAGCCTCCATTGTCCCACTGGTTAAAATGGAGACAGTAATACTCCCCCAAAAATTACTATGAGAATAAACAGTGAAAGAGCCCAGCACCGTGTCTGGTACATAGTAGCTGCTCAATTCAGATGAGATCGGGCACATTCACGGTGTTATGGCCATAGAGTAGATGCTCAGTTCAATTCATTTCCTTTCATCTGCTCTTGATAAATCTAAAATGTGTATTTTCCAGGTCTTCCTCAATAACTCTGGTTTCTTTCTCAGAACTTCTAAAGTACTTATTCTCCAAGTTGAGAGTACTTTCTCAGGATTTGCCTAATTCTGTTACTCAATGCTGTCACCCATACAAGTTTTCCTCCCTGCAATGGAGCCTTAGTTCTGCCAGGACAGAAACCTAAGTCACCCTCTTTCCACTCCCTGTACCCCACTAATTTTAGGGTCCTGTGATTCTATGTCTGAATGGGTCTCTTGACTCCTTTCTTTTCACACTTTCCAGCAAACACCCTAATCAAGTTACAACCACATGTAACTTGGACTGTAGACAGGGTTTCCTAACTGCTGTACCCTTACCTCTTCCAGATGGCCTCATTCCCAGGTCATCCTCCATGCAACACCCATAGAGATATTTTTAGTACAAAAAAATCTGATAGTGTCATCTTCTACTTACTTGAGAGAGGTGGCTTGTTACCCTGGAGATAAAACACCACACTGTGGCAGGGCTCCAGCTTTTCTATGTCTGCCTTACCTTGCATATTTTCTTCTCTGTCCCTTGGCTTTCCTTGGCTCTAGCCACCAGCAGCAGAATCCTTCCCACCTGGTTAATTTTCACTCATCTTTGAGGGCTCTGCTTAAATGTCACCATCTAAAAGATGGCTTGCCTGACCTCCACCCCTTCATTTGAATTACATTTAATTAAGTCTTTCTTCCACCCTATTCTTTGTATTCTCTCTCAGCACTGTTTTTCCCCCTTAATATCACTTGTCACAATCTGTAATTGGATATTCATTGTGAGCTTACTTATTCAGTCTGTCAGCATGTACCCACCTCCCAGTCCCCACTGCAGATGCAGGCCCCATGGGCAGCGTTCATCTTGTTTAGCCCTGCATGACTTGCACAGAGCATCAAGTCAGTATTTCAACCAGAACCCATGGGATAGATGACTACATGGGCAGTGAAGAATTTTTAGCTTTGCCACTTCCCAGTGCTGGCCTTAGCACCAGGATTTGCCTCATGAGGGTTAAAAATCATTTTGGTTGTTTTTTGGTTAGCTGTTGTTTATAGAAGGTCACTTCACCAACAGAGGTAATCTATTTTGAATAGCTTTGAAAGGTGGACAGAACTCAATCAAGAGTTCCAAACACATTGACATTCCCCTTCACAAGAGATCTTCTATTAATACAAAGCACTGAGGACAAAGGCAAAAAGGGAAACCAAGTCGCTGGCTTCAAAGATCAGTCATGTGAAAAAGGAAAATATATATGTTCATCAACAGGTACCTGGGGGTGATCTTCATGGTACAACCGAGGCAGCAGCCTCACCATGATGCACAGGACCCCGGGGTGCATGATCACAGCATCGCTTTCATCTGTCCTGTAAAGAGAAGGGAAGCAGGACATCAATCTTGAGACTCCTACTCTCTTCTGTTTTTCATTGAACTTTGTGGATCTTTCTAAAACAGGCCACAATATACCACTTAAGTCCACCACTTAGTATTTAATTTTCCTCACCTGTACAACAGAGCTAACAATACTATACTTTCCTCACAGAGGTATAAAATAATGCTTTTGTGCACTAAGGCATAACACCTGGCACATAGTTGGTGCTCAATGGCATTCAATTCCCTGGTCCTTGCCCCTTCTTTCTAGATATGTAAGTGATGACAAAGCTCTCATTTTATGTTAAATACACACACACACACACACACACACACACACACACACAGGCTTCTAGATCCATTCTAGAAGGGTGTAAGCACACTCTACTCTTTCCTATCCAATAAATGCAACTAAAAATCCAGATAGAATACATAAGTAGCTCCCTGAGGACTCTGAAAAGTAAATGATAGCAGAGAAAGAAACCAAACTCAAAGTATCATATAACTGGCAATGAGTTCTCTAGGGCTCCCCTCTCTGCATCTTCTGGTATGGGCTCAAAGGGAGCCTGAAATCTAAAACTATGTACCAGGTGTAAACAAGGCAAACAGAGCTACAAGAGAAAGCTTCTGTTTTTGGTCTAAGGGGAGGAAAAGAGGTTCCTACAAGTCATAGATCATGGAGGAGAACTGCCTGGTATTTTCTGCATTAGGCTTCTCCATTCTTGCTCACCCTGTCCTCCTGGCAACCTCATAACAGAAGCTGAGGCCAGGCATGCATCTGAAACTCACAGGAAGGAGACTCTTTCTCTCTGACCAGATGAACTGTGGTCCCAAAAGTGTAGGCAAAGTCCCATTGCTTTTTTCTCTCTTTTTCCTCTGCCTGCTTGGTCCCAGAAACAGGCTCAATTGTGGGAAATGTGTGGCAGAGCAGAGAAACAAAAGCCATGACTTTCTAGGCAGAAGAGAAGGAAGGGGTCCCTAAGAACCAGAAAGTGTTGGGGAGATGATGATGAGAAAGAAGCTTAAGAAAGTGAGACAATTAAGTTGTGTATAAAACTCTGGGTTCAATTCTGAGCTGCACATGTGTGGATTTGATCCTAAACCACATTCCAAAGGCTTTGAGATCTGAACTTGGCAGTAGACCACCACCCAAGATGGGCTACTGTATGGGGACAGATCAAAAAACCTTGTGAAGTCCTTGAAAACTAAACTAATACAGAAGGTGGGTGAGAATGTGTGGCCTGAACTCTAACTAAGCCTATTTCCTTCTAAAACAAAATAATCAACATTCTCCAGAAGATGTTAGCAAGAGCCAGAGTTTATAACATTCAAGATGCCCAGGATACAATCTGAAGCTACTCAGCCCGGAATGAACCAGGGAAATCTCAATATCTCACCCAGAAAAAAAAACAATTAACAGATGCCAAGTCTGAGAAGACACAGATATCGAATTATCAGACAAAAATTTTAAAGCAGCTATTATTAACCAAACTCCAAGTAGTAAGTGTCAATACATTTGAAATCAATGAAAAACTAGAGTGTCAGTAAAGAAATGGAATCAATAAAAAGAATCAAATAGAAATTCAAGAACTGAAAAATACAATAACTGAAATTTAAAAATTTTACTGAATGGAACAATAGATGAATGAGATGAGAGAGGGAAAAGTTCATGAATTTGAAGATACATCAGTAGAAATTGCCCAATCTGAACAAAAAATCACAAAGACTCAATGTCACGCATTGCTGTACCAAAAGCTCTAACATTCCTTGTGTTTGAGTTCCAAAAAAAAAAAAAAAAAAAAAAAGGAGAAAGAGTACAGTGTAAAAATTTTTTAATTCAACCTGCTCACTCTGAGCACCAGTGCTGATTCGGCTGCATGCAGGAGTCACCAGGGACTTACAGGGAGACATTGTCAGAGTGAGGGCTTAGGTGAGACTCTCTGGGTACAGAAGTGCCAGCGGTATCTATTGTTCCTTGTTGAGTCCTTCCCCATCCCAGTGCGCAGGACACAATGCCACCATAGCTGTGACATCATCAAACTGGATAACAGAGGTCACTCAGCCCAGAGAATTCCTTGAAACCTTGCCTCCCCCAACTCACAGCCCCACCAAGCCACGTCTAGGTATATCCTCAGTGAGTCAGGTTCTCTTTGCTGAGCAGCACCTAGACTCACACTGGAGGCAGCTGGCCTCAGTTTCTGGTGTGGCCTTTTGAGGCAACCATAAGTACAGCCACTGGGGATTGCTTGCTGAAGCTTAACAGCTGACCCCGGAGGGATAGAGGCTTGGGCTAAGTTTGGCCTGCAGCTGAACCCCTCTCAGGACTGTGCCACTGGACATCTACTTCACGAATCCACACTAATAAGACCAGGAGACTTAGGAGCTTGCTTAGTACATAGAAACAGACACAGAAAGGCAGCCAGACTGGGAAGACAAAGAAGCAGAAACCGTATGAGAGAACAGAACAGAGATCCAGATATAATGGAGTCAAGTAATCTAATAGATGCAGAGTTCAAAACACTGGTTATAAAGATGCTCAATGAAGTATAGATAAATTCAGTGAGATAAAAAACATAAAAATGGAAATGGAAATTATAAAAGGGAATCAGTCTGAAATGAATAACACATTATCTGAGATGAGAAGTATAATAAACAAAGGAATAAACAAAGTGAATAAAGAAAAGGATCATATGCCCTATCTAGAGGACAAGAAAGCCAAGGACATGCAATCAGAATGGCAAGAGATAAGATACTAAGACTATAAAAAAATAATTTAAGGAGCATATGGGACACTATTAAGGGTCCAAATATCCATCTGATCTGCGTAACTGAAGATAATCAAGATGTTGAACAGCTGTTTGAAGAAATAATGATGGAAAACTTACCTAACCTGGTGAAGAAAATGGACATAAAACCCCGGGAAGCTCAGAGAATTCCAAAAATCATGGATCCTAATAGATACATCATAATTAAAATGTCAAAGGTTAAATATAAAGAAAGAATATTAAAGCAGCAAGAAAAAAACAACAACAAATAATAATTACTTATAAGAGAACACCCATAAGGCTGGAAGCTGATTTCTCAAAAGAAACTATGTAGGACAGAAGGGCTTGACAAAAAAATATTCAACAAGATGAAGACTCAGGATCTACAACCAAGAATAATTTATCCAGCAAAGCTATCATTTAGAGTCGAAGGACAGATAAAGAGCTTCCCAGACAAAAATAAGCTAAAGGAATTTATCACCACCAAGCCAATATTATAGGAAATGTTGGAGGGGTTTCTTTAAGAAGAAAACACGTGTATCAAAAACAGGAATAAAGAATGGTAATCCAAAACAGAAAAAATTTTTTAATTCAATTAGTGCTAGCCATTATTTCTTCAAATTCAATGAAATACATAACCTTAAATATTCAAGAAACTTAGCAAAACCCAAACAAAAACAAGAAAAAAATCCAGATACAGCATAATCAACTGTTGAATCCTAACAACAATGAAAAAAGTCTTGAAAGCAGCCAGAGAAACAATACATTATACACAGGGAAAGAACAATTTGAATGACTGTGGATTTTCTTCTGAGAAATCAGAAGGCAGGGGAACAACATTTTTAAAGTGTTGAAAAGAATTCCATATCCAGCAAAAATATCCTTTAGGAATGTAGGCAAAACTACTACATTCTCAGATAAAGGAAAACAAAGATAATTTCTTTCATAAAATTTAATTTAAAAAATGATACTAAAAGAACTACTTCAGATGAGAAGAAAATAATAACAGAAGGAAATTTGATATTTCAGGAATGAAGAGAGAACAGAAATGGTAAATATTTGGATAAATATAACAGACTTTTTTTCCTCTTAAGTTCTTAAAATACGTATAATGGTTGAAAGCAAATTGTATTTGATGACAACTACAACAAAAATAGGAGAAGACAAAGGCACATGCATAGATGTAAGGTTTCTATATTCTATTTGAAGAAGCAAAACATTAATTCTAAGTAGGCTGTTGAAAGTCAAGTATGTATATTGTAATCCTTAGAGCAAGTACTGAAAAGCTAAACAGAGACATAGTCAAAAATTCAATAGATAAATTCAAATGGAATATTAAAATACATTCAAATAATCCACAAATATGTAGGAAAGAAAAAGAGCAAAACAGAAAAGAGGGAACAAAGAGAAAACAAATAATAAGATAGTAGAACTAAATCTAAACACACTGAAAATTGCATTTTAAAAATGGCCTATCTACATATACCAATTAATAGACACGTATTGTCAAAATGGAAAAAACAAAAGATCAAACTCTATGCCATCTGCAAGAAACCCACTTTATAATGATATAGATAGGTTAAAAGTAAAAGATTAGAAAAAATTATACCATGCTAACACTAATCCAAAGAAAGCTGGTATGGCTCTATTAATCTTAGAGAAAGCAAACTTTGGAGCAAGGACTAGTGTCAGGAATAAACAGTGATGAAAGGAGGCACAATATCAAAATGTGTAAGCATTTTACAACAGAGCATCAGAATTCATAAAGAAAAATTGATACAAGTGAAAGGGAAAATGGGCAAATCCATAATTATAATTGGAGACTTCAACACTTCTCTCAGTAATCAATAGAAAAAAATGACAGAAAACGATCAAAGATAAAACTGAACAACACCATCAACCAACTGATAGAATTGACATTTATAGAAAACTCTACCCACCTACTGCAGAATACACAATCTTTTCATTTCCATGGAACATTTGTCAAATTAGGCTGTATTCTGAGTCATAAAACAAACCTTAAAACATTTCAAAGTAGAATCATACATCGTGTGTTCTATAATCATGAAGGAATTAAATTAAAAGCAAGTAATAGAAAAAAAAAAACTAAAAATCCCCCAAGTACTTGGGAATTAAACAACATATTTCTTTTGTATCATGGTAAAATACACATAACAAAAAATTAGTATCTTAACCACTTTTAAGTGTACAATGCAGTAGTATTAAGTACTTTTATATTATAAACAACATTTCTAAATACCCTACGGGTCAAAAAAAGTTTCAAGAAAAATTTTTAAATGTTTTTAACTTAAATAAAAATGACATATGTCATAGAAAAAATTGTGAGATGCTGCTAAAGCAGTGCTTAGAGGAAAATTTATGGGTTGAAATGCTTACATTACAAAAGAGGAAAGGTCTCCAATTAAAAATCCAAGTTTCCACTTTTAGATATTATTCTTAAAAAGAGAAAAATAAGCCCAAAGCAAGAAGAAGAAATGTAATAATAAAGATAGCAAAAAAAAAAGAAATTATTATGAAAAAACAGTAGAGAAAATAAATTATGTAAAAATATAGTTCTTTGAAAACATTTTAAAAATGAAAAACCACTAGCTAAACTAACAAAAAAAAGGAAAAGACACAAATTATCAATACCAGGAATGAAACAGAATATCACTACACACTCCACAGTCATAAAAGGATAATAAGAAAATACTACAGATAACTCTATACACATAAATTCAACAACTTAGATGAAATGAACCAATTCCTTCAAAGCCACAAATTACCAAAATCAAGCAAGAAAAAATAACCGGAATGGTTTATAACTATTACAAAAACTGAATATGTAGTTAGAAACCTTCCCACGAAGAAAATTCCAGACTTAGATGTTTTCACTGGTGAATTCTACCTTACATCTAAAAGATAAATAACACCAATTCTACACAATTTCTTTCAAGAGTTACAAGAGAACAATTCCCAATGCATTCTATGATGCCAGAATTACCTTGACACCAAAGCAGACAAAGCCAGTAGAAGAAAAGAAAACTACTTGCCAACATCTCTTATGTAAAAGTTCTCAGCGAATTAGTAGGAAATCAAATATAACTATATAAAAAAATAAATAAGGCACTATGACCAATTGAGTTTGTTCCACAAATGCAAGGCTGATTCACTAATCAAAAAGAAATCTGTCATTGTAATCCATCAATTTAATAAACTAAAGAAGAAAAAGAAACACCTGACCATATGCAGAAAAAGCATTTGAAAAATTCAACATCTATTCATGATAAACCGTCTCGGTAAACTAGAAATAGAAAGAATCACCCATAACCTGATAATTGGTACCTACAAAAAATTAGCTAATATAATATTTGATGGCAAAAGACTGAAGACTTTCTCTCCAAGTTTAAGACTAAGGAAAGGATGTCCACTCTTTATTCCCACTCAATATTACGCTAGAGCAACAGATTGGAAAAGAAGAAACTCACAAACTACATGATTGTCTACATAGAAAATCTCAAGCAATCTGTTTTTTAAAAAGCACCTAGAAGTAATAAGTAAAGTTAGTAAGGCCTCAGGATGCACAATTACATAAAAAATTAATCATATTCCTATATACTAGAAGAAAATAATTGGTAAAAATTTTTAAAACATCATTTAAAATAGTGTTCCAAAAAAGATTAAATACTCAGGTACAAATCTAAGAAAAATGTACTGGCTCCATACACTAAATACTACAGATCTTGATTTAAAAAAAAAAATCACAGACCTATATAAATGGAAAAACATACTATGTTTGTGGATTGAAAGAGTCAATATAGCTCAGGTTTCAATTCTCCCTAAATTCACCTATAGATTTAATGCAATTTCAATCAAAATCACAGGATTTTTTATAGATATAGATAAGCCAATTATTAAATTTATATCTAATGGAACAGCCAAAGGCGAAAGAAATAAAATAACCAGAGCAATTTTGAAAAAGAAGAATAAATTTGGATGACTCATATTAGTTGATTCTATGACTTATCATAAAGTTGCAGTCATGAAGACAGTATTAGTGAAGGACTAGATACACAGATCAATGGAACAGAATAGAGTCCATAAAAGACCTACCTAAATATGGTCAATTGAATTTTTACAAAGGAACAAAGACAATTCAATAGAAAAAGGGCAATATTTTCAACAAATGGCATAGGAAGAATTGAAAATCTGAATGCAAAAATATGAATCTCGACTTAAACTTCATATCTTTTATAGAAAGTAACTCAAAATGGATTATAGACCTATAAAACTTTTAAAAGAAAATGTCAGAGAAAATTTTCATGACCTTGGATTAGGCAAAGAGTTCTTAGATATGGCACAAGAAACCCAATAAAAGAAAAAAAGTATTCATCAAAATTAAAGAATTTTGATCTATGAAAAATACTTTAGAGATGAAAAGACAAGCTACAGACTGGGAAAAATTATTTGCCAAATATATGATGGAGTTTTACTGAGCAATAAAAATGTGTGAACTAATACAACAAACTGAATGAATATCAAAGTCCTGTGCTGAGTGAACAAAACTAACCTTAAAGATTACATACTGTATACTTGCATTATACAGTATTCTGGAAAAGACAAAACTATAAGAATAGAATAGTGGTTGTCAGGGATTGCGGTGGAGAAAGGGTTTCACTAAGAAGGGGCAAATTAGGAACAATTTCAAGTGATGGAATTGTTCTGTATCCTACTTGTGGTGGTGGTCACTTGATTCTACACATAAATTAAAACTCATAGAACTCTACCAAATAAAAGGGACTTTTAGTGTAAGTAAATTGAAAAAATAAAATAAAAATAAAAACAAACCAATAAAAATCATAAGGCTAATCCAAAATTACAAACTCTGATTTTCCAATATTCTGCCCATAGTGCTGCTCTCACAACCTATGGTGAGATTGTTATTAGCATCCTTATAGGTGCCAGGAGTGGTTCTAGCCTTTGGTCTTAATGTATTCAATTCAACTGAACAAATATCTATTGACTTAAATATTTTCCAGGCACTATTCAGGCACTTTGGACACATCTGTAAAGTAAACAAACTAAAACCCACACCCAGGACATGAGTGGAGAGGTGTATAAAATAAAGGTAAACAGGTAAATTATACATAACAAAGTTATTATTGTTGTTATATAATATATAGCATTATAAATAGTATACTACATATTATTATATATAGAATAATACCTTGACATATAATAATGAATAAGTAATTTATATAGTATAAAGAAAGATAAGTGCTATTACAAGAAAAAATTAGATCAGAGAAAAGAATCAAGAGTACTAGGGTGAAGGAGGGAAGCAATTTGTAATTTCACTTTTGGTGCCAGTATTGTCCTCTTTGAGAAGGTGATATTTGTGTAAACTTGAAAGAGGAGATACAGTTATTCTATGGAAATGAAACAACCAGTTCAAAAGACCCCAAAGTGAGAGTATGTCTAGTATGTGCAGGGAACAGCAAGGAAGTCTGTATTATTATTCTGATACCAAAGCCACACAAAGTAATCTACAGACCAATATCCCTTATGGACATACATGCAAAAATCTTCAACGAAATACTAGCAAATCAAATCCTACAGCAAGTGGATTTTTCTCTGGATACAAGAGTGGTTCAACATAAGAAAATCAATGAAATGCATCACATTAATAGGAGAAAAAATGATCACCACAATTGATGCAGAAAAAGCATTTGACAATATCCAACACCTTTTCAGCATATAAAAAAAATCTCAGAAAATTAAGAATAGACAAGAACTTACTCAATATGACAAAGAGCATTTATGCAAATCCCACAGCTAACATAATAGTAAAAGCAGACCATCAAATTCTTATAGAATTTCAAGTGACTCTAAATAGCCAAAACAGTATTTAAAGAGGAGAATAAAGTTGGACAACTCATACATTCCAGGTTCAGAACTTACTACAAAGCTACAGCAATCAAAAAATGTTGTACTGGCATGAAGAGACACATTTAGACCAATGGAATAAAATCGAGAGTCCAGAAATAAGCCCATACATCTACAGCCAATTAATCTTTAACAAGAGTGCTAAGACGATTCAATGGTGAAAGAATGACATCTTCAATACATGGTGCTGAGAAAAGTGGACATCTACACACAAAAGAATGACATTGAACCCTGGCCTCACACCATAAAATGGATAAATGACTTAAAATAGAAACTAAAACCATAAGACTTTTAGGTGAAAACAGGAGCTAAATCTTCATGACCTTGGATTTGGCAGGTGGGTTCTTACATATGACACCAAAAGCATGAACAACAGAAGAAAAAATAGACTTCATCAATTTAATGGACTTCATCAATCTAAAAATTTTGTGCATCAAAGGACATTATTAAGAACATGAAAGAACAATCCATGAAATGAGAGAAACTATTCACAAATCATGTCAGTCTAGTATCCATAGTATATTGAGAATTTCTAAACTCAACAAAAAAAGACAAATAATCCAATTTAAAAATGGGCAAAGAACTTGAATAAATATTTCTCCGAAGAACATAAACAAATGACCAGCAAGCATATAAAGATATTCAACATCAGTAGCCATTAGCAAATCAAAATTACAATGAGATACCACTTAACACCCACTAAAATTTCTATAATTTTTTAATGAAAAAATAACAAATGTTGGTAAGCATCTGGAAAAATTGGAACCCTTATTCATTGCTGGGGAGAATGTATAATTGGTTCAGCTGCTGTGGAAAACAGTTTAATGGTTCCTCAAAAAGTTAAACTTAGAATTATCATCTGACCCATCAATTTCACTATTAGGTATTTACCCAAAAGAACTGAAAGATACTCAAATAAATCCATGTTAATGGCAGCACTATTTACAATAGCCAAAAGGTGCAAACAACCCAAAAATCCATCAACAGATGAAAGGAAAAAGAAATTGTGATATAGCTTCTGGTCAAGACAGTGAAGTAGGAAAACACTGTGCTTTCCCCCTCTCACAGACACTTGAAAAGTACAACTAAACTACAAAAGAGCCATCATTGAGAGTCACCTAAAGTCTACCTGAACAGAAGTCCTACGACTGAGGACATACTCAAGACTGGTAGGAGGGACAGAGACACAGAATAGGCTGGTCTCACACCCACATGTGGCAGTTGAGAATCAGGAGGGATATCTTGGCTGCAGAGGTCTCCTTGGAGAAGCAAGGGTCTTGTGCTAGAAAGAGAAGTCCCCATAAATTTTGGCTGTGGAAATCAGCAGAGATTGTGGCTAAAATGAAGGATAGCTGGAGTCACAGATGTTCCTCCTAAGGGGTCCTGCCCATGGATTTACTCACTGATGGACTCACTCGCTCTGAGCTCCAATGCTGGAGCAGCAGCTTGAGAGGCATCAGGGATATACAGAGAGGAACTGAATTGTCTGGCTCCAGGGAAAGGGCTGAAGGGGCATCTTTCTTCTAGACGGAAGTGCTGGCAGAATCCAGCACAGAATTGTTTCTTTTTTGAGTGCTACCCTCTCTAGATGTGCAGATGCAGGCAGCCATCATGTCCGAGTCTCCATCAACCTGGCTAACACTGGTCACCCAACCCTGGTGATTGCCTGACACCTCACCCCACCCAATGCACAAGCCTACTCAAGCCACTTCTGGTGGCTTTTCCATACAAATGGTCAGTCTTGGCTCATGATGCAGACTTTCTTAAAATCTCTCAAATGTTCACAAAACCCGAACAAGCAGCACCTGGCCTCAGTATGCCCTGGACCTCTTGCTGAGTAGCAAGAGTACCAAGTCCAGCACTAAGCACTAGCCTGCCTCAGTTTGCATCTTGGCCTCTTGAGGCACCTCTAAGCCCAGCATGGTTAGCAGTCATCTTTGGATTTCCTGGTGCCAAAAAGCTTGGGGACCACTACCTAGCCCTGGAGGTGTGGGTATATGGCATTGTTTGTACCCAAGCTACTGTGAAAAAAGCAAAAGGTTCAAGAGAGCATAACTAGGTTGCTGAATGTCATTCAAACTCAGAGAAATTTCCAGGCCTGGGAGGCCCCATCGTTTCTCTGTCCTCTGCTGTCTCCAGGTTTCTGCTCACCACTTCAGTAAGCAGTCCTGTCAGCACACAAGCTAATAGGAAGAAACCATGCCCCAACTCTGCTTCTCAGAGGCTAGTGTGAAGTTGACTACATGTCAGTAGTGGGCAGGGCTGAGCACAAGTTCCCCCATTCCCAGCCCACTGGCCTTCCTTTTACCCCATTCTCTCAGAATAGGCCAGGTTTCACTTCTTCTCTAATGATTAGGGAAGGTCAAGGGTGATGTATGTCCTTTAACGAAAAAAAATGCTTTATTTATGAAATCTGACTCTTATACATTTAAAAAATTCTCATTGTGAAACCAGAATGACGTCTGACCCAAGAGTTATCTGTAAAGAATCAGGAACCCCCATATACTGCTGCTGGGAACGTAAATTGATACAGCAACTATGGAAAACAGTATGAGGTTTCTCAAAAAATTAAGAATAGAATTGCGTTATGACCCCACAATCTCTTTTCTTGGTGTCTACCCCAAAATATTGAAAACATTTATCTGTAAAGATATATGTACCCCTATGTTCATTGCAGCATTATGCACAATGACCAAGACAGGGAAACAACTAAAGTGTCCTTCAATAGGCAATTAGATAAAGATGTGGTACATATATGCAATGGAATATTACTCAATCATAAGAAAAAATGAAGTATTCCCATATGAGACAACATGGGTGGATCTTGAGAAAATCATGCTAATAAGTCAGATGGAAAAAGTCAAGATCCATATAATTTCACGTATATGTGGGATATAAAATTGAAAGCAACAAAAGAACAAGACAAACTGACAAAAACTCATAGACACAGACAACAGTATAGTGGCTACCAGAGGGAAAGGGGGAAAGAAGGTAGAAAATGGTAAAGGGGGTCAAATATATGGTGATGAAAGAAGATTCGACTTAGGGTGGTGAACACACAATAGAATTGTACACTTGAAACCTGTATAATTTTATTAAGTAATGTCACCCCAATTTAAAAAAAATTGATGAAAGGAAGAAAGAAAGAGAGAGAGAGAAAGAGAAAG
>NW_011888801.1:13943332-14021943 GCF_000151845.1 Pteropus vampyrus | reverse complement strand
TTATTGCGGAAGTATCTAGAAAAAGCAGGAATAACACACATACACGCACACACACACACACACACACACACACACACACACACACACACACACACACTGAGGCTTTGGAGGTAAATCTGGGTTCATAGCCTGGCTCTATTACTTACTAAATGTGTGACCTATCGGCCGTGTTATTTATTCTTTCTCAGCCTCAATTTCTTTATTGGTAATATTGTAGATTTGGGAGGAAATTAAATGAAAATATGTACTTGGTTTTCAGCCCCAGAGACTTTCAAGAAATGACTTGCTATTCATCACCCAGTACCACTTCTAAATGTCTCTGGTGCTGACAAACACTTCCTAGAGGACCTGGTAGAACAGGTTGAACAAAATTCAACACGGAGATCTCAAGTTAACCTGCATATGTCCCAGTGGCCAAGGCAGAGGCTTTCTCAGGAAACATCCTTGGAATAGAGATTAGGAAACTTCAAAAAGGGAATTCTCCCCAGTACAAAGCAAGAAGAGAAAGATTCGACTCACAAAGGGTAGCTATAGCTTCACTGAGTTCTTACTCATGTCTGTAGAAAAGCAAGCTGTCCAGAGTGAGGGTGGGCTGCATGTAGCCTAGAAAAAGGAAAGTCGTGGAGCAAGACTCACAGTTAAAAATCACAAACCACAAAATAAAAAATAAAAAATAAAAAAACAAGGAACCATCAGTAACAGCCACAGAAACAACAGATTGGAGAATCAGAATCTCAAAAGACACAGAAAAAAATAATTATGATTTGCATGTTTGAAGAAATAAAGAAGAGAGAAACACAGGCAAGGAAAAGAGCTATAAAATCATCAAAATTATTTGAAAAAGAATGAAACAGTATATCTAGAGATATGATCACTGAAATTAAAATTCAAAAACCTAAATAGCTGAATTAAATGCCCAGCTAATAGGAGATTAAATGAATTGGCAGAGAGATCAAAAGAAATTGTACAGAACATAGCACAGAGAAAAGACGTGGAAAATGTGAAAGAGAAATAGAAGACATAATAAAATAAAAGACAGAATAAAAAAGTAAAGCACACATATCATTGGAGTTCCAGAAAAACATAATAGAAAAAATATAGAGAAGAGGTAGTAAATTAAGGAGAATATCCAGAATTGAAGAAAGATACCAACTATTAGGTTCAGGAATCCCAATGAATTTCAAGCAGAATAAAATTTTTTTTAAATAATCCAAATTAAGGCTCATTATAATAAAACTATAGAACGATAATCATAAAAAATCTTAAAAACAGCCTGAGAAAAATGACAGACTACCTTCAAAAGAAGAACAATGCAAATACAGTTAATTTCCCAGTGGCAACAATGGAAGCTTTTTGCTACCATTCCATTCTGTGAGAAAATAACTGTTAACCAAAATGTATACCCAGAAAAACTATCTTTCAGTAATTAGGAAGAAAGTAGACACTGTCGGACAAAAACCAAGAGAGTTTGTCACAAACAGACCCTCACTAAAGATCTAACACATATATTTCTGGCAGATAGGAAAATAATCCCAGATGGAAAGATATAAATGCAAGAATGGTGAGCACAGATATTGAAAAATACGTAGGTAAATCTAAATAAACATTGTTTAAAACAACAATAATAAATTCCTTATTGAATAGATTAACTAAAATCTGATAGAATTAAAATATTGGGGAACAGTAATATATATATTAGGAAACAGTAATGATATTAAGGGCCTAAGATCATTACATGTTAATTAGAAGGAAGATAAATATAAACAGTAGCAGTGCACACTAGTTAAACATTATGAGGATGCCCGTTAAATTATTTTAGGGTAACCACTAAAAGACTAATCAGAGAGTGTAAGTCCAAACTAGTAGATAAAAAAAAATTTTTAAAAATCAATTCAAAAAAGGCAAGGATTAAAAAAAGGTTAAAAGGGAAAGTAAGACACATAGAAAATGTAAAATAGCAAAGTATATATCATTACAAATATATTAATAATTATATAAAATGTAAACAAAGCACATGCTACAGTAAAATAACAAAAAACACTAGTTTAGAAAACAAATAAAACAAAACAAAAATAGCTCTTTACTGTTTACAAGAGAAATGCCTAAAACCTAAGGACACAGACAGCTTAAAACAAATGAATAAAAAAATTCCAGGCATGTGCTAACCCAGAAAAAGCTAGTGTAGCCCTATTATTATTAGACATAAGTGTTATAGCATAATGTGCTGTTGGACATAAAGTTCATCACATAATGATAAAAATTTTTATTCCACTAGATGATGGAAAAATTATAAATATGTGTGATTCTAATAGCCTCAGATATATGTAAGGCAAAAATTAACAGAAATTGACAAATCTACCATTAAAATGGAAGATATTTAACGTACCTTAGTAACCGATATGCCAACCAAATTAAGAATCTTAAAATTTGAATATGACAATTGACAAATTTGATCTAAAGGATATAAATATAACAATAAATATAACAAATGGAAAATATGAATTCTTTTTAAACACACATGGAATATTTATGAAAATTTACCACATTGAATCACCAAATCAAGCTCAATGAATTTAAAAAAAAAATTAGCACTATGCAGTCCACCTTCTCTGATGATGATAAAATTAGAAGTCAATAACAAAAGTGACCAAAAATACTCTGTAACTCTGGAAATTTGTAATTCAAGCAAGATTTAAGAGTAAAACTATAAGTCATAAAGGAAATCAGGAAGTAGTGCTAAATTATATTAAAAGTACAACATAAAAAAAAAACTTGTGTGATACAGCTAAAGTAGTCATTACAGAGAAATTTATGTTAAAAAAAAAAGACTGAAAATTAGTCTCCTAATAATTAAGTTAAGAAAAAGAATATCAGAATAAACTCGGAGAAAGTAGAAGGAAATAATAACAAATTTAAAAAAAGAAAATTTATGTATGAGAGACAGGAAAAGCTAACAGCTGGTTCATAGAACACGTAATAAACCTCTGGGGGACAAAGAAGAGAGAACACAAATGATAATGTTAGGGGAAAAAGTTAAAAGGATATTGTAAATAGTCTTATGCCAATAAATTAAAACTTAAATAAAATGGGAAAATAAACTTCAAAAATATCTTACTAAGAATGATTCAAGAATAAGCAGGAATTTCTCCTTACAAGAATAAATCTCACAAGAAAACATCAGGCTCATGAGGTTTTACTGGCAAGTTCTAGCACATCGTTAACAAAAGAAGGAATACTGCTCAACTCATGCTATGAGGCTAGCATAAATTTTATAGTAAAAATAGTCAAAAAAAGAGTGTGAAAAGCCAAATTTTCTCATGAACAAAAATTCTTTTAAAAAATTAGCAAATCAAATCTAGCAATAATTATATCATGAGCAAATTGTGCAGGAATGCAAAATTAGAAAACCAATTAATTTACCAGATCAACCAATCAAACAAAACAATCATATGATTATCGCAGTAGTTAATTTGACATCCAACCCCCTCCCCACCAACTCCTAACATTGAAGTCTGGCCAACAGGGACTCTCTTTGGATAAAAATGTGTAATATCTTTCAAAAGAGCGCTCTGTAGTATGAAAGGCAAGATGACATAGAGAAGTGGTAGACAATGTTAATTCATGTTTTGTTATTGTTGCTTTAGAGGAATGAAAAAAGATACCAATTGTTTTGTTCTTTCATTTTTCCCCACCAGCTCTAAGGGGCATGGAAGGTTGGAGGGTGGTTCTTTGAGCTCTCTTGTTTTAGTGGAATTCTGTATTACAGGAATGAAAATAAAAAATAGTTTAGGAAAGACTGAGCTCATTGAGGAGATTGGCCTACAGAAGTAAGAGGAGCCACTGTCCTTGCTAGGGAAAGTGGAAGCAGTAAAAAAGAACAGAAAGAGTCCCATGATTGGGAAGGATACTATGATTTGTGTCCTGTAAGTTAAAGGGCTTACCATCCCCTGGCAGTGCCCCGGGGTGGAGGATGGAGCAGAATAGATAAGGCAAAGGCTCCCTGCCTATACCAAGGATACCTGGCACAGGCATCAAGGCTCCCAGGAGCAGCAAAGATGCCAAAGGAGAATATGAATCTACCTACAGAGTTCTGCTCTGAATTTCCAAGATCACTAAGCTTCCCTGGTTCTTAGTGACCCAACAGCATTCCTCACCCCTGTAATAACTCAGACTGGTTTTCTGTCAATGCCCAGGGTACAGGAATTTGGAGTCAACTTGATTTAAAGAAAATAAAGTCATCTGACATTTCTGCATATCTGGCTTACTGCACGTGTGTAGGATGGTTAGGTAGGAAATGAGAGACAGACATACACTGATGACCCAAATGCAGAAGCAGGCAGCAGAACTCTACCTCTCCTCCAGATCTGGCCACTGCTCAAAGTTGCCTTTGGGGTCACTGCTAGCTTCTTCCACCTGGGCATCCACAACTGCTTCTTGTCTGGCCCTCAGGGACTCCTTCAGGTCCCTGCGCAGGTGGAGGGTGCCACTGACCATGTTGTCCAGAAAGCTGAGGATCTGGAGGCAGCTCTGTATCTTGGGTGGGAATGAACTGGCAGAGGAAAAAGCCGTACTCAGTAAATCAGCAAATGGCCTGGCCTTTTTGTCTTCCCAGGAGTTCACAGGGGCTCCCTCTTCCTCCAGGGCCCCAAAACAGCCTAACGAGCAGAGGTCCTCAGCCAGCTTCTCAAAGAGCCCATTTCTCCTGAAGAAGTCACCATTGACAGGATCCAGGTGCAGAGCTGCAGACACAGCACAGAGGGTGTGCAGGACCAGGTCCAGGGTCTGGCTGGGGGTCACCGCCCCCCACATCTGCAGGGGGGGATCCTGGAGAGATCCCTCCAAATCAGAGAGCAGGGACAGCAGCCCATTGAACCCACTGGAGATTCTGAAAGCAGCACGGCCTTTGGGGTTCTCCAGGATCCGGAGTAGAGACTGAAACACCAATGAGATAAAAAATGAGTAAAGCCTAGGAGGCAGGTCTTTAACACTGAGCTCCTGCACATCTCTGCCAAAGCACTGAAGGCGCTCTTCCCTGCTCAACACCACAGAAACAGCCGGCTACCTGAAGAACAATTCTGAAACATTGAAAGTTCAATACTGTTCCTCTTAATGTTAATTTTAGGTTGCCTTTCAGAGTTTTCTTTCAAATGGCTGCTCTTGAAGAGTATGCTAATTTATAGATTTGATTTATTGTCCCATATCTTTACTTACATACATCTCCCTCCAGAAAGCTTTCCCTGACCCCTAGCTCATACTCATTCCAGGCTGAGTGCTCACAGAAACCCCTCTAATTCCCTGATCAAAACTCTTATCACACTGTATTGAAGTTGCTTGAAAATTGTCTCAACCCTCCACCAGATTGAGCACCATGCAATGAGGCTTACTCATCGCAGTGGAATATAGCATGTACTCAATAGATATTCACTAAGTGAATGGAATAAACCATTTCTCATATTGCAAATGAGACTCACAGTGAAATCTATATAAAGTAGGCTATTATTATTTATCTCTCTCTCTCTGTGCAAGCATGGGTACTTCTATTAAACGAGCAAAGATAGTAAAATTAATCTACCTAAAATCTGATGTGAACATGTGAGGGAATCAAGGTAGAGAAGAGAAACCTTTAATGGAAGGAAACCCATAGGTATAGCATATAAGAGACCATGTGTGGAGTTTAGGCTATAACACACACACACACAGTAGAATCTACCTTCTCCGGATTGCTGAGATTTTTACTGAACAGCCAAACTTTTTCATTCCTTCTAAAATTAAACATTTATAAAGCACTTAAGATGTGCCATTCATTGAGCCCAGTGGATAGTATACAATAGGTATTCAATAAATGTTGTGGAAGGAAGGAAGTACTGCATTTCAGAAGTTCTCATTCTAAGCTAAAGCTTTACCCTTAAAAGTAGAGCATGTATCGATGATTTTAGATAAATATCAAAAATCTCTAGCTTTTGATATTTAGTTACTTACTATTCACAAAAACTGTATGGGACTCCATCTAAGACCCAGGCACTTTATGCATATTTCCTAAAGTGTGGCCAGTCCATGTGGTTTTGGCTCCAGGGGGAGATTTGAACTGTTTTGTCCTTTCAGATACTTAACGCTTTAGTGACACAGAGAAGACAATTGTCTACGCATGCACGACATAGAGTCAGCTCCAGGATACTTGAAACAAGGTTCAAAGAGAAAAAAATAAATTCCCAATTTTGGAGGGAGGGGGTGATGTCGTGTCTTAAATACATAGTTTAAGATGACAATTTATAGCGTGATGCATGAAAGTTAATGGACAAAGAGAAAACTGGTAAGTCAGGTTTAAAAAATAAATGAATAAAAGAGGAAAGATTTTAAAAACTTCCATATAGAGAAAGTCAAATAGAAACTCAGTCAAGTTTCAGGTAACTATGAACTATGAAGTCATGTACCTTTTGGCGGGGGGGAAAGGTAATTTTCCAGTTCTATTGCTAAAATGCTGGCAATTCTAACCTAACACTAGTGTTTATCTGAAACAATATAATGTGTGCCCCTAATACCCAAATTTTGTTATCTAATATTATATTCTCTACATGAAACCTGAGCTGCTTGGTGGCCAGTCAATCCCATGTTTGAGTAGGAGAACACAAATTAGGCCAGGACTGAGTGAACACACACAAGCAAGGACTCTCAAAGATGACAAAATAATGACCAAGGAGTTGCTGTAAGGGTTTCCACTGCCCCATCAATGACATTTTGAGAAATTAAAAAACAAAACAAGACAAAGATTTTAGTAACTAGGAGAATCCACAAAAGGCCAAAGTCCACAATTATGTTCAAAATGGACAAATAATAATACAGAGTGAGTTAGAAAAATTCATCCTCGCCAATATGTGTTAATTGATTTTTCCTGGTAATAGAAAAAGAAAATGCATGACTTATGGTGGTAAGATCAATGATTACCCACCACAGCTCAGGGACATGACTATGGAGAAATTGAATTGTCATTTTGTTCTTTGAAAGAATCTCAACGTCAAGGCCACTTACTAATAAGGGATAAAATCAGAGTTGTGGAATATACTTTAGGAAATGGGCTTTCCAGACTGCCAGAAATATGGAGGCAAAAACAAAATATTAAGGACTAGACAATGACACCTGCTTTCTCCTGCCAGATGAGAACATGGCCTAACTACTTCTGAATTTGGCTCAAAACCAGGAAAGGTTAATATTTGTAGACATGTCCTTAAAGAGAAGCATTTAAATTGTTAAAGCAGGTTCTCAAGACTAGTGATCCTCAGTGAATGTAAAAGCGATAGCATGGCAACACTGAGCTTTCTACACTAGGCAATATCTTTCTCTGTGTAGCAGTATCACACAGTGATAGTAGTTGCCTGCTCCTATCATCTATCCTGGGGACACCAGGGTCAGAAAAGGCCATCGGTATATGCTGTCTGTGCCTGCCTTGTGTGAGAAACTCACTCCTCATAATATTATTCCTTCAATGTAATTAGAAACATACTCTAACCTTGAAGTATGTGAGATTGTGCTTTCTTTCTGCCAACTGACAATCCACAGGCAAGGCTGAACACTGGTGTGTGTTATAGCATGCACGGTATTGTCTGAACCTGACCTTGTGCCTGGTCACATGACTCATGCCATGAAAAATAAATCATGAAGACATCAGGAAATCTTATGCTCTAGGATGTTAAACAATCCAAATTTATGCGAATGCTTTCAGTGGCTCCTAAAACCACTAGGGGTTGTTTAAGACAAATAGTGTGAATGAAGCACTTCTGTTTATCACATAACAAAACGAATAACAAAAAGTGAGAATAATTAAAGAATAAAACTGATCAAATTATAGACTATTGTCTGAGCTCTGGATGGCCACTAAAAACCCCTCTTCCCTCAAGACACCACCTTCCGATTATCCAAGTTGACAACAGATATTGCTTGAAAGGACTCCATCATTCAAAGTGTTGAGAACAGATATTTTAAAAAGAGAAGCAACCCAATAATAATCCTCTTTACGATCTGTGTCTCTCAGAGGGTCTGTTCCCTGTAATTTCTAAATGGCTCTTTTCTCCTCCTGTTGGGAGGGAGCAAGAGAAAGAGATGGCTGTCCTTAATTGTTGCTTAGTTTGATTTATTAAATTCAGAGTCATTATCTAAAATGGGGGTAATCTCATTAGGACTTAGACTGCTCTATTATTTCTTGGGATGGGGTTAATTTCATATTTGCAGAGTCATAAAATAAAGAGTTCGAAATCCAATTACAAAGGCTTAATTTCATAGCAACTAAAGAGAAACATTTCTATCATAAAGAAAAATAAATATTGCGATACTTCAGGAAACGATTTGTCAGGAACTGGGGGCCTAGGAGGAGGGTCTCTATTACTGTCATTCAACTTTGCATGATAATGCATCACCTAGGCTGGCTAGTCTTTGGAAAGGAGTAAATTTAATGAGATAAAGTCAAAGTAATCAGGCTAGGGTTGACACATTTCAAGAAAGGTCAGTGTTAAGCACATTTTCTCCTCCTTAACTCAGTTACCATGTCATCGTCTCTGAGTTAGTATTCCTCCAGCTTGAATCTATAAAATGAATGTCTGCAGCAAAGCGCTAACTATGTTAGGACTAACAGGATTTATTTCACATTCTATTATTTGTTATTCCTCATAATTTTCCATGTGTCATACTGGAAGACGGGTGAGGTAATACAATTAAGCTCAGAGTTGAGCAGCTTAATGTATATTAGCAAATCAATCTGAATTTGCACATAACCCAATCATGGTCCCACTGGCTGTGGAGAGGAAATTCATTTGCTTACATTATTCTTTAACTCAGTTATCATTTGCCAGAATTAGGTGGTGAAGTCACATGTGCTTCTGTATTGGTATGGAATTGCCCCTGGATTTTGGAAACAATTGCCCTAAATTGGGTGTTTCTGGTGAAATTTTCTCAAGAGAAGCTGGCTGATTCTGCCTCAGAAAGGGAAGTGAGGGAGACACCATGATGTGAATGCACTTCAGAAATGGTAAACCTTTATTGGGGGGCAGAGGGTACTGTTTTTGTGGTTCCCCCATTCCATGACTTTCCCCTCATCTTACATCCTGACCCACTTTGCAGACAGTGTTTCAGACAAATTTCACTCTCGACTTCTAAAAAAGGAGATCCAACCAGAAAGAGCTAATTTTACATCTTTGTTACTAAAGCTCCAAGATGATTTAGAAGAAACGCAGATCCCACATCAGACTGCAGCAAATGTTGGCTATTCGCTCACATGGATCAGTGGTGGCTGAGTCTGGAACAGACTCCTGGGCCCCATCCCTCCCCACTACCCACTGGGGCAGCAATGTGTTGACAGCCATGGTCCTGGGGGAGTTATGGCAGCTCTAGGCACCCTCCTGACCACCCAGCAGTGACTTGGCACCCAGGGAGAAGAAAGCACATTGAACACAGGGTATAATTGTTAAATAAGCTTACACTGCTTATCCCTGACATGCTCTCTTGATAGCGTGATTTGGAAATGATATTGAATCTGTAAAACACCATAATGGCTTTACATTGCTAATTCTGGAAATTCAGCCCTATTACCCAAGGGCTGACATTCCAATAAGGTTCCTCTGGGCTATAGAGTAAACAAGATGAACTTTCTGTGAGCAAAGTGGTGCACTCTTTTCTATGAACACAGAAACACTCATACTCTCCAAGAAAAGTAAAATCAAAACTTTCCTCTCTGTATATCTGTTTGACTTTCAATATGAAAATGTCAGAAATATATGGGGATTACAATTATTTGCCCAGTAAAGAACCAAAGTCCTGACTGCCTTGGCCCATGTCTTTCTTGTTTCTTATCACAATAAGGCAAATGTAAATACAGCTGAACATAGGCATGTTGGAAAAAATGCAACAAACAGCATGGTGAAGAGGATTTTAAGTCGCTAGTCTTAGGTTCAAACTCAACTGCACCATTTAGTATTAGAAGTTCTCCAGAATTGTCTCCATTGGAACATTAAGACTGGACCACATACATGAAGCTAAGGTCCTTCCCAGCTATAAATTGTCATTAATTCTTGATATCTCTCCCTGACTGTCTCCTTTACATGCCTTCTTCAATCCCTTTACTTCACATAATCATAGGACTCTAGTGTATTTCAAAAGACATTTAACTTTGTTTTTGCATTTCATATAAATCCCTTTACAGGTTTTGCAGGGTTTTTGCGGGGAGGAGGGTGGCTGTAATTAAATCATAGTTTCGGTTCTTGTCATTTGATAAATACATGATAGTCATGGGCATAATGCCACTTTTAAATGAGCTTCTCGTGATGCTTTGGCCACATCAAGCACTGCAGGTTTAGACCATGTGATGACAGTAACACAGCTACGTCAGTGTCTGACATTGGCTCTGCAGAACAATAAAGTAGATAAAATAAACTGAACACCATTCTCTAAATGTTAAAATGGTTTTGTACAAAGATGGTCATGGCTAAGTAAGGTTAATGATTTAATTTCGGAACTCAGAGTAACTTTGTATTATTTTTTAATTCACCAGTTTTCAAGCGTGGTATGTTAACAACACATAAGTGTGTATTTTATATGGGACTATGTTACACATACATGTGAACGGTCCCAAAGTCAGCTTCCTGGGAAATATTTGAATTTACATCTGCTCTTCTCTTAAACAGCATATAACAAAAGAAAAGGAATTTTTTTAAGGCATAAACCCACAAAGACAAAAGGAATGAAAAGGCAGGAACAGCAACAAAATTGTGAAAGTATAATGCAGAAGGGATGGTGGCAATGATACTTATTATCATCTACAAGTGTTTTAAGATAATTTGATGATTACTAAAAATATTACAAAAATAAAAACATATACACCTCTTGGTTGCCCAAAGGTGGCACCCTCGTTTTACTTCTCCCTGACACTCACAGTTCCAGTGTCTTTGATTACCCTTTGCTTTCTTTGCCCAGCTCAAACATTCTCTGTGCACCTTCCTCAAACATGGAAGGCAGCTCCCAGATGACAAGGGCTGTTTCTCACTCAATGTTATGTCCCAGGCATTCTGCATCAGACCTGGTAATTGCTATATGCTCACTGAATTCTGGACAAGTAAACAAGGCAGCTACTTGGGCACCACTGATTCAGGCTCCACTTCCTTAGTTTACAGGGTTGCTGGAAAGTAGGTGCCCAGCCAGGGACTACATTTTCTGGCACTCTTTGAATCCAAAATGAGTCCTGTTCAAAGTTCTGCCCAAAGGAAATTGGACAGAAGCTAACATGTGCCATTTCTAGGCCCAAACAAGGATTCCCTGTGCAATTCTCCATTCTCTTCATTCCTTTATTTACTGGCTGGATTAGCTGCCCAGGTGACAGCTGTCCCTGAATGATACCCCTCTAATCATTGATTGGACTGTATGGACATAAGAAAGAAACTCCTAATGTGTCAGGCTACTGAGGAAGTAGGGTTTATTTGTTGTTGCATCTGGTACTACCCTACCTGTGTAATACAGTAACCAACTGAGTGAATGAAAGCAAGGGCTGATGTCAATCACCCGCTACATGTCCATGGGAAAGCCCATCACAAAGAGGACATTACCTTCAGGAGATCCAGTTTCAGCTGCAGCTCCTCTTGAGTGGATGAGCACAAAGCACCCACAATGATGCTCATATACTCCTCAGCATTGATGACTGAGAGCTGCTCCAAGATGCTGAGTGAGGCTCCCCGGTACCACTCATCGTCCAGGAAGATCTTGATGAAGGGCACCATGCCATGGTCTTTGAGGACAACTGCAGACCAGAGAGACAGTATGGGGCTAGAATGCTGAGGACCTCGGCACCTTAGTTTCAATTACAAGGAAATTGTAATTGAAAGTTCCTTACAGTGTCCTAGTCTGTTTTGCTACATTCTCGTGTGTCTCTTCTGCCCACTAGAAACTTTTTTCAAAATCTATACTCACTTTTAAAATGAAAAGAGGAAAAGAGAAACTGTGGAGCTGAGAGTTAAAAAGAAAACCTGCTTTCTTCTCCAGTGAGAATTCTGTTTTTGAAAAATGTCTTTCTTTTTTTTTTTACAGAAACTTAAGTAATATAAACTTTAACTAGATATACTTCTGCCTTTTATTTCAACATAATTTCCTAATCCAGGGCAGATGGCAATTCTCTCTCTTCTCTCTGCCAAAATTATCAGTGAAATCAAACCATAATTGAAATTAATAATATATTTAATTCCTAGGTAGTTTCTTGGGAAGTGGAGGATGTGGAATTAAAGAAATTTGGCTGACGGTATGTTTTTGTTTAAAAGTAATCCTAAGAATTTTTTCCCCAAGATTGATATTTGATGTTATCACATGTGGAATGAGAACTGGGAAGTAACTGGATTGTTCAAATGTGGATGTGACTGGTCAATTCCATAAAGCATGAGTTCTCCAATTATGGATAAGATGCTCCCTACATGGAAATCGTCTTGGAAGTCTGTTTAAAAGTAGATTCCTGAGCTCTACCTTGGCCTGCTTCTAATTAAATCTATAGGAATATGCATTTTAACAGCACCTCCAGGGAATCTTTTATAGCCTAACACTAGAGACCCTCTGCCACAGGAAATAATCATTCACTTTTGGTATAATTGGTCTGTGAGTGCTTCAGATAAAGATGCTTCAAATCACCGAGCCCTCTGATGTCACTTTGTTAAAGCATCTGTCACTTTTTGAAGCTTCATAGTATAAAATGTATGAATGTATATTATATGCACATATTGTTTTTAAAAAATTTGGAAGCTGCATGATCTTAGAAAGCTAAAAATTTTTTTGGATGTTCGGAGTTAAGTCCATTATAGGCTGGAAGCACATCAAATTAACTCTCTTAAAAATGACAAATTTTCTTTGTATTTTATTATTTGGATTTTTTTTAAGCATCTAGTCAGTGCAGCAGGATCTTAAAGGATTTCACATTAAAGGGTGGGGTGAGGGGTGCTTTGTGGTCTCATAAATTTAGAATACACCTTTCCTCTCAACCTTATTTAGCAATTTTAAAAGAAAAAGGTGTCAACTGAGGTGTCTACCAATTTACTGATGATCATTGAACATCAACCAGCAAATGGACATTAACCACACATTAGTGCTGGTCATTCCTTTGAACATTGACATAAATCACCAAAAATAGTTACTGTTTTACCAAGCAGTGACAAGACAAATTTGGTGCCATCCTTACCTGCATTCCGAACTGAGCCTTTCAGAAGTGTGACTACAGTTTTCAGCATCACACAAGTCAGTTCCCTTTCTGGATCCTGAACACTGGGAGTGGACTCTTTGCTTCCTGCCATATTTAAGAAACAATAAAAAAAAAAGTAAGTGCGTATGGTATGATCCTAAATCTTTGATTCCATTAGTTTTCTATCCTGTTATGGAAATAGAAGATAATGCTTCTATTATAAGGGAATATGCATCTCAATTTGTAAGATGTAACTCTACTGTCCCTTAGAGCAATATTTCTTCAACTTGAGCACATTGAAATTTTCTGGAGGGCTCACTGTTAAAATCCAGAAGCTGAGTCCTTTCCCCAGAGTTTCCAACTTAGGAGATCCTGGGTAAGGTCTTATAATTGCATTTCTAACAAGTTTCCAAATGATGCTGATGGGCCAGATCTGAGGACACCTCTTGGAGAACCACTATCCTGCATAATCTCTGAAGCTCTGCCTTCTTGAGTTTCATTTGGACACTTGTATAGTTTGCCATTCCTGCCAGGGAGGGAGGATTGCCAGCTCACACCACAGGCGTGAAGATGCCTAAGAGATTCTGGGGTAGATAGATGTCCCCATTAGATCCGTGAGGGCAAACCAGGTCTATGTGTTCAGCATTGAATCCCCAGTGCCATAAAATACCTGACATGAGAGGAAAATTCAATACATAGTTGGGGGAATGAATGAATGAATGAATGAGTAAAGGTAGAGTTTATTAACTAGGAGACAAATATCTAAGAAACAACAAGAAACACTTAACAATAGAAAGCATAAAGTAAGATTGGATACATCAGCTCACAAAAAAAAGTTCGAATTCTCCTGGGACTGGTCATAGGTCTGGGATTGGGATTAAGAGCAAACTCAATGTCAGGCTGCTGAAAAACAATATATAGTTAAGATAACACAGAGAGTTAAACAAAAAGACTGTGTAAAGAGCACTAGAAAGAAGAACACACAAAAGACACTCCAAGGCCTGACCCAGGGCCCAGCTATGCTAAGATGGGAGTGCCTTATCCTCAGCCCTGACACTCCCAGGGAAGCATGGGTACTTCCTGAACCCCAAAAAGTGTGTAAGAGCTCCTCCTTTCAAGTTTATCTCAGTCTCCCATAAGGTAGCACAGAGCCTATAGGGATAAGATGACCAATGTTTCTCGAATACTTATTATGCACTAAACACAACAATGGGTCATTTTCAGATATTTCCTTGTTGAATTCTCACAACAGCTCTATGATATACATATATATGTGTATATATGTGTGTGTGTGTGTGTGTGTGTGTGTGTATGAGTATATATATATATGGCTTCCTGTGTCTCAATGTCCCTCCAGGCTGAAATCCCAGAGGGGCAGGTATAAACAGATTGAGGGAAAGCCGTGGGGATCCGAAAGGAGTTTTCACTCCAATTCCTGTTTGAAAGTTGGTAGAAGTAGGCATTGCAGACAACCCCATAGAGTGGCCCCAACAGAGTATGTGCATGGGGTGTGGTTAGTCAGTGAGAGAGCCCAGGATATCACTCCTGAGTGCACTCTGGCCTGGACAGAAGGACCCTGAAGTCCCACAGGAGGAGCAGAAGTTGATAACTTTGAGAGTCCAGAGTGTAAGGGCTGAGACAGGGATGAAAGGATGATGCCAAGGAGCCATGGGTGCACAGCTCAGCAAAGTACACACAAGACTCAGAGGGACAAGCCAGGTAGCAATGACCCCTGCTCCAAGCGGAATACCATTGAGCCTAACAACACTGAGTAAGCAAGTCAGCCATAACCCAGCTGACCTAGACAGGTCCCCAACAAGAGCCCTAAGCCTCTCTGATTTTTCTTTCCCCTTTGAATTACTGAGGACCAGTCCTTCCCTCTGCTATCTCCCCATCTAAATATTCAGACAATATCTAGTGAAAAAGACCTCTGAAAGCTGAGAATTCATCGGGCAGGAGTTAGCCCCGTGAGTCTGTTTAAAGTTACATCCATCCTCCTTATTTCTTCATGGGAAAGATCAGGCCAGTTATACAAAATAGAGAGGCTGCTGCTCTATGAAGTCATGTGCCCCAGGGGTACCTTTTCTGGCCCCCATGGCACTAGGTGACATGGGCATGCTCACTTTCTCTGTTATGTTGGTGGGTGGCAGGGCAGACATGCAGACCAGGCCCAGCTAACACTGACTCCCAGTCTGTTCCCCCACTCCCTGCCTCTGACACTCCTACACACCTGACTTCCTCAGGATCTTAGCCCGCTTCCGCAGCTGGGCTAGCAGCAGGCCCAGGAGCCCCGAGTCCCGGAAGATGTCAGTGAAGAGTGGGTCCACGCTGGCTATCCTGAGGACACTCTGCAGAGCCACGAGGGTACAGAGTGGCTCAGGGCTCTCCTTGATCAGGCGCTGCACCTTTCCCAGAATCTCATGGGGCACATAATGCAGCTCGAACACCAGGGCCTCCAGGAGCTGGAAGAAGTGCATCTGCACTTGGGCTGGCTTCAGGGGTACCATCTCCACAAACTGCGAGATGGGCTGTAAGGTCCACTCCAGGAGGAAGAAGTTGCGGGCATTCCAGGACCACATGGTTCTGATGGCCAGTAAGACTTTCGTGCAGAGAATAGAGTTACTGGCTTTGTGGAAAACATTCTGTAGTACTTGGAATGCTTGAAGATTCTTAACAGTCACCCCTGAAGATGAAAGAATAATCTTTCAAGTCATTTCTCCTGCCTATGCTTAGAAATACAAGTTTGCATTATCATTAAGAAATATCATTTAAAGTTCCTATTTTCTGACACCTGCAAGTAAATGTCTATCAGAAGTCCAGAAATCCAGTTGCCCAAACTATAAGGCTGGAGTTGCTTTATCCAAGATGTGACAGGTAATTGAGCACTCAAAATGTCACTCTAAACTGAGATATTCTATGAGTGTAAAAATGCACACCAGCTTTCCAAGACATAGCACAAAGAAAATAATGAAAAAAATATATCATTAACAATTATTTGTATTGACCCTATGTTAAGATGGGAATATTTTGGATATACTGAGTTAAGTAAAATATATTATTATAAATAATTTAAGCTGTTTTTCTTTAATATGGCTATGAAAACACTTAAAATAAAATAAGGTAATGTGGTTCACATTATATTTCCATTGAGCAGCACTGGGCTGGTAGATTGGTTTCAATCAATTAAAATCAAATTATGTGAAAGATTACTAAGCAAAGTCAGTTTCATTTCTAAACAAGCTGTTAAATAAAGACACCTTTCAAACCCACCCCCTCCTGTCTTTCCAACTGGAAAGTTAAACTTCATTCTCTCTTGCCCTGGAGACACTTCATCTGAAAGCTCCCTGCCTCCGGCCTTGGACACCAGAGATGTTTCTGGAACTTCTCTTTGATCCAGACACTTCCTTGTGACCCTGCTGGAGTCCCATCCAATGTCTTTTTCCTGTACTAACCCCAAGCTCTGCAGCCTCTACACTCTGGTCTGTGAAGGTCTCTGTGCCATTCCCCCAGACTCACCCAGATGTTTCCAATCTCCATTTCTTTCTCCAGTCTGTACTTTCTGGCTTTAAACTTCTACCCCTTCCTTTGTACCTGGACAACCCACATTTAGCCTTAAAACCTCATGCTCTATACAGGATTTCTTGACTAATTCAGATACCCGCCTGTTGTCACCACTGCGCCTAATGCATTTATCAGTCAGTTATGGAGCAGATTATTGTTCTGTGTATGTGCAACAGTCTCTACAGAGAATTTGTAGGAAGCAAACACCTTGCCTGTTCACAGTGGTGTCCAGGATGGGGCAGAGTGTCCACTGCACAGAAAGCACCAATGAATGCTAATCAAATTTATCAATCAATCAATCAATCAATCAGTCAGTCAGTCAGTCAAATCTTAGAGAACTGAGGAGGCACTGACTCTGAGCCTGGGTGACTGTTGCAGAGTCATCAGTCCCCATTATGTAATCAAATGTCACAGAATAAGTCACACCGGAGGTGGCAACAGAGATCAGAAGCTCCCTTCATCATTCAAGTTTTTGCCTTTATTAATCAAAGATTTCCTTTAAGTCTCACCTAAGACATTTAGAAAAATCTGTAAGAGAGAGATTTTAAATCCATTGTGTCCCTGACATGTGCCAAGTGTTTGTTTCTTTGCAAAGAATCAGAGAAAGATCTATGTAGCTTTGTCAGGGCATAGCTCCAGCTGCTGCCAGGCACCCAGAGACACAAAATAACCCACCAGAAGCCTCATGATGGAACTTGAAGCCTTCCAGTTGAGGGTAAGTGACACTGTCAAACACCTTCAGTTCTGACTTCCCACAGGTGGTCAGCCACACCACCAGCCCGAGGAGCTCTTCCAGGTGAGGGTCCACTTCGCTCTGGGTCAGCCCTTCGTACCTGTAGGGATACATGAGGCCAGCTCCCTGGACTTCTTGGACAGAGCAGTCATGTTTGCTTATGGTACTCACTGTGATGCAGAGGTGATGCATAATAAGGTGCTGGAGAAGACCTCAAAGGTCTCCACCGAATCAGCAGCAAAAGGCAAGGGAGTGCCCAGAGTAAAAGTCACTCTATTTGCAAAAGTCAGCCTTAGATCTAAACGTACAGAGAAACATGGGAAGAGCAACAGCATTTGCTCACAAGAAGGCTGCTTTCCGTGGCTGGGATCCCCAAAAGGCATGCGCTTCAGGCACCAACAGAAAAGGAACACCCCCAAAGTGAGAGATTTAGCATTTCCAAAGAGCAAAAAAATGAAACATCGTGGGAAATAATCGAACTTTATTAGACTTCCTTATGCTTATTTCAAGATAGAGTATTGTTTTTGTTTTTAGCTACTTATGTGTAGATGGACTACTTTGCTCTTCTTGTGGAGAAGGGTCTCTCAAGTCTTATTACAGCTCTGCCATGTCAAGAGTAAAAGCTTTGGCAGTGCAACTTCAATTAAAGTAGAAAGGAAAACCAATGTGCTGCAATAGGTCCTTCCTGACACTTCCTAGAATGGGCTAATTTCCTACCTCCTGCCTCCCACAAGAAGTCTGGGGAAAGCCAAGCCCCATATAATAATAATAATAAATAAAAAATGTTCTAGAACTGCTATGACATAGATCTCTATGGTAGCAGGAGCCAGTTGGTCATGGTTCAGACTAATATAAAGTGTGATGTCCCCATAAGGACATTAATTGTTATGTTCCTTTGGGGGAAGGCCCTCAGGATTGTCATATAATCACACCCTTTTGGAGACTCTGGACTGAGAGACTTCAGCCACCTCATCCAAGTCACCCCTCTAGACTGGCAGCCTAATTGTAGTGAAGTCCATAAAACACAGAGTAAGCTGCACCCCACAGAGGAAAAAAGGCTTTTTATATTCTCAACAAAGCCCAGGAAAATATATGTGGTCTTGCCCTTAAGTAGTTTTCCTAATATCAGTGGAAGAGTTTGGAAAATCAAAGAATTTCTTTGATTTCCATCTCTTGGCGTATCCAATCCCTGCCAAGTCAGAGTAGAGAAATTACTCCTGACCCATTTGGGTTTACCATGGGTCAAGGATTTGAGGGAGAGTAGTTTGAGAGCTGATCCCAAAATACCAGTAGGGGAGAGGCACTGTGCAACAGGGAAAGGAAGAAAGCCAATACAGAGGATTATCAAGCAAGTTCCTCATTGGGCCACGGAAGTTTAATCCTCTTGGGGACTCTGGGAGGCAGAATAGAGCCCCAATACCTCCACAAGGGGCAACTTTGCTAGGTATTTATCAGATTCTGCCAGTCATTGCTTGAGGGCTGGTCCTAAGGGTTGCTAATTCTTTGGCACTTCCAGTCCCCAAGCATTTAGGCAGAGCTAGTTACAGCAGTCCTGGAAAGCCCTCCAGCACAGTCATAGAGGTTCTGACAGTTGTTTGTCAGGCCCACAGGCATGTAAGTGATACATACCACCATAAGGACTTGGTAAAACTATTATCACAATCATTCACTGGTTCTCTGAGGAAGTGGCTCTCAAACCTGCTGCACATTGAATCGCTTTTGCAATAAAAGTCTCTCTGGCCATGCTCTACAGAGATTTGTATTTCAGAAGACACTCTGAGAAGCCTCAATATCTGCCTTTTTCCAAAGCACCCCAAATGATTCTGAGGACCTAGGTTTGGTGGTTTAAGTACAGCCACTTACCGGAGCAACACTTTGAGTAGCAGGGGGTAGCCCTCCCCATTCTCAAACTCCAGGAGCAGAGCCGAGGAGACAAGGTAGGAATCCTTCACAAAGCCCAAGATGAGGTTCATGGCCTCACTCAGTTCAGGGGCAGATAGAGAGTCTGTAAGCCTGGAGAGGTTCTGGAGTGAGATCTTGATACAATCCATGGCTACAGGAGGAAAACAAAACACACCACCATCTCCTCAGAAGCACTAGCTTTTCTGCCAGTCATTCCCTCCCCACCCCGCCTTTAAATTGTATATCAAGATGTGAATGAGAATTAATCCAAAACATTTTTCTTTTGCCTCTTGGATCAAGAAGACTCCCCCATGGGAAGTGCCAGCTTGAGAGCCACATTCTGCAGACCCCAAAGGAGAACAGGCAAAATAGGAAGAGAAAGAAAGTCTCTTAGCCCTCCACTCCTAATTCTCAGAATGTGGAAGAGCCTAAATCCATTAGGTAATGAGATGCAAGACCCAAGGCTAGAGCATTGAAGGCCTTAAGGAAGCAACACTGCAGATGAGCAGATATTAGCTCAGTGGAAAGTGCAGGGAGGGATATATAAATATGTGATAAGGGGAGGGCAAACAGAATGAGGGGTTTGGAGCCCAGAAGTGTGGACCACAAGGGACGGGGAGGAAAGCTGGGCCTGCTCCTGTGATGCCTGGCCATTCTGGTTACTCCAGAGCTGTAGGAAGGCAGGAAAGATTTGAGTCAGAAGAGATGTCATTGGATTTGCATTTTGATTGATTCCTATTGTTAGGGCTCTTTCATTGAAAAGAGTCTCTTCTGAGTGCAGATAAAGTCAGGAGAATTGCCTACCAAGTACTTAGTAGAATTGCTTACCAAGTGCTCAGCCCCTCAGCTGTGAGGCCTCAGATGCACCAGAAAGTCTGTGTGCTGGGCAGAGCAGTCCCAAGAGTTGAGAGCCTGGCAGGTAAGCACCAGGTCATCCCTTACTTCCAGACTTTCTCCTCAGCCTATACGCCCAAGGAAACTACCCATTCCCCTAAGGGAGTACAGTGCTCCAGGTGGCAGGCTCCTCGCTGAGGTAGAATTTTTCTTTTCCAGGTGAGGGTAACAATACAGTGAGGAACACTCACCACCAATGCATGTAGCCTTTTTTCAGAAGTCTCCAACTCCAGTGTGGCGGGGGGGGGGCAGCTCAGCCCTAAACCATTTCCTCCAGTCCCTGGCCTCACTAGGTGTTTTGAATCCCTAAACTGGGGCTGCCATTATAGCCCGGGCTCACTTACAGTAAGAGAGCGGGCTTGAGCTCTCCCAGCTCTCACTGGCTGATGTTCTCCTTTACAGGAGGTCCCAAAAAGAAGAAAGACCACACGGCAAGTGTTTGAAAATAAGCAGGTCACACTGGCAGGCTCTGAGCCACTCCCTAAAAGATCCCATACCTTGGGGTCAGCCCAAGTATTGGAAAGCTATACTCCCAAGAAGCACTTCAGCTAGTAGAGCTGAGGAAATGACACATGGTGGGTGAGGAGGTCAGTTGAAGTAAACCTTTGTCAAAATGTTTCCCTTGGAGTTAGCCTGGCAGAGCTTCCCTCCCAGCTCTAAGAGGAAGCTAATACACTTTCCTGAGATTCTGTGAGCCAATGTGGTGTCTGCGCTTTCCCAGCATTGTCTGGATTTTCAAGAGGAGGCAGACGACGCTAAGGAAGTGTCACAACAATCCAATGAGATCAGTGGGATTATTATCCCCATTTTACAAATAAAAGAACCAAGGCACTCAAGTGGTTAATTGTCCAAGGTCATTCAACTATGAGGGCAGAGCAGGAGTCCACATCCTGGCTGTCTGGTTCTAGAATCAATGGCCTTAACCCCTAAACATGCTACCCAGAGCAGAATCTAAGGCATTGGAAGTAGGTATCTATAGGTTTAAATTTTGATTCTCTTCTTCAGTAGCTGGTGAGCCTTGGAAAATTCTTCAGCAACTCCTAATTTCTGTTTCCCCCATTGCAAAATGGCATTAATTATTAATATCTATCTCAAAGAAACAAATGAGATAACATACAAATAGACCCAATGCAGTGTCTTCTTGACAATATATGGACAGTAAATATGTTTTTTTTTCCCTCCCTCTTCCAATGGAATACCAAAATGAACAATAAAAGCACTTTCATTAATGGAACCAAGCAATAAGGGTCATCCACTGGACATAGATGAGCATCGGTGAAAATCTTGTTTGTCCATCTCATTTTTGGTCTCAGAAATCTATCCTGATGCTGCAAGAGTATTCCAGGGTCTTGTTGTAGAAAGTGGGCCCACAGCCTATCCCCGGTCCCCCGAGGACCTACTTTGCAGGTATTGGATGATGCTGAGGTTCTGAGCCCTGGAGATTGCCCTCAGCACACAGAAGGTGGGCTCCTTCCAAAAGCAACAGCTTTGCTCCTGAAGACAGGTTGTGGCAATCACTAAAGACTTGAGCTCATTCCCTGAGAGAAGTCCTTCCAGCCCCTGAGACTCACTGCAAATATTGAGCAACATCTGAAAAAAAAAAAAAAAAAGAGAGAGAGAGGGAGTGGAAGAAGGAGGGAGGAAGGGAAGAAACCAAGAAGACTTTGGTCAGGAAGCCTCCTTCGTGCAGTGGATTTGTTCCTTGTTTTTCCAGAGCACCAGTGGGCACACATTAGCACAAAGGATGGGTTCTGTGGGCACTCTCTGCCCCAGACCAGCATGATCAACAGTGCCACCTAGAAAAGTATGATGGGGCCTGGGGATTAAGTCTGAACTCATAATCCTCATAGAAGCAGTAGTTTTCCTTTCCAAGTCAGAATAACAAAATTTTTGGCTTAGAGAGCCGTCTTTTTATGTAGAAATGTTGGGGAAACGGCATCAACCATTAAAATACAGAATTAACAGGACCCAGTGTTATTTAAAAAGAAAGATGTGCTCCTGTAGCACTCAAACTTGACTTCTCCATAAGATCATAAACATTGTTCCATAACCTCTTAACCAGGGCCCTTGTCCCTGCCAACTCAGTCTCCTTATGGACTTCAGATACTGTCTATCCACTTAGAGTGAATCATGGCACACAGAGTTCAGTGGGGACTTGCCCTGACTCTTCTTTCTTTGGCTCTTAGCAATCTAATTGGATCTCCTTCCATTTCGGCAAACGGAAAGCTCCTTCCACATGAGTCCAAACTGCGCAGATCTCTGCAGGTGAGTGTGCTCATGCGACCCTTTGCTTGGATGACCATTTTTGCTCCCCGCCCCTCTTCTCCTCTATTGCACCTCTGCCTCAACCTTCAATTCTGGTTCAGTGTTGTTTCCTCAGAACAGCCTCCTTTATCCTCTACTAGAAATCAGTTCCCTAAGCTCATATCCCAGCACACCTTTGACCTTTCCTTCATGGCACCTAAAAAATTAGGCATTGCTTATTTATTCATGTGACTGTTCCCCTATTGGGCTTCTGCATCTTCTTTCTGTTATTTATACAAGAGAAGGGACTGTGCTTGCTGCAGGAACCGTCAGTCTGGCAAAGAGCCATACCCAGGAGGAACTTTATATTTTTGTGGAATGAACTAAGGAAAACCCTGAGGAATGCAGACATTGTCTATCACAGTGGTGTGTATTTTGTTCATCCATGGAGAGAATTGTGAAGACTGGGTTGCGCTCGCTCCCTGCCAGGCCCATAAAAGCCACACAACAAAGACTTGTTAAAGTGCCCACTACTGCATCCCGGTCACCACTTGGAATATGATTATATACAGGTAAATGAAGCCTAAGAGCCCAGCAAAAAAAAGCAGCTTAGGGGATAACCCACCATAAGTAGAATCCACCAGAACTTGTGAAATACCTTCTGGTAATGATGTTTCTGGCTCAAGAATTAGTCTAAAATGGATATTAATATGAACATGAATGTTCAATGGACAGCTGCATTTGAAAATTCCCGAATAGTCCTGAAAATTCCCGAATAGATACTGCTTGGGATCTGGGTACACAAATATGAGTAAGACACACAATCCTCCTCACCCTCTCTCCAGTACCCAAGGTCAGAGAGAAGCAGAAGTTGTTTTCTAGAGATCATAGCCTCCCAGAAGCTGGGAGAGCAAAACCTGTCAGTGAGGGGGGCAGGGAAAGAAGATGAGAAATTATGTTAAGAGCTGTTGCTGATAGTGAGAAAGGACAGGAGAGATGAGAATGACAAGAAGAAATCACATTTGGTGCTCGGTGGCCAGAGATGGCCTCTGAGGGAAGGAGGTGACATCACTGAGTAGTTAAAAGCCTGACTGCAAGTTGACTCAGCTGCCAGATTCCCAGAGTTCCTACCCCAGCAGTCCCCCACCCATCCACTACCTCTGTGACCTTGGGCTCATGTTAACTCACTGTATCTTAGTTTGTATAGAATCTGGACCACAATACTACACACATTCTGAGATGAACAAGAGGGCTCTTAGAGGTGACAGATGTTAGGCCATGGCACAGGGTGGGTACATACAAGTACTTAGAAAACATTGGCTACAGTTATGCAAGTGAAGTCAGCATGCTTGTTCTCAGGGGAAGTGGCTAAGGAGAGGAGTTTCCAGATGCTGAAGAGAATGGACAGGACTCGGGGACGCAGACTAGAGAAGGAGCTGGTGGGGCCAAGTGGAGAAGGAGCGCATCTTTCTGGGAGAGAACAAGAGGAATATTGATACAGAGATACAGTGAGATAGAAAGAGAAGAAGAAAATCTACTTTCTAAATGCACAAGATTCCCGGCATTTGTTGAAAATGGGGACAGAGGAGTGAGCTGGGCCCTAGAGAACAGAGGAGCTTCAGCATTAGGGCCAAGGAAGATGAGAGCATCTCTGAGGAGCAGAGCACGGTCTTGGTCCAGAGGAGTCCAGCCCCTCCTCTTACTCACCTGCACAAACATCCTCTGAACTTGAACATCATTCTCAAAAACCTCATCTTTTTCCAGAGGAAAGACAAAGAAGAGGTAAAGGCACTGCAGGAACAGGGCGGGGAGCCCAGATTCAGCGACTCTTCCCAGTGTCTCCTATAAGGGAAGAGCAGACATGATGTGACCCATGGCTGCACAACCAGCACCACACTGCTCCAGACTTAGATCCATGCTTTTGGCCTGTGTGGCCATTGTAGCCGGGAATGTGGGTAAGTCACCTCCTCTCTCTGGGCAACACATTCTCTAGTAAGAATGGAGACAATCATAGGACCTGTCCAGGGTGATAGTAAAGATAAAGTTTATATAAAGTGTACAGTGTGTGCTGCATGAATGTTATCTTTTATAAGATAGATGACAGGAAGGAAAAGAGGGAGGGAGGGACTGGTACAGAGATGAAAACAAGGGCTTTCCTAGATGATCACATCACTGACTTTGGTAGGTTGCCTCTTGATTAGGGAACTGGAAACTCAGTCAGGAGCAGGTGGTTGATATCAAGTGCAAACAACTGAATGAAGGACCTGTTCAGATCTAAAACCTCGCTATGACCAAAACAACTCTATAGGTGAAGACAAATAACCAGAGCTACCAGACAGAGGAGAGAAGATAGGAAGCTGGCAGAGAGGGGACCAGCCTGAGCATGGAGCTCCCAGAGGCCTTTCTTCTATGGGCCCTGCCTACAGCTTCACCAGCATTACTGTAGCTGTGGTCTCAGCACGTCTCAGACTTGTGCTCACGCAAGTGAGTAGATGTGGGGTTCACCTAAAGTATTTTGTCCACACAGTTTCCACTTGATTGACTAATTTGACAAACATGGTGGGTAAGTTAGAAAAAGAGAAAAGAACACACAGTCCTGGCCATAACCAGTAATAGCATGCCCCTGGTCCCACACTGCCCCCTAAAAGCTCCCATTGCAAGTAACATCCATCTCTTTCCTTGATGCCTGGCTCTGCAGCAACCCTGATCAGGGATGTTCTCCCTGTCCCTTACACTGCACTGGCTCCCTTGAAAGCCAACTGCTTACTTCTCTCACTGCTTTGAGGAAGGACTGCTCAGAGTAGAAAACCAGCCTTAAGGTTAATTTTTTACTACTCAGACTGAAAACAGTCCTTTCCCAAGGGCAGAAAAGCCCCTGATCTGTACTTCAGGCTGGTGGGCCAGGTGTATGCAGAGGAAAAGCCCAGTGGTCCTCCCTCTGGCTAATAACTGCTCCTTGTCTGATGTCTGTGCCACCATTAGACTGAGGTAGCCATTGCCCCAGTCTGCTACCCTGCTGTTCCTGGTGCTGCATGCTAGACCGGGCACAGAAGGCACTCCCCATAGATGACGGATGAATAAGTCTCTGGGTGTGCCCTACATGGGGCCTCCGGCCATTTCTGCTGATGGCCACAGCTGCCAGAACTGCTTCTGCCTGAGAGACAGCAACCATCATCAAAACACTCAAGGAGGAAGCACCAGCCTCCCCTTTATGTTGAGAAGTTATGATGGCAGTCAGGGTGGAGCACCAATGGGAAAGGAAGGGGGAGAGACCTCACTGGAGTATCATCTCTGCGTGGGCATGCACCATGGACAGGTGCCTACAAGTGTGGCTCCTTCAGTCTGAATTCGACAGGAGGCAAAAAAGAGCAGTGGCTCAGAGCACAGGCTCTAGAGTCAGTCTGACTGCAGTTACACAACATAAGTGAGCCGAGTTTTTGACCACGAATGTGACATCACCATAATCCAAATCATAGGGTTTGGGAAGGATTAATTAACACAATGCTTGGGACACATCCAGCTTTGCCCTGACACACACATTAACCCTTCACCCGAGGCATTATTATCCCCAATTCTAAAATTAGCAAGATGACAAAGTCACAGAGAGGTAAAGCAATTTGCCCAAGGTTAGACATAGCTTGTCAACTGAAAAGGCAGCATTCAAACCAGAATTTCAGACCCCAAAGTCCATGTTCTATTTCAGAAGGGGAGTGAGAGAGGAGAAATGAGAAATCAGTTTCACGAAAAGAAAGATACACTTGACATGTCCCGCTGCCCTGTGCTGGGACTTCCCCGTGCACATGATGAGGAGTGTCCAGGCCAGGGCCAGTTGGGCCTGGAACTTACCGAGTCTGTCCCAGTGAGCACAAACACTGACTTCAGGAGCAAGTAGCCATCCTGATCCTCATCCCCCTTCCATCGCAGCAACTGGCCTGCTGCTGCCCGTGCTTGCTCTGGGAACAACGTAGGAAGAAGAGAAAGTATCACCAACAGGGCAGTGCAGTAACTTGCCCACCCAGCTTCCCCTCCACTTGGGTTTATCTTCCCATAAGATGCCTTCCTCACAATGCCACCTGAGCCTACACCAAACATTTTACACTCTGTCAGATTAATCTCCTCGGAGAATAGCCTTTATCATACCACCATCTCTGTGCAACAACCATCAATGGCTTCCTATTGTCAAATAATAACAACAAGCTCCTCAGTGATAAACTTTCTATAGTCCGGAGTCTTCATTCCACTTTCTATATCACAGATCCTTATATTGGAGGGATTCCTGAAATCTACACCATGCTCAAGCTATTCATTCCCCCTGGAATTCCCTCCAGAGCCCAGCCTCCAGGGTCCAGCTCCATAAGTGGAAGAATGCAAGTCAGGAGACCCTGCAACAAAAAAACATGCTTTGGCCTCTTTTTCAAGCTCTCCATTAAACACTCAGGTGTACTTTTATTCTAGCACGATCTCCCAGAGCCCTGGTTCCCTCTCTCTCTCTCTCTCTCTCTCTCTCTCTCTCTCTCTCTCTCTGTGTGTGTGTGTGTGTGTGTTCCTGTCCCTCCCAGGTGCTGGAGAGTTCTTCTTCCCTGCTCTGCTAGCCTTTCCCTTCTTTCCCAAGGTACTCAGTGGCAGAACTGGGCCCACTGAGCTCTTTAGAAGGCACTATGCCAACTCCACTAGAAGGCTAAGAAGGACTGAGCAGGAGGCCTGGGAGGAGTCCATTTTGCTCTCTAGTAAGCTTTCTCCAGGACCTCTGTTCTCTTACCTGCAGGCTTTCCCACAAGTGCCTTGTGTATTTCTTGAGCTAGCTGGTTAGAAACATCTTCTGCCAGCCTTGGGAGACTGGGAAAGTGGATGATCCCCACGGAGTGTTCCCAGGCCTGAATGCAATGAACAAGATTTGGTCAGAGATATCAGAGCCACAAAGTGAGGCCTGAAAGTCACCTCCCTCTGTCCTGCCCAACCCAAACCAATGGCTATACTCACTTTCCCACGTGCATCCAGAAGGCCACCACATCGCATACCCTCTGGCTTCCACTGTGTCGCTACTCTCGTGCCTGTGAATTCTTCAGTTTTCTGCTAAGTCCCAAACCCACAGCCAACTGGGCCCTAGACATCTCACCTGAACTTGTGTTCCTGTTACATTAAACACACATAACCAAATCCACTGCCTTCCCCGCAAATCTGCTGCATCTTGTTTCAGTGAACGGCCCTAACGAGCATCCAGATGCCCTAGTGGAAACTTCCAAGAGCGATTCTCTAGGTCTCCCTCTCCCTCACTTTCCTTACCCTATCAATTGCTATGCCTCATTGTTTCTCCTCTCCTACACTACTAAAATACTCTGCAGATATCATAGTTTTAGTCATGCCATTATTTCCTGCAGATAAATTTCAAAAAGTGGGATTGCAGTGAAAAGTGTGGGGATCCTTTTGTTCATTTGGTTTGGTTTAGTTGGTTTTTAGTTCTTTGGTACATATTACTAACTCACTCTACAAAAAGTTTATCAAATTAGCCTCCAGGGACTCTAAGCGAGAAAGCTGGTTCCTCTACAGCCAAGCCAACATTGAGCACCGTCATGCTTTTCATCTCAAATGAGAAAACTTGTAGAAGAAAAAATATCTCAATTACAGTCTTTTGATTACTAGAGTAGGTGAACGCTTTAATGCTTCTCGAATTGCTTCCTTTTACTCGTAGCCCTAATAGAATCCTAATTCTATTAGGATTTTCAAAGCTTTCTTATTTATTTTAAAAAGCTGTTTGCATATAAAGATGTTAACTCTTGGTCCATAACACTGCAATTTTTTTAAATATGTCATTTTGTCTTTGAACTTAGTATTGTTTGGTTTTGCTGGACAGAAATCTGAAATTCATATGAAATGAAATTTCTCGACCTATTTCTTTGTTTTCTGACTTGAGTTCCAGGTTTAGAAAATTCTTTCCCAATCTAAATTATTGTTGTTGTTTTTAATCTCCTATTCCTTTTTTGATTTCTTTAAAATTCTTTCTTGTCTGTCTCTTTTTTATTTCTATTCTATTTGGTCAGCTTTTTCCTCAGACTTTTTTCTTTTATAGGTTAGGATACTACTTAATAGTGGTCATGACTTTTAAAATTCTGCATGGGATGCCAGACTTTTTCAGAATTTCCCCCTAGTTTCTGTAGTAATCCTGTTATAGGTCTGCTTTTCATCGGAGTCTTTTCCCTTTGTTCTACTGTGTTATCACAGGCCAAGTTCATTATTCTTAGGATGAAGAGAGCTCTCTCCAGACCAAGAGTCAGAATAGAATGACAAGCCTTGGCCCAGGACTTGAGTTCTGGCAATTTCTCATCCCAAATTCCCAAGAGGAAGATAGCTGCTATGTGCTCTCCTGGCAACCAGTAGCCTCTATGAAATGCTATTTTGCTAGACTCCCATCTACTGCTCCCTCTCACCAGCCATATTAAATTACATTCCTGCCCAAAGACCTGACCAAGTGTTTTTAAGCCAAGACCTTCATTCTAGAAAAGGCGAGAAAGGCATCAAAATTCTAAAGAGAAATCATTTCAATGTGTTTCCTTGCTATAGATACTATATTTGTTAAAAAGTAAAAACCATTAAAAATGTTGTCTATATTAAAAGATGTTATACAAAACAAGGAGGCAAACCACAAACTGGTAGAAAATATTTGAAATGCATAACTGACAAAGGAATAATATATCCAGACTGCTACAATTTAGTAAGAAAAGACAAACTGATTTAAAAAAAAAAAGGCAAATGAAACAAATAACTAATAAAAGATAAAATAAATAGCAAATTACTAAAAATAAGAAAAATGTATATTAAAACCACGATAAGGTATTTTATACTTTTCAAGTTGATAAAAATGAAAAACCTGACAATATTAAATGTGGATGAGGTGAGGGGCCACAGAACCTCCATGTTCTACTGATGGAGCGTGACTTGGAAGAACCTCTTTGAAGAAGTTTTTAACCTGATCCAAGAAAGTTAAAAGGGCACATGTCCCTCTTCTGCCCAGCAATTCCACTCGTAGATGTGTTCCACAGAGAAAGGTTGGCACATGTGCACCTGAAGGTGTGGACGAGAATTATGTGTGCTACATTATTTGTGATTGTAAGAAATTGGGGAAAGAAAACTTAATGTTCATCAATAGGACCATGAATGAATCATTTGTGGCATATTTATATAAAGATGCAATACAGAACTGAAAAACAAATAGAGCTACATGTGTCAATGCAGATAAACTCTAGAAACTAAACGTTAAGTGGAAAAAGCAAGTTGCAGAAGTATGCTACAATGGGTCTGTGAAAACCTGTAAGACTATGTATAAATTGCACAATAATATTACTTATAGTTATAAAAATATAGCCATATTATTGTATAATTTATACATAGTCTCATGGGTTTTTAGAATCATGCTATAATATACATTGCAACTACATATATATGCCCCTAATAATTCAGCAGGATAGAGGTTGCCATTAGAGGAGGGCAGAAGAGGGACAAGCTCTAGAATGCATGCACAGGTGGCTTTAGTTTATCTGAAATATTTCTTTTATATGAGTGGGGAGTACTTGGATATTTATTTTGTTTTGAAAAAAAAAACTTTGTATCTGAATTTAAAAACTTTTTGCTTTGTAAATGAACATAGCTGTCCTTTTCATTTGTAAATTTAAAAAAGTACATCACAATTTTACTAAAACTACAAAAATGCTAGATTAATGTTCAACGCTATTGCATATAGTAGACCTTCAACAAATATTTGATAAGTAAACACATGATTAAGAAACCCACAATATGCAGAATGATGGCTAAATGTGTTGCATGCTGATCTTGTGCCAAATGCTGGGCCACTTACATGCATTGTTTTCACTGACAACAACCCCTTGAGATTGGTAGTTATTATTCCCACTTTGAGGAAACTGGCTGAGCCAGAGGGTAAGCCCAGAGTAAGGCACAGAGTGAAGAGCTGAATTATCTCACGTATACCCAAGTAGCATGTGCATGTCTAAGAATTTTATGGCTACCACCTGGAAATCAGCTACCATCCGGAAACTTTAATCCCTGGAAAGAAAAAGTCCTTTGGTTAGGAACTTATGTGGTAAGATTCATTTTCCTCCCCAGGAAAGAGAACTCTGCTATGATGTCTTCCCAACAAATTCCTGTGCCTCCTCCCTGCACTGGCAAACCCCTCAAAGACCAATTTGCAGGCAATTGACTCAGAGCATCTAGATAGTCTTCATGCAGTGGGACTTCAGGAGGCACTCTACAATAAAGCAAATTGGGCCACTGTGAGCTGAACAGTAATTGTACACTCAGCTAGATCCTCCCAAGGCTCACAGTCCTTCCTGGGACCACAATAGGCACTTCTGGAGGCCACATTAACTCTTTCAGGCCACTCGGGTGCTATTTGACACACGGAGGCAATCATTTACTGAATGATACCATGGAGACCCCAAAGAGTTAAGGCAGCTTCCAAAAGGACCTAATTTTTTTCCCAAACTGGGACTTGCATGCTGGGAGAATATTGCTCAATATTTTAAAAACTTTTATTTACTCACATTATCTAAGCTGCACTATCATGCCTGTGGCTGTCCCCTTACATGGAAGAAAGAGAAAGAAAATAATGCTCTAGTCTCCAAAGGAAAATAAGGAATAACAAAAGCTCCTGAGGAGATGGGAGAAAACCCCAGCTTTTGAATGACAGAGAGCCTGGTTGGTTTCCAAGAATGACAGCAATATTACTATTTCTCCATTATAACAGAGTTTGGTGGTTTGGTCATTAAGTAATGAGCTCAAAACATTTCAGAGACTTTACGTGAATTTCTCCTGCTAGTGCAACTCAATTGAGTCTCTCCTTTGTAAATTTAAAAAAAAAATGGTGCACCAAAATTTTGTTAACACACTAAAAATGTTGTTTCCTTGAGGTGGGAATAAACCACATTGCAGGACCCACTCTGAGGAGGTAGAGTCAGAGATGGACAAGGAGGGATGTTGACTCTCACCATCCCCTCTAGACTCTATGCATGGAAATAATTGTTGGTCATCTTTATTATTATATTTAAGGTTACTTATCTCTTATCCATTGTCAATTGGGTCCATGCTAGGTTTTTATGAGACTGATTGATCACACATAATGGCATGAACTCTGCACCACTGGCCAGGCACTTAGCCTAAGAGCACACAAATGCACATGCACACACACTAACTTCCGAGTACAGTCAAGTGTTAATTTCAATCCCTCCACACTAAGAAATGAATGAATTTCTCCCCACATTATCCACTGTTCTGGTAACCTATTACTATATAACAAACCACTCCAAAATTGAGTGGCTTAAAATAACAGCAGTCATTTATTTTTCCTGGACCTGTCAATGCAGGCAGGGCTCAGCAGGAAGAGATTTCTCTGCTTCACTCAGCTCAGGCAGCTAATCGAGACTAAGAGAACTACCTCCAAGATGGCGCTCTCACATGGCCGGCAAGTTGGCGCTGTCAGCAGCAAGTGCAGCTACAAGGTCAGGGACTTTGATTCCTCTCCACATAGGCTTTTACATAGGGCTGCTTGGTCTTCCTCACAACATGGCAGCAGGGTTCTAAGAGTGAGTATTCCCAGTGACAAGAAAAAGCTGCACGTCTCTTGAGACCTGGGCCTGGAAATGTTGCTTCTGCCTTATTCCATTAGCCAAGTCATCACAAATCCATTCAGATTCAAGGGAAGAGAACATAGATGCCACTTCTTGAAGGTAGTAGTGTGAACCCATTTGCAGCATCTGTAATCTACCACATCCAAAGATCTCTTTTTTTTCCCCATGTGGTCTGAACCCCCTGGTTGTCTGACCCGGGGGATTTTACACTAATTCCTGGGAATTTCCTATATCACAGCCTGCTTTCTGTCAAAGTACATATTCTAAGAACAATATTCAACAACTACATCTATGGGTCTAGCTTCCTCCATGTCTATTATTATAAAATATCTTTAGGCAACATGAGGACCTGAAGTGGTTCCCTTTGCCTTAAAGCAAACTGAGCTGAAGGCCAGCAAGATCTGCCCATGCTTGCTAGAGGAATACCTTCTCTTGGTGTGATATCCTGTGATAAGAAGGGCTCTAGAAAGAACAAAGCCCAAGGCTCTTGGCAGAAAAATAACAAAAGTAAAGTTAATCCTTCCTGAAAACACTGCCCTGCACACTGAAGTCATTGGCTCTGTGCTGCTTCTTGTGTGATGCAATAAAACCCCTCCTTGTCAGAAACCTCCTGGAGTCAGCTATCTAAACATCACATGTGTAGGGAGAAGGATTCTTTTTGTCCCCAAAAGGAATGTAGGTACTAGCCAGGCAAAGCCATTGTCACGTGAATCATGGGGTAAGGAAAGAAACCAGATGTGCTCTATTCTACAAATCCCAGCACTTTCTGAGGGAGCCCAGTGATTAACTGCCTAGGATAAGTTCTGCACCCACTAACAACTTAGTGACCTTGGACAAGTTATACAACATCTCTAAACCGCTCTTTCCTCATTTATAGAGCTGGGATAAAAATAACACCAATTTCACATGGTTATTGTGAGGGCTTATAAACACTAAACAAAATGCCTGGTTTAGTTAGTTAGACCTTGGTGAATATTACTAGCTATCATCAGTGAAATTGACCATTTTCTATGAACTCCTCTTTGACCTATGAAAGGGAGTGATGAAGCCTGGTGGAGGAGAAGAGCCTGAAGTTCTGGAAGAGCACTCTGTTTCTGATTCATTCCCTCAATGCAGCTCCCTGTTGGGGTTCCAATGCCCTAAGACTCCATTAGGCTCTTCTTATTAGCAAGACAGAAACCACAATGTTGAGTGGGTTTACTCCTTAAAAACCCCGGAGATGAGACAATGAGGCTAGAATTTAATATAGAACCGACTAAGCCCATCTTCGTACTTGCCTAACAGTTAATGCAAATTTATGTATAAACAATGACAGGGATAAGGAAAAAGTTCATCCCTGCTATCGATTTGGAGGAGTCAGATAAGAAAGAAATCCAAAAAGGCTAAAGGGAAGTTCTTTAGGGAGAAGGTGCCAAAGAAGCAGCTCTGAGGGAGTCTGCTACACAAGACAATGCCTATCGCCAAATCTCAAAACTTGCTAGGTCAAGGCAGGTGATGGCCACTGAGGTGGGGCACACACTGCCATCAACTTTCGCTAGAACCCTGACTACAAATGAACCACTCCTTCCATGCTGGGTCTGACTGATAAAAAGTCTGATCCAGTTAGATAAGATTCCACAACCCAGGAACATAACTTTTTTCAAGCAAGGGCAACAATTTAAAATCTCTTGTGTGCATTATCTTACAACAAAGAATATTCCAGATCTTCTTAATTTTCCTTGGGCCCAAAGTGAAAAGAGACAGTTATAGAAAGTTGAGATTCACCAAACAAAGTGTTCCAGGACTCCTTTAGATGCACTCGGGAGACTCAGAGCTTAGTTGGGCCATGGTTTCCATGACAACCAATACATGCATAAAGCTTTGACATTAATAGCCACATCTATAGGACATGAAATAACTTTTTAAGTCCTGGTATTTTCAAGGGTGTTCTTTGTAGAAGACCTTGAAGAACAATCTTTTATGATTATAAAATTCAGAACAGAGTGAGCACAAGCTTGACTTCTTAAACATTCCAATGGATGTTTCCAGTCTTCGTCTACAGCTCAGATTTTATCCACATTACACCCAGAAAAAAAAAGAACCTCCCACTTCCCCCCACCCCATGTTTCTTTTCACTTCCACCTCTTAATGACGAAGCCTGAGGCTCCGGCTCTGGTTCTAGCAGGTTTTTTAGTCAGAACTTAATAGGAACAACAGGCTTACAGACATGTAGGACTTAATTAAAAATGTAGAATTTAAGAAAGTGATTAAAAGCCTGTAATATTCTGCTTCTCCAGAGTTCATTAGACATGGAATTGATCCCTTCTCCAGGGATTCAAACATAGCAGGTTGTGTCAGTAGTTTTGGGGATCATGGTTACAGGATCTTCAACTACATATGAGCAGGTAGTATCCTGGAGGCTGATGAGAAGGTAATAAGGGCTGTGTCTGTTTTCCATGTGCCGTGGACTTTACAATTATCATCTTATCTCACCTTCACGGTCTCCCAGCAAAGTGTTATTAATTCCACTTTACAGATGATAAACTGAGGTTCAGTAATATTTAGTAACTTGCTCAAGGATCCACAGCTAATAAGCAGTGAATCCAGGGCTTAAGCCCTGATCTCTTTGACTTGGATACGCATGGACCATTAAGCATCTAATTCCCAGGGCAGTGTTTGGGGGGAAGGGACCAATATCAAGGTTCAGTTATAATAGCAAATGCTTGCTATCTATAGAGTTGCAAGCTCAGACGCTTATAGGTCAGATAACATAAATGAGTAAGGTGCCCTGTGTTAAGAATATTAGGAAGTGAGGGACTAGGGTAAACCAAGAGAAAAAGACCATCTCCTGTCTAAAAGGGGTGCACTTAACCATCTCCATCTAATTACTAGTATTATAGCTATCAAAATTTTCAAGAGAAACTGGAAATCTGATTTTCAGGTGAAACTTTCCATTTTGAAAAATAATGGCCAATAACTCATTTTTAACCCCTACAACAAAAAATATTGTTGTAGGGGTTAAACAACAAAACAAAGCATATTCTGGGTGCTATTCAGTATCCTCTGCTCTAAACTGAACACTCTATGAGGGTGAAATCTCTATCTTCTTTAACCTCATAGCCGCACTATTTGTACAACAAATGAAGGAATTCTCAAATCAACAACCTGGACAGAGGCGAAGAAGTACCAAGCCCTGGCTCACAGATGCAGAGTACCTTCCTCAGAGCTAGGCTGCCCAGAAGAGTGGGACAGACACAATGCAGTGGATTAACCCATACATATTCCTAGTAAATTTCAATCACGGCAGAGGGCTTCTCACATTTTGCCTTTCATTGGGCAATGTTGGTCTAAGAACTGAGTGAGACTGAGCTATTTCCTACAACCCACTGGGGTTGTCAGGGTAGGGAGGTTAGGAATGAAAAACCTGAGCTAGCTCTTGTAGCCTGGATTCTCTTTTCCGTCATGTTCCCGATGCCCCAGTTATCCAATCTGTGAAAGGGGTATACAAGTCCAAAACATGGAGGAAAGTAATGAGTTAAAGAACAATAAGTTATTTGGCATTTTTTTTTTTTTACAGAAAAACATGCCTAAGTATTCGATGCATCTTATAAATATGATCCCAAGAAGATTCTGAATTACCTTTGGAAATCCTTAAATATTTCTGGTTAGTAAGTTAGATGAAGCATTAACAAAGGGGTTTCCAGTAAAAACCTGCGTAAGTCTCCATCTGTCCTACTCTCTATTTTCAAAGTGAAAAGTATCTCATATTCTTTGTGTTTTGATTGTATATATATATTTTTTAATAATAAGCCAAAACAATATTGAAGCAAAAATTAAATCTTCACAAAAAGATGAGTTTTCAATTCTACAACCAGCCTTCAATATATTCAACTATAAGGCAGACCTCACTGTCAGAAGCTTTGTTCCAAGACAACAAAGAAAATCCCTTGTACTCATGCTGTCACCAGCTGCTACTAGCCGGAGTGTGGACCCAGTGGACAGGCTGGACTTCTCCCATATGTTTGTAACCAGGGTAGGGAGCACTATTTGGTGTGTCTCACTGATTATACCTCAGTTTGCATTATTGATACATTTTGATGTCCTGGCTTTTCTAGGCCTTGGTTTTGGCATGTCTGGTGTTTGAGTCACAGCCATCCCTGTGACTCATGTCTCAAGACACACACTCCTTTTTTAGATCCCAAAGGAGCTTGTCTCTTCTCTAGCTTCCAAGCTGGGATTGTGGCTGAACAATATAACTTTTTTAGCTAAAGAGACAGTATTACTCAAGAGCCAGCTGTCCATCCATTCTAAGCCCTTCCTCATCCTGGAGATGAGCCTTGCTTACCATCTTTATTAAATAGCAATGCACTCTCCTCTAAGCCACCAGAGACCTCTTGTGATTATATTAAAACTACCAACTCAAGCTTCCAATCATTCCAGAAGTGTCCCCAGAGCACTATATTATCTTCTTACAGTTTCAAAAATAAGATACCAACCTTTAGGAAAAGTGGAAGAACACTCAACAGGCTCTTCTGATGTTCAGCAGGGCTCATACAAGCCAACTGCTGATATTCCAGAAACTTCCTTTCTAGCGTCTCCCAGAGAGCTGTGGGGGACTGGCACTCCCCTCCACATGGGAAGTCAGGCTGGGCAACATCAGACTGGCCTTCATTTTTGGAATCTGGGTCCTCGGCTCTGTCTTCAGCCTTTGAAACATCTTCTGCCTCCATGCCTTAGCAAAGCAGATCTGAATTCAGAACAAAAAACAAAAATGAAAAGTCCTGTCACAGCAGTTCCTGATGAAGCCAGTTGTGGAACAAGATACTGTACTCGCTCCGTACAGTTCCAATTGAAGATGGTTCCTCTAAGAATCTGAAACTGACTAAAATAGGAAGGCTTTTTAAAAAAGAGATTCAGATTTATAGTAATGCATACATATTGACAATCCAACATGTGCCAGCCTTTTTACACAGACTCTCTTACAGAAGAAATGGATGTTTTGATTTTCTCTATATAGTAAGGAAAACAATTTGGCCAAAGGCATACAGCAGCCAGATGTCCAGGTGAAATATAAACCTTTAACACTAAAGCCTGTTTTCTTATTACTTGATGCTGCTCCCCCTTTAAGAGGCTGAGTAAATAGAAGAGACATATGTAAATGTCTTACCAATATTCGTAGAAGCATGTAATTCTATATCTTCAATTCTAATGTCCTTCTGCTCTACAAGTCAAAGCATATAGGCTCTTCATCCTCAGCATTATTTAGTTCACACTATTTTTAGAGGACTTTGTCCTCAAAATGACTTCATAAACCCCACGCTAACCTAAAAGTGCTTCTCTATTACTGCAAACAGGAGCTATCTGTGTACACCAAAGATCTCAGGTCAGTAGGTGTAAAGACAATAACTCATGCGATAAAAGTAGACAATTATTGATTCACCATATAGGTAATCTCAGGAAAGTACCTTTATCTGTGTCCTTGACTTTTCCATTGCCATACTTTTCAGGTGAGTCATGACTGACTCAGCATGGAAAAAAAGGTTTGCTTGTTGTTGTTGTTTAATTATCAAGAGTGGAAGAAGCTCCAAGTAGGAACCAGACTGTCCAGGCCCCCTGCAAGAAGCCGCCAACCAAACCACAATGTCACCATGTAAGATTTCATCCTAGAATCTGGCCAGCAACAAACCGCCACCAACCCAGAGTAGCAACCAGATAAAAGAACACACAGAGTGGGTCTACCGGTGTTTTGCTCAGGGCATGAGCAGCTGAGGGCCTGCATCACACTTTGTCTTCAGCTCAAACACACATCCCTTATAGGCTGGAGTGGGAATTAACTAAGGATCCTGTGGCCAGACTAACCACTCCTATTTGAAACTTCCTCACTCTCTATGTACAAAACTCCATGTGTCCCTGGATCTTCTTTTATCACACATGCTTATTACTCTCAGACTTCGTTTTCAGGGATCGTTTTCCCTTTACAAATGCCATGTAAGTTCAGTGGCAAAAATTGGGAAGGAATAAAATATCCAAAAGAATATCAAGCTTGCCCATACTCAGATTATCTATGAAAATATAGTTTAATAAAAACACACTAATAATATTGTTGAGGAAAACTTTTTATTTGTATTTTTGCTTTTGTTGGTTGGTTGGGCTGGAGGTTAGTGGGATTTTGCTTCCTTCTTAGGACTGCTCCTCAGGAACAGGTGGTGGGTGCCTCACATTCCTCTGTCCCAGCACAGTCTCTTCTCTGATCTCGGCCAGGCTCTTTTTTGGCTTTGTTAGTTTATTTGTTTATTCCTTGGACCCCTGTTCCCCACTTCCATTCTCTTCTTTCCCACCCTGCCCACCGCACCTGCTTGATAGTATGGGTCCTCATAAAACATGGTACAGGTGCAAGATTTCTGAATGTTTGCGTTTAAAGTTCCCCAAATGATCTTCTGTATCTTTCTTGCAGCTCACTTTTTCACTCAGCATTATGCTTTTAGACCTAACCATGTGACTCTATGTTTGTCAACTTCATTTCCTGTAACTTCTGCCCCGTGTTACAAAGTGGGAATCATGTGCCTATTTACTTGTTCGCTCTGCAGTGATAAAGCACAGATTGCCCATGACTTCCCATATTGTACTCGATCCTGTCCTGGATATTCCATGCAGGTCTTCTCATGGGCTGCACGTGATTAGCTCTGAGTATGAACACCAGAGCAGGAGTACTGAGTCAAAGGTATATATCTACTCAATGAACTACATACCAGTAGCCAATATGCCTCCAGAAAGCTGGCAGTAGACCATACTCTCCGAACAGAGCACTTGAAGGCTCTTCTATCATCTCATCCACACCCCTGCTTTCTAATGTTTGCCAATCTGACTGAGGTCAAGTGATCTCTCATTGTCATTTTAATTTGCATTCCTCTAACCTACTAATGAGTCTGAGCATCTCTATAAGCCTGTTAGACTTTTAGATGTCCTCTTCTACAAACTGACTATTCATAATCTCTGTTTATTTTTTCTTGTCTGTCTTTTCCTTATTGCTTTGTAAGTTTATTCTAAAAACTGATCTTTTGTTGGTTTTTAAAATCGCAGATATCTTCCCTCAATCTGTTCTGTTTTTCTTATAAATTAGTTCATACATTTATTTTTTGTCAAAAAACATAATGTGAATATTTTCCATGTTGTTAAAGATCCTCTGCGTCTTCATTTGTAATGGCTATGTGGTGGCTGTAGAGCCATATCGTTTGTTAATTTAACTAATCCTCTACACTTAGGCATTGAAGTGGTTTCCAATTATTCATTACTATAAACAACACTGTAATGACAGGCTTGTGTCTAAGCCTTTCCATATATTCATGATTAAACAACAGATTGTAATACATTCCTAAATTCCTAAAAGGAAATAGCTGGACCTAAAGGCAGGCAAAATTTTCAGGTTCTTGACACACATTTATTTCCAAACAGCCTCTCCCAAAACACCATATCAATGTATAGTCCTCCTATTGAGAGTGTATGAGAGTTTACATTCCTTAGTTACCTTTTCTTTTTTTTTTTTTTAACCTTGCTAATCTGTATATTTTACTGTAATATGAGGAGTTGAGTGTGTTTCTGTCTGCTGCCTAATCTCCTTTAGGACTCCCTGCAGTGGCTTTCTGGAGTCAAACTCTACCTGACTCCATGAGTTCCCTAGAGGAAATCTCAGCTACTTTCCATGGCTTTCATTGCCACTGAGAGCCACATATTGACTAAATGTTAGCCCTTTAAAAAAAGCCTATTGTGCCCATATCAGGAGAAGGCACAGTGTAGATGCTCAATAAAATGCAACTGAATAAATGAATCTCTCTACCCAAATTTCCTTCTCTGTAGCCCAGACCCCTCTTCTGAACAAGTTTTTTTTCCTCAGTCTAAAATTTCTACTTGAATTTCCTTCAGACTCTTAAAGTCACTATGTCCCAGTGAAACCATTATTCTCATTACCCACAGAACCAGCTCCAAGTCAGGCATGGACATCTCAACTTACAGGATGGCTACTAGAGCCAAACTAAGTGTTGTCTCCATCATATAAAAATCATTTTGTGGCCAAATCTGTGATGTTACCAACTGATTCTTTCAATGAAATGTGTCTGAGGCCTTGCCAACACACACATTTTTAGGATAAGCAGGTGAAAAGACAAAGTCAACATCAGGTCAGAATGTGAAAATGTGGTCCTGGGGAGCACAGCTGGATATCAGGGAAATAATAGAAACAGCCTCAGATCTCTTCTGAAATTAAGAAAACTTGTTTACTGAAGTGAAACATTGAATCAAGTTCCCTTGAATAGACTGAGATTTTGGAGAAACAAGAATTTCCATGAAATCCCCTGGAGAAGTTATCTGACTCTAATGTCAAGCTGTGTTCTCCTCCTGTTTCTCTGCCCATCACCCTAGGCCTGCTTTAGTTTTATTTGTAAAAGGAAGAAAACAGGGAATAGCCTGTCAGAACTGTGTGAAGAACAAGAAGAAATCATTATAATCCACTTCATTGTCAAAAGTGCCCTCTGTAAGTGGCAGTACTTTCTTATCCAGAGCAAACAGGGTCAAGTCGGAGGTGAAGATCACTAGGGGTCCAGGGTAGGGCTGAGATTAGGGTGAGACAAGTAAGACACTCACCTTCGGCACAGATTTAAGTCGGGGAGGGTTCCAAAAATCTCAATAGCCAAGTTAAATAACATTTTAATGCAATATTTTTGAAAATAAAAATTAACACCAAAAAATTGCACGATGAAGAAAATATCAAAATTTTAAATGCCACCTTCAGGCTTGGACTTCTGCAGATTCTACTCTAATACACAGTGTAGTTGCCACGAACACGGCCTCAGGAGCCAGGCTACTCCGGTTCAACTCTAATGAAATCAGACCATTCGACCAAGTGACAAAACTCATGCCTGTCTCAGTGTCCTCATTTGTAAATTGAACAATAACAGGACCCTCACAGGGTGCTGTGCAGATTGAGTGAATGTTCAACACATGTCATTGCTAGGATTGGGAGATCGGCATTTATTGGTTCCTCCTTGATGAGACATTTGCATATGCCACTTCACTTAATCTTCCTATCACCCAACAATATCAAAGCTAATGGCCTTCATCAGATGGTACCAAGATTTGGAGCAGAGAAACAACCTACGCAGCATCCTATTGCCAGTCAGCAGCTGAAGCAGAGTCCACTTCATTGTGTCAGCAGCTTTGGTTTTGCTGTCCCAGAGCATAACCTGCAATACACAACAGAGGCTGAGCTCGCCTGGGGCCCAGGGTGGAGAGAGGGGCTTCAGACCTGCTTGGCCAGGTAACATGGGCCGAGGGAAGGCTTACCACCCCAGAACGTTTTATTGGAGAGGGGGGTGGAAGAGAAGGTAGCCTTGGCAGAACCAAGAACTAGAGGCTGTGGTGAGGTCTTAAGGCCTCCAAAAGAACACAAAACCTTCCTCTTTGCCAGCAAGCTGTTTCCCAGTTTGGGCCAGGCTCGAGGCATATGACACACAGCCCAGGCAGACTAGAAGCCCCGCTTTCATGCTGCCTGCATGAGGGAGCGAGAGGCAACTGTGCAAGAACCTGCTCACTCATACAGCCTCCAGGCAGAGGGGAGCCACGAGACAAAGTCCAGTCCTCACTTGCATCATCAGAGCTCTGTTTCATAATGTTTCAGAAGCAGAGCACCCAGGGCATCCTGCTGAAAGCTGCCACTCTGGAGGGTGACATCTGGAGCCTGAAGAAATGGCTGTGTTGCTGAAATTGGGCTGCTGAGCCAACATTCCAATTGATTGTTTCATCCCTGACTTTCTATCGAGCTGGGACCTGGTGACAGATTTTCTATAATAAAAGTCAAGATGAAAGTCTCCTCCTCCTTTCTTGTCAGCATGTGTGGATTTTCCCTTTTCTGGATAGTATCTCTCAGGTGCAGATGCAGATCTGTTTGCCATCTACATCATGGGCAGTGGCCCCCAGGCGCCAGGGCTGGAGGAGCCTCTATACTAGATGATACAGAACAGAACAGCAACTTCCTCTGTTTCCCTTTCCATTCAAAAGCCAGTCCCTCATTGCATGTCAGCAGATCCAAACTCTGTTGCTCCTGTCTCAACCTGGAGCATTCAGGAAAAAAAAGGAAAAAAAAAGCATTCTTGTTCCAAAAACATGTGCAGGGTGGATTAGGCCTTTCTTCTCCACTTAAATGTGTTACCTAAAGTAGTCAAATTCATCTAGGCAGAAGTCGAATGATGATTACAAGGAGCTGGAGGGAGGGAAGAATAAGGAATTAATGTTTAATGGGGACAGATTTCCAGTTTTGCCTCTCCAGTTTTGTAGATTGATGATGGTGATGGTTACACGGCAATATAAATGCACATAATGCCACTGAACTGCACACTTAAAAGTGGGTAAAATGGTAAATTTTGTTATGTATATTTTACCACAAATAAATAGATGATAGATAGTAGATAGATAGATAGATAGATAGATAGATAGATAGATAGATAGATAGATAGATAGATGGAAGATAGATAAATGTTAAAAGAAGAGGGTATAATTCCTCCAGTTTGATGACTATAATAAAATAATAACAATAATAGTATCTATCGAATTCGTACTCCACACTGGGCCCTGTGTCGAGTGCTTCACATACATAACTTATTTAATTATCCTTGAGGCTCCTGGCATGGGGCTACAGGGACTGTTCTGATCTCCCTTAGAGATGAGGAAACAGAGTTATCATTCATTGAGTTTCAGCAGCATCCCTAGCATAACACACCTGGTGTCTTCAAAGAGGGGACAGGAATTCTCCTCTGACCCAAGACTTTGGTCAATGTTTGCTACACACACAGTTGTGTTGGAAGGACAAGGATGAATCAATTATGGAGGTTCTGTGTCCACACCTGGGTTAACTCTGGAAAGAGAGGGCAGACATAGGATATAAGGGAAGAGGCAAATGAGAGCAATGAAATCAGAGGAAATAGGAGATACAAGTGGCTTGGACAACATAGGCCCAGAAAGCTCGGACACGTAGCTCTAGGGCAAGGACCAAGGCTTGGCCAGAAATCTCCTTGGTGCTGCCCCTCCAGTCATTCAGCGTCCCCACCGCCTACATCCACCAGGGGCTAAGGGTGCCTGCAGGCAAAGAACAGCCAAGCCCAGGTCTCTACATCCTGTTTCAAACGGCTCAAGAGAGAGAGAGACAGCTCAGGTTGTTTCCAGAAGTTTAGGGATTCCCCTGAGGACTGAGATGGGGACTACAATTGTCAGGAACCAGGCAGGTTGAGCAACATCTTTCGTGGCCCTCAACACTTCCTTTTTCTGATTCCAGTTCATGCACTCCTGGCCAGCACACACCTCTGTGGTTTTTGCAAAAGCAACAGAATATAGGAACTCAAAATATCCTGCGGAAGAGGCCCAGTTTTGTATCTCAGTATGTGTACTGACTTCCACATTGCCAAAAATGTCCAGGGAACAGTTCCTCTGGGCAGACCCTAGAAGCTTAGCTGCAACTGACCTATCACTTCAACACAAAGACATGGATTGGTGATAGCACAGATAACAAAAAGCCCAGCCCCCATAACCTGGAGCCTTTCCAATGTGGGAGCTAATCCATGGCTCAGTCTCCACTGGAATGTAAGGAAATGATGCTTAAGTCAGAATGGCCATAACTGAATGAGCGTCTACTAACAGAGTCATCTATGTTCTCTAATCTTAGAAAACTTGTAAGGTAGGCATTATTATTCTCGTTATACAGATGGGAAAGCAAGACTCCGAGAAATTGAGATTCAGAGAAAATAGTTTATCTGGAATCAAACAGTTAATATGCATCAGAATCAAGGTCAAATCCAGACTTTTCTGACCCTACAGCCCCCTACCCTCAAATAAACCCCATATAATAGCTCGAAACTCTTACAGCCAGCAGCAGTGCAGGGGGCCCTGGCTGGACTTGCAAAATTGTTGCTGACTCCTGGCCATAGGAGGTTTAGAGGCAGGCCTGCTATCTGGCCCCAGTTCACACTACAAACAAGGAGGCATAGGACAGGCCCCTGTGGTCTCGCCATTTCCTCAGGGAAGAGCTGATCCTTGGGTGCCACGAGGCCAAGGGTTTGCTAAGCCCAGGCACAAGGTAAACAGCAGCTGGCTAGTCACTCCCTGGGCTGACACTAGCTGCACATCCAGTGTTAGTCACCCTCCAGGGTAAGTCACCAGAGCTATAGCTTTACTTGGCTTTCTTTGAGTGGTGAGTCTTTTTATTTATTAAATGTGTAAGCAGCAGAATTGCCCCTGATTCACACCCTGGACTTGAAAGCTCACAGTCAGGGGAGCAGGGGGACCAACAAGGAAGCAGAAGTGGGGTAGGTGTTGAGTAGAGATGTGCCTGGCTGTGAGGCACAGAGGAAGCTCGTGGCCCAGCCTGGGAAGGGGTGTGGTGGTCTCAGTATGTGTACTGACTTCCACATTGCCAAAAATGTGGGATGGCTTCTCAAAAAAGATGGTGCCCATAATGGGCACTGAAAGAAGAGAAGGAGATGCTCTTAAAGTCAAGAGGAGAGAGACTGTAGGCAACGTGGGTGTTCAGGGATGTGGGTGGAGTTCAAAGACAGGAAAGCACTAGAAGGACGGTATACTTAGTGAAAGGACCATGGATGACAGTACCAGACATGACCCTGTTTCATGCAGTGGTCCTGGGAGTCACTGCGGGGCTCTCAACAGGAAGTGACATGGATGGTGAACAGTGGCCCCCTGCTAGATACTGGGCATTCCCAGAGGGTCCAACCCTTGCCCCGGGTGCTTATAGCCTGCAGGGAGAGGGGCAGGAAAAGGGTTGCTGCAATACAGTGCCTGCCAGAGCAAGAATCCAGCACTAAGGGGACAAAGGGAAGGAGCTGATTATTGAGGGTGAGATGGGGGTGGTGGTGAGAGTGAGAATGGTAAGAGGGGCTTCACAGAAGCAGGGTTTTTGGAGAGGGAGCCTGCGGGGAGGATATGAAATAAGCCCCTGAACAGATTAGAGAGAAGTGTTCCCAGTAGAAGGATACGCAAGAGGTAAGAGAGGTGAGGTGGGTACGCATGTGGCTTTGAGCCACTGTGAGGGATGTGAGTGCCAGTAGGGTGGAGAGCCTGGGCAGAGGCTAGGTCACAAAGTTCTCCAGATGTTGAGCCACTTGCAAACCATTCTTCGCCCTTCCATCCCAGGAGGATTAAAACCATCAGGAACTTTGCATCATCCTTTATACTTCTCAGGCTATTTGTTAAGGTGCAAGAAATAAAAAGATTTTCAGCATTGCTTAGTTGACACAATCATCCTGGTTAGCTTATTAAATTTCACTATGATTTAGTCAGAAAATGTGCACAAAAATCATAAAACTTTCAAATGCATCTGGAACTATGCATTCCTGGCTTGCAGGGAATTAAATACCCCTTAATTCTCATGGAATTAATTACTAAATTTAAAAACTAATTTAAAAATTTATTCTTGATTCTCACGGATGAAAAAAAAGAAAAAGAAAACATCAGAGCAAAGGCATAAACCACCTACATCACACATAGAGTTAATAGTTTTCTTGGAAAAGGAGCCCTCATACACTGCTGGTAAGACTGCAAATTGGTACAGCCACTATGGAAAACAGTATGGAGGTTCCTCAAAAAAAACGAAGAATTGATCTACCATATGATCCAGCAATTCCCGAAAGACTTGAAAACCCATATCTGAAAAGATATTTGCACACCGATGTTCATAGCAGCACTATTCACAGTGGCCAGGACATGGAAGTAACTGAAGTGTCCTATGATAATGATTGGGTAAAGAAGCTGTGGTACATATATACAATGGAATATTACTCAGCCATAAGAAGAGATGAAATACTGTCATTTGCAACAACATGGATGGACCTTGAGATAATCATGCTAAGCGAAATAAGCCAGACAGAAAAAGCTGAAAATCGCATGATATCACTTATATATGGGATATAAACCTAAAAGCAACAAATTAACAGGACAAACAGAGACTCAGGGACATGGATAATGGACTAGTGGTTACCTGAGGGTAGAGGATGGGGGAGGAAGGGTAGGTAGATGGAATAAAGGGGGTCAAATATAGGAGGGTTGGGGGAGGGTGATGTGGGTAAAGGGGATCAAATATATGGTAGCTAAAGGAAACTGGACTCTGAGTGCTAATCATACAATAGATTATATAGATGTCAAATTATAATGTACACCTGAAAATTATATAATTGTACTAACCAATGTTACTCCAATAAACTTTTTAATAAATAAATAAATAAATAAATAAATAAATAAATAAATAAATAAATAAAAATAAAATAGTTTTCCTGGGCTTCCTGTCCTATACTATGCTAGGCAGAACTAGATCCAGAAAACTTCTTTTGGGTTAATGTAAAAAGAGACCCTTTCAAGTGCAACTTTGCACATGATGCTTTTTCACTGAAGTGCAGAGGAAAGAAACACAGTGCTGGCAGTGAGGAGACAGGATCATTAGCCCCTTGGCTGAGTCTCTTTGTCTCTCCCTGACTCAGTTTCCACCTGTAACATGAGGTTTCTTAAGGATCTATCCATCAATGAAGGTCTACTTTTCAAATGAGCCTCATATTCAGAGCCTTCAAATTTCTTCTCTGAGACCTGTTTAACCAGAATGAGCCTCCTACATACTGGCAAACTTCTCGATGTGTCATGAATATATTTAACCCAGACCTTAATTCTTCTACGTGCCCAGAAGATGGGAATATGGCACCTAAAGATACTCAAAAGGAGTCAAGGAACCTCAGAATGCTACACAGTGAGTGAGACAGGTTCTCAGGGTGACTGCCCTCTATGAGGCTTCTCCTAGTACCCTAGTCATCCCCCACTGCTTCTTCATCTCTCTACCAGCCTTCCCACAGCAGGCTTCTCTGCTTCCAGTCTTCACTGCCTCCCACCCCACCCCCACATTGTCAGACTTGGCAGCACAGCTCCATCATATCACATCCTTGGTCAAATGTTCTTCAATGGCTCCCATGTTCTTCCCAAGCTCTTGGCCCTTGATAATAAGGTCCCACCTCCTCTTCTGCTTAATTTCCCACTATACCCCAGTAGGGTCTGGTTGAACGAACTGTTCACTCAATCTCTGACCCTTTGCCTTTATTCGGGTGACTCTTCTGCCTAAGATGCCTCTCCTTTGATTACACATGTCCAAATCCTGCTGCCTTCCAAACACAGCTCCTGGCTGCCTGCTAGGCACAGGCTCTCATGATGCCCCAATCAAAAATAATCCTTCTCTCTCAAACTTCCAAACTCCTGCTGCCATCATGGGGCTGACTGGTGATTAGAAAGCAGCCACTACCAGCACATGACAGCACTTTGCAGTTTTCAATGCTGCATCCACACAAGATCTCACTTAGTAATTATACCAGAATGTGCAGGGTTATGATCATCTACTCACCCCGCCCCGCTCCCCGCCCCCCACCCCATAGGAGTGAAAGTCACTTGCCTGTGGAGTCAGGCAGAGTAAAAGTAAGAATTTTGTAATTCCTAAATTTGTCATTTTCCTCCAGTAACTACTGCCTATAAAGTGCAGTGCTCATCACTTTCTTCCTTATGTTATCATTATTCATGTATATGCTTTAACTTTCTCATTCCTGTATTTCCTCAATTCTAAGTTTTGATCAATTATAAAATGCTACAGTTATTTAACAAATTTTCGTTCTGGAGGGGATCACCACATTAAACACACATGTTAAAAATAAGACTGTTCTGACACATTAAATTGGGTGAGTAAAGAAGTACGTTTTGAAACGAAGGTGATATTTTAGAGTAATGATGGTGGAAGCATCCTTTCCCGAAAAGGGAAGCAGTAGAATGACTCTGAGTAGTAACTGCCCCTCACTTACCCCTGTCCCAAGACTAAGCTATTGTCCCATTTCAGTTACCCTGAAAAAGTAAATGTGTCATTTACATAATGAAATGTTTCCTGGAGACAGGTGCATGAAAGTAAAAACTAAAATAAACTAAGATTCTGGGTGCTTTGGGATTTCAAGGTATTGCCCCTGGTTTGTTGGTTTGTTGGTTTGTTTGTTTGTTTGTTTGTTTGTTTGTTTGTTTGTTTTCTTTTGAATATCTGGACATTTGCCCATCCTGATTCTTCTGGCTCTTTTCTCATCCTTGCACTCAGAAACTGTGGCCCCGGACCTGCGCAGTTACTACGCATGCGCTGGATGCAGTGCACCCTGGTGGGAGCGTCCAGCACGCTGTTGCTCACTGCTCCCCATCTCGTGCGGTAGCACAGTCTTCGTCGCTACCCTTCTCCGGCTCCTGAAGGACCTGTGCTCTCAAGGCAGACACGAGACAAAGAGCTGCAGAGTTGTTCAGCCCTGCCTTTGTTAAACACATCTCTCTGCCCACTGCTTTCTGCAGGAGAGGCCACTCTCTGCTTGATCTGGTCCACACTCAGAGACCCAGGGAAAAGCTCTGTGAGCTCTCTGTAGCCTGTTTCAATGTTACTAACTCCCAATATGCTTTGACCAACTTCTTCAAATAACACAATTTCTTTAGGTGTACATATTTTTATTCATCTTTAACTGTATCTCATATTTTGTGCATATTCTTTAAAAAGCTGATATTGGAGTGCTATTTGGGCAATTTTATTATTATATCAAAAACATAAAAATAAAGTATTCCCTTCTTTTTTTGCATACTACTTTTCATATTCAAGCATATTTTACTTATAAGTGATATGTAGATAATTAATTGCATTAATCATCCATCATCATATCATAAACATTTTGTTTGTAACTTTTTTTCTTAAATTATCAGATTTGATGACCATGAAACATCCTCTTGATCAGTCTCCCATAATTGACTCACTCACTCCCTAATAACTGGACGCTGAGGTTGTCTCCATTGCTATTACAGGCAATGCTGGAGGAAAGGACAAACACAATCATTTAGCTTCCTGTGAATCATCTGTGAAGATGAATTCTCAAAAGAAGGACTAAGCATTGAGCCCAAAGGGAAAAGCAGTTTTCATACTTAGGCCAAATGTTGACTATTGCTGTCCAGAAGTATTTCAATTCTTTAGTGGTAGCATTGCCAAGTGCAAAGTGCACGGCCTTTAACGCCAGGTGCAACTAGGTTGAAATCCCAGCTCAGTTACTTACTGTCTGAGGAAAGAAAGGCCTTACCTCTCTGAGCCTCCATTTTCTCGTCTGTAAAATGGGAGTAATGAATCTGATTTTACTGTGGAGATTAAATGAGATTGCAAATATTGTAACTGTGCAAATCTTCACTTCTTTAAAATGACTTTTCTCTTCTCTTTCTCTTTGATTCAAACTGGCCTTGGACTCACTTGCTTCTTTTTTCCTTCTCTTTCTGCCTACTGCATGACCACTCCCTTAATCATTAAACCCATAGATCAGCATCAAACAAAACCTCAGATGTGCTGACCACAGAAACAGAATTTCAGTCAAACTAAAGATAGTATCTTGCAGTTTCAAACCTGTGAAGGCAGAAGGACCCCATTGGCAACCCCTAGAAACCAGACAGAACTACACCATGACTGACATCAGGACCTGATGCAATGAAGCTGCCTCCTACCCTAGCCCCAACCAATTAGTAGAGCCCATGACCCCAAATCCTTTAGCTACCATAACTAATGAGGTTTCCCCTATGTAACCTATCCCTTAGAGGCCATCAGAGAGCCAGGTCTTTGAGAGCTACCTCACCTGTGTCTCCAGGCTTGGCACCATTTCCTTAAATAAACCTTTACTTTCTTTGCTGCAAACTCCTGTTCATGTCTCTTTCTGTTTTGATTTGTGTAGGCAAAACAAGTTTGATAACAACAGAAGTGCCCTACCCAGTTCCTGGTTTATTGTAGGGGCTAAATCCATTCTTCTTACCTCTATACTTTCTTTCTCCTTGAAATTATTTGAGACAAGAGGCTTTTCACTTCCCTAACTTCCCATCCTTCTTGAACTTTGTTCCCCCCAAAAGCCTCTGGCCATGAAACAAGACATATCTTACTCTGAAGAGTGCTGCCCAACCAAAAAAATTAAAGCTGCATGTGTAATTTGAAATTTTCCAATAGCCACATTTAATAAGTAAAATTAAATAGGCTAAATTAATCAAATCTATTTATTTAAATATATTTTAAAATATATTTTATTTAACTCAATACATCCAAAATATTATATTTTCAATATGCAATCAGCATTTTTAAAGTATAAATAAGATATTTTATATTTCTTTGTATTGTTTATTTGTAATATCTTTGAAATCCAATGCACACTTTACACTTACAGCACACTCAATTCAGACTAATCACATTTCAGGTTGGGCTACAGGCTACTGTATTGGGTAGCCCAGGTCTAGACTTTAAGAATTAGCTTTTAACAGGTGTGTAGATGCTTCAAATGGGACCATCATCCAAGGATTTGGGAATGTTGCCCTTAGGATGTAATTTCAGATGCAAAATGCAGGTGCATTTTGATGGTTTGCATCACTTGGAGAAATATAATAAATGCAAGGCCCCAGTTGTAAACAAAATGGGTAGCACCTCTATGGCATGGCTCAAGGAACTCTTGAGGAGCTCATCTTCCCCTTCCCCTTCCCCTTCCCCTTCCCCTTCTGTACAAGACATCTCCCCTCTCTCCCCCAGGTGGTCAAGCCGTCTTGCTTTTCCACCATTAAGGACCCTTAGGGGCACAGGGAGCCAATATTTCATTTCTCCACTTAATGTCTAGTAGGCATCTCCACCTTTATATGTTCAAACCTATATTCTGGAATAACTATCACCTTGCAAATATGCCCTTGAACCAGCTCAGTAAATGACAACTCCATTCTCCCTGTTGCTCTAGAGTCATCTTCAGCTTCTCTTCCCATGTCTTACACTTAAAACATCATCATAACCGGTTCTCAGAAAGTATGTAGAATCTTACCTCTCATTATCACTACTACTATCACTTTGAAGCAAGCCACCATTACCTCTAGCCTAGATTATTACAACAACCTCTTAACTCATAGTCTTGCTTCTTCCTTTGCTCTCCATAGAAAAACTAAAATTATTCTTTTTAAAAATGAAAACATACATCAGCAATAGTAAAAAATAAAATATTTAATGACGATTGAAACGATATAAAAATAAACTACTTAAGAATAAATCTAGGCAAAATATGCACTACTTTTATGAAGAAAACTATAAAATTTTATTTAAATACTTTAGAGAAGACTTAAATAAATGAGAAGACAAAACACATTCATGAACTAAAGGAGTCATTTTTATAAAGATATAACCTCTCTACAAATTACATTTCCAATAAAATCTGAACATAACTTTTTTGTGAAGCCTGAAAAGTTGATTCTAAAATTTATATGAAAGAAGAAAGTAAAAAATGTCCAGACATAAGGAAAGAAGGAAAAAAGAGGAGACTCTTCCCAGGTATCAAAATTTATTATAAGCCTATAGTTACCAATATTATATAGTATTGGCAAAAGGATAAACAAATTGACAGAATAAACAGATTGTCACATATATTTACAATTTGATTTACAACAGAATTACTGTAGATTAGTGGATAAAGAATGACCTTTTTAATAAATGGAGCTAAGACTCTTGGTTATCTACACGGGAAAAACAAAATAAAATAGAATCCTCCCCCTATCTCACACCATATGGAAAAATCATTCCTAGGTGAGAATGAAAAATGTGAAAATCAAAATTATTTAAAAATTTTTTAAATCATGTAAGACAGCAGTCCCCAACCTTTTTGGCACCTGGGACTGGTGCTCTTATAAGAATCTGATGCCTGATGATCTGAGGTGAAGCTGAGGCAGTGATGCTGACACTGAGGAGCAGCTGCAAATACACGTGAAGCTTCACTGGCTCCCCCACCACCCACCTCTTGCTGTGTGGCCCAGTTCGTAACAGGCCACGGACTGGTACTGGGCCATGGCCCAGGAGTTGGGGACCCTTGATAGAGAATAATTTTATAACTTTACAGTGAAGAATTTCTTAAAATACATAACAAGAAGTGTAAACTGTAAAAGAACATATGGATAAATTAAGCTCATTTAGAATTAAGAAATTTGGTCATTAATAAGAATCACAAAGAACATAAGGAGACAAAGCACAAACAAGAGAAAAATATTTACAACATACACAAATGACAAAGGATTAATATCTGAATATGTACTGAATTACAGCAAATCAATAGGACAAAAGACAGATGACCCCATAGAGAAATACGCAAAAGATCTGAACAGGAAAAGGAATACAGAATGACCAATAAACATATAAAAAGATGCCCAACCTTAGTAACTGAGGAATGCAATTTAAAACATAGTTTGATTGTTTCTCATTTTCACTGGATTGGCAAAAATTAAAACTTTGACAACATCAAATGTTGGTGAAATGTGGAGCAATGGAAATTTTACACATTGCTGATGGGTGGAGAAAATGATACAATTACACTGGTTTTATCCAGTGAGGCTGAGATACAGACCCTGTGACCCACCAATTCCACTTCTAGGGTATACATGCTAGGGAATTCTTGCACACATGCCCCAGGACACATATGCAGAGAGTCCTAGCAGTGCACACAAGTGCTAGAGCCCCTAGCAGCTTATAATAGGAAAAACGAAAACCAAGAAATATCCTAAGTGCCCATTAGCAGTAGAGAAGTATATTGAGATATATTCCTATATAGCAGAATACTATACAGCAGTAAACATGCATGAATTAGAGGCACATGCAACAATATAAAGGAATTTCGGAAACTAATTTTGAGCAAATTAAGCAAGTCTTAAAAGAATATTTAATTCCTATATACAAGGTTCAAAAATATGGAAAATTAACGCATAAGTAGCAATTTAAATATACAAGGTAAAACTATAAAGACAATCAAGGAAACAGTAAGCCATAAATTCAGGACAATAGTTTTCTCTGATAAGAGTGAGAGAAGGACAAGCACATGGAAGACTTCAAAGATGCTAATGATCTCTAAAACACCAAGGTAGCAGCACGCATGTTTATTCCTTATACTCTACACACTTTTTCTAAATTTTCTTTGCTATCTAATCAGTATTTAAAAGCCTCCTGAGTCAGGGGAAGAACAGCCCAAGTTGTCACACTGGATAGGAAAGCCCTCCTTGACTTTACCCCACCCATCTCTCTCTGGCTAGTCACCTGCACACCTACACCTCTCACTGCTACACTGGCCTCCGCCAGGCCTCCACCTCTGCACTTTGGCCTTCTCCATCCTCCTGCCAAGATCACTTCTCAGAAACCCACAGAGCTTGGGCCTTCCCTTCCTTCAGGTCTCTATGCAGAAAGCAAGTACATTCTCAGCCTTCTGGCCCCCATACCCCACCTCCAGTTCTCCATTCCACTTCAGCCTGTAGCACCAAGCACCACTGACCCCTGTTCTCTGATCATGTCACCTTTAACAGTGCCTGGCAGTAGCTTTCAATATATGTTTGTTGAATAATTAAATGTATGACTATGCAGAATATCGTATTAAAATTGAAATGTTCCATGGAAAGGATAATACATGAAATCCTTGGTTACCAGATTAGCTCCTCATCACTTTAGAGAAGTTGAGACAGAGGATTGATTCAGCATTCTCTAAGGTGGGATTTCAAGAGGAGAGTAGGAGAGTCAATGAATCAGGTGGTCCTGCTTATTCAGAAAAAAATTTCTAAAGTTTAATGTGGTAATTCAGATGAAGAAAGAGAGGTCCAAAGAGGCACCTACTTACCAGACCCCCAGGAGTGACCACAGGGCCAGCTCTCTCGGTGACCAGTCTGAAGTGGCCCCCACTGCTTGCCACTTTTCAGAGTCTTATGTGGGGCTGGGCAGGGGAGCCTCACAGCCAGCCCCCTCTCTTCATTTCTGAGCAATTGGCACAGACAGGCCCAGTCCAGCTTCCCTAGGCATGGCAAGTCACCGTCTTTAAGCAGAACTGTGAGAAAGGGCTTGACCTGAAGCAGAAGGTTGAGCAGTGGTGCTGATGCCTGGCCTGGCTCGGCAAACTCCAGCAACGGCATCAGAGTGGCCTTGACCACGTGCACCGCCCACCCTGCACATACTTCCTGCTCATCGGCTTACCTCCTCTCCCACATCCACAAACCCAGATCAGGCACTGATGGTCACATGTGCTCCCACGCTTAGTTTTCCAGGAAGCAGCCAGAAGGTTCCGTCCTGACAGACAGGACTCTAATGCCCACCTCTGGGCTGGCCTGGTGTGGCCAAGACCAAGGTAACCTACCCAGAGGTATGTCGGTCAGGGCCTGCAGAAGTCAGGTGGCATAGGCACCCTCATACCCAGCCACAGCCCCTCAGACTTAGGGGAAGAGGACCGGCCTACCATCACCAGCCTTTAACGGCGTTTCACTATGAATCACTCGAGCTGGGTCTCTGCTCATTTCCTGGAGAAAGCAGAAGTGGAGAGTCTGCAGATGCCTGATTCTGCCCACTCTCCAGCCGTCAACAGAGCTGCCTGAGTTCTAGTGGGTGACTCGGGATCTGCAATAAGGCCCCTTAGGGCAGTAGCTGAGTGGTTAGTCAGTGCTAGGAGTCAATGCTAAGGACAAAGAGGAAAAGCTTATGAGTATTGGACATAGACTTCAGCTATTGGACTGGACTTCTCTTTTTCTAAGCCCTACCTAGCTTCTCTAGCCTCCAGTAAAATAAGGATAATGATGGTGTTTGGGTGAATTTAACTAAAGGTGTGCATCCGTAGACATTGCATGGGCTCATCACCCCATTCTTTGCCAGCCCAGAAAGAGTTTTTCAGTTAGATCCCTTTCTGCTGCATCCTCAGACCTAACAGGTACCGCCAATGATGGGAGTCCTCTAAGATCAGATAGCCAACCATGAGTAACAGTGAAACAATGATGAAAGAAAAGTTTAAATAATACAATAAAGTTCTCGAACTCAGTATCGAGATTCTTGTTCCCTTGGGTTTATTAGGTTGAATCATTTCATATCACATATCTATAATATCATCCATGTCAGACCAGCCAGCGTGTCTTTTCAAATGTAATACCTCTTTATGCCACATGAGCAAGAGCAGTCATTGGCATACTTGCCTGATCCTTAGAGCTAGCTCCTCACCTGTTTCTAGCTTACAACCAAATGACAATCTATAAATAACTATTAGCAAAAGGCAACATCGCCTGTCATGGGAGGCAAAAAGGCTCTGTGATTGGTTCAAATATGAAGACAACATTTGTAATGAAACCTCAGCTCTCATCAATGCAAACTTGCCAGTAAACAGCAGCAAAAATAGAAGACCTGTCCAGCCTAAGACCTGGGCCACCTGCCCATGCTGACCCCTTGTGCATTCCCCAACAGAAGTCAGCAGTTCCAACATTTCTGCTCAAGTTTCCATTTGTCTTTCCACTGTTCATGGGTAAAAAGGAAGTGAGAATGGAAGATGGAAGGGTACAGAGTACAGTATGGCATTACAAAGCACCCTGAGGCATGCAGTGGGTGTATGCAGCAGCACAAGTATTACCTTGTCAAGCCAGAAGAGGCTCCAAAATGTTTTTAAGAAACAAATTAAAACCCATGGTTATACTATTTCCAAGACCCACTGTGCTATAGTGTGTACCATTATGGGAGAAAATATTAATTTTTTTGGCAGGTGGTACAAGACTATTCTTTAGGGAGACACCCGCTTTTGTTGACTAAAGAAGATAGGTTAGTAGAGGCTGGGACCTTGGGTTGAAAATCTGGGTTGAAATTCTCATTACTACATTGAGACAATTAACATCTTTAAGTCTGTTTCTTATACGTGGAATGGGACTAATGTGATGTTGTAAGGAACAAAAAAATCAATGTTTGCAAGAGGATTTTTAAAATTAAAAAGAGCTATATAATGTCAGTTATTATTATTGAGAGAGTTACTCATGCTAAGACACTAAAACAGCCAGGGCAACTATGAACTGCTGTGTAAACATGTATTTTTTTTTTTTTTGAGCGGAAATGTGAGATTCTGTGATATTTTTTTTAATGTCCAAAAATAACAATTTTACTTCTGCTTCCAGTTACACCCTCCCACTGAAAGCAACTCTAAAATAGAACAAACATGTGAGACAACTGTTTTCAGGCATTGAATAGTAGGCAGCATAAGACTATGATCTTTAAGACAAGAAAAACATACAACTGCTCTGGCTTTCTTCCTATGGGTGCTTTTCTGCCATGGTACAAGAAGGTAAACACCCAAGGGCAATTATCTCCCAGAACTAAAAAGGTATAAGTCAAATAGTTTCAGGTTTCTGAAGGGGCTGAAATTCTCAGGGCAGGGTCCTAAAAAAGTGTGTTTTGTGCAAATTCATTGTGTGTGTTTTTAGCCAAGGGTTGCTTGTACATGCATGGGGTGAGACTCCAAGGGGCCCAGGAGAGATCACCTGCCCCAAGGCTGAGAACTGAATGGAGGTAACAGAAATTAGGCAGCATTAGGAATGTTGGAGCTCCATTTCGTACATAGTGGAAAGACTTCATTGAGCATCTTAGGATTTCATTTTATACCCCCAGAAAAGCTACACATAAGAGCTACCACAGGTCAGAACCCCAGGTGTCGAGCAATAGACTTGAAGAAATAAAGAAGCTGCCTCTCAAAGCCGCAGGAGCTACCTGTAGGAGGAGCGGGAGGGGAGAAAGTGCAGTGAGTTCCCTGAACAGCCCCACCTGGGAGAGTTGTGAGTTCCACGCATCTGGTAGCAGGGTCCAGTCATCAGGGCAGAAAGCAGAGAAGCGGGACAGCAGAAAAACAACAGTTGATTTTTACTGGCCAGTGTTGCAAAACCGAGGCTGAGCTGCAGCCTCAAACTCCCAACTCAGAGGGCCCCTCCCCTCATACACTCCGAGACTGAACACCACAGAGCCCCAGGGAAATCTGAGCAAACGCTACCGAAACTGTTACTAATACTGACAGGGACTGAAACTGAGGATACTGAACGTAATTAAATATTTATCAGAAAATAAAAGGCATTTTTAAGGCTTTATGTAAAGCAGGGATCCAAGAGACTTAGATGCCACCTACTGGAAACCAAACGAAAAGCACCATCCTTGCAGCAGGCTAAAGAGAGAACTTTATACAATAAATCTTTCAGGAAAAAAAAGCAGAATACATTTCCATTAATGCCCAGGCGGAGAAATAGTCCATTAAACACCATGAACAGCCAAGGTGACAAGGCATCTCAGAAAGAAAGAGAAAAATCTCCAGAAAATAAGCATACAGACAAAAATATGCGACTAAAATGACAGAGAATTCAGGATGGTACTTCTGAAAAAACTCAGTGAGTTTCGAAATGAGTCATATCAACAATTTCAGGAATTGAAAAAACACTTAGATGAGCAGAGCGAGGAGATTAAAACCCTCAAAAAGAACCAACTAGAACTTCTAGAGATGAAGAACACACTGCAAGGGTTGAAAAATGAAATAGCGAGCTTGGGAAATAGAGTCAACCAAATGGAGGAAAGGATCAGAGATATCAAAAGCAGAAATCTAGAAATAAATTAGAAGGAAGAAGAGAAAAACCAAAGAATGAAAAATAATGAAAAAGAAATTCAAGAACTAGCTGATACCATCAGGAGAGGAAACATAAGAATAATGGGCAATATCGAAGGTGAGGAAAAGAAGCAGGGACTAGAAAGCATTTTCAGACAAATATATGACGAGAAATCTAAGAATGAGCTGGAGCTTGGAATTCAAGAAGTCAACAGAACATCCAATTATCTCAACCTACAAAGGCCTTCAACAAGACATTTATTAAAATTTTCAAAAATCAATGACAAAGACAGAATTCTTAGGGCAACCAGGGAGAAGAAAACGGTAACTTATAAAGGAAAATCCATTCGATTTCCCTTGGACTTCTCAGCACAAACCTTACAAGCAAGAAAGGAATGGAATCAAATATTTAACTATTAAGTGAAAGGAACTACCAGCCTAGAATAATGTATCCAGCTACACTCTCCTTTAGATATGAAAAAGAATTAAGACCTTTCCAGACATACAAAAATTGAGGGAATTCTCCACTATGAGGCCTGCTCTACAGGAAATACTGAAAGGGGTCAGCTCACCTAAAAAAAAATAACAACAAAAAAAATACATAATTAGGAGTAAAGTGACTATCAGGTAAATAGAAGCAGAGGAGTGCAACCCTTATTAAGAACAGAGCATTATCTTGCTATAGCAAGATAGTAATGAATGTTCAGCATACCTAAGGACAGATTGACACAACAATGACTGAAAAGGGACATTGAGACAACAACAAGACAACATTGAGACAACAATGACTTCAAAGATCCAAATTTGCAAAAGGGGATGGAAATAAGGCATCTGCAGAAGAAAATGGATGACTGTATATACACAACTATCCTTTACATATTCATAATGGTAACCACACACCAAAGATTCAGAATTGAAGTATATAACATAAAACAAAAAGAACCAGAGGCAAAACCCACAAAAGCCAACCAAAATAAAGAAAACAAAAACACAAAGACAAGAAAGCAATTGAAGCATCAAACTACCAGAAAACAAAAGATAAAATGGCTATAAGATCTCTTATTTTAATAATCGCTCTAAATGTAAATGATCTGAACTCACCAATCTGCACAGAGTTGCAGATTGGACCAAAAAAACAAAACCCAGACATATGCTGCCTCCAGGAGACACATCTCAGCTCCAAAGACAAATAGAGACTCAAAGGGAAAAGGTGGAAAATAATATTTTGAGCAAATGGCATTCAGAGAAAAGCAGGACTAGTGTCACTAATTTCAGACAAAATAGACTTCAAAATAAAAAATATAAAGAAAGATACTGAAGGACATTTCATAATGATAAGTGGAATTATGCACCAAGAAGACATAACACTTATTAATATCTATGCTCCCAATCAGGGAGCCCCAAAATATGTAAAGCAATTACTCACAGAACTAAAGGGAGAAAAAGACCAAAACACTATTGCATATGGACAGATCATCCAAACAGAAAATAAATAAGGAAATAACATCCTTAAATGACACATTAGAACAACTGGGCATAATTGACATTTACAAGCCTTCCATCCCAAAACAACTGCTTATACATTCTTCTCTAGTGCACATGGAACATTATCAAGAATCGACCACATACTGAGACACAGAGATAGCGTCAACAAATATAAGAGGGTGGAAATCATACCAATCATATTCTGATCATAATACCTTGAAACTGGAGATCAACTGCAAAAAGAAATCAGTAAGAACCACAAATACATGGAGATTAAACAACACACTACTGAAGAATAACTGGGTCGGATAAGAAATAAAAAGAGAGATCAAGAGATACATAGAAATGAATGATAAGGATAGTACAACATATCAAAACTTTTGGGACATGGCAAAAGCGATTGTAAGAGGAAAGTTCATATCATTACAAGCCTGCCTCCAAAAACAAAAACAAGAATGAGCCCAAATAAACAACCTAATGCTTTATCTTAAAAAACTAGAAAAGGAAGAACAAATGAAGCCTAAAGTCAGCAGACGGAAGTAAATCATCAAAATTAGAGCAGAAATAAATGAAATTAAAACAAACAAACAACAACAACAACAACAAAAACAATAGAAAAGTAAATTCAACAAAAAGCTGGTTTTTTGACAAGGTTAATAAAATTGACAAACCCCTGGCTAGACTTACTAAAGAAAAAAGAGAGGACACAAATAAACAAGGGATGAAAGAGGGGAAACTACGACTGACATAGCAGAAATACAAAGGATCATACAAGAATACTATGAAAAAGTATATAACGCCAAATTTAATAACCTAGAAGAAATGGACCAGTACTTAGAAAAATACAATTTTCCTAGACTTAATCAAGAAAAACTGGAAAATCTAAATAGTCTGATCAGCAGTATGGAAATTGAAATTATCATAAAAAACCTACCAAAAAGTAAAAATCCAGGACCAGATGGCTTCACCATTGAATTCTACCAAACATGGAAAGAAGATTTAATATCTATTCTCCTCAAACACTTCCAAAAAATCGAAGTTGGGAAGGCAATACTTCCCAACTCATTTTATGAGGCCAATATTACTCTGATACAAAAACCTGGTAAGGATAACACAAAAAAAGAAAACTACAGACCAATATCCCTCATGATCACAGATGCAAAAATTCTAAATAAGATACTGGCAAACCGAACACAGCAACATATTAAAAAGATTATATACCATAATCAAGTGGCCTTCATCCCAGGAGCACAGGGATGGTTCAACATATGCAAATTGATTAATGTGATATACCACATAAACAAATTAAAAAATAAGAAGAATATGATAATATCAATAGATACAGAAAAAACCTTCAACAAGATACAGCAAACATTTATGATCAAAACACTTAACAAAATCAGTATAGAAGGAAAGTACCTTAACGTAATAAAGGCCATATATGACAAACCTTCAGCCAACATTATACTTAATGGTGAAAAACTAAAAACATTCCCTGTAAGATCAAGAACAAGGCAAGGCTGTCCACTATTGCCACTGTTATTCAACACAACATTGGAGGTCCAAAAGAGTGCAATTGGACAAGAGAAAGATATAAAAGGCATCCAAATAGGAAACAAAGAAGTCAAACTGTCACTATTTGCAGATGACAAATAGAAAACCCTAAAGACTCCACAAGAACACTATTAGAAACAATAAGCAAAGAGAGTAAAGTTTCTGGATACAAAATCAATGTTCAAAAATCTCTAATGTTCCTATACTCTAATAATGAAGTGTCAGAAAAAGAAGTGGAAAAAATAATTTCTTTTGCGATTATAACAAAAAGAATAAAATACCTAGAAATAAATTTAACAAAACATGTGAAGGACCTATATAATGAAAACTATAAGACCCTATTAAAAGAAATCGAATAAGACACAAAGAAATGGAAAGATATTCTGTGTCCTTGAGTTGGAAGAATCAACATAGTTAAAATGATCGTATAACTTAAAGTATTATACAGAGTTAATGGAATCTCCATCAAAATTTCATCAGCATGTTTTAAAGAAATAGAACAAAAAATTATCAGATTTGTATGAAAGCACAAAAGACCCCGAATTGCCAAAGCCAGCCTGAGAAAAAAGAACGAGGCTAGAAACATCACTCTGCCTGACTTCAAATTATACTACAAAGCAACAGTAATCAAAATGGCATGGTGTTAGCCGCAAAACAAACACATGGACCAGTAGAACAGAATCAAGAGTCCAGAAGTAGCCCAAATTTATATGGGCAAATAATTTTCTACAAAAAAGCCAAAAATATAAGTGGAGAAAGGAAAGCCTCTTCAATAAATGGTGCTGGGAAAACTGGAAAGCCGCCTGCAAAAGAATGAAACTAGACTGTTGTCTATCACCACACACCAAAATTAACTCAAAATGGATTAAGGACCTGAATATAAGACCTGAAACAATAAAATGCATAGAAGAAAACATAGGAACTAAACCCAAGGACCTTGGACTTAAAGAGGATTTTATGAACTTGACCTCAAAGGCAAGGGAAGTAAAAGCTAAAATAAATTAATGGGACTGCATCAAACTAAAAAGCCTCTGCACAGCAAAAGAAATCATCAACAAGGTAAAGAGACAACCATCCGAATGGGAAAATATATTTGCAAGCAACACCTTTAATAGAGGCCTAATATCCATAATATACAAAGAACTCATACAACTCAATAACAAAACAAACAAACAAACAAACAAATGATCCAATCAAAAAATGGGCAGATACCTGAACTGATACTTCTCCCTAGAGTACATATAAATGGCCAACAAATATTTGAAAAGATGCTCAACATCACTAGCTATTAGGGAAATGCAAATCAAAACCACAGTGAGATACCATCTCACACCTATTAGAATATCTATAATCAACAGGACAAGTAATAACAAATGCTGGAGAGGATGCAGAGAAAAAGGAACCCTGATACACTACTGGTAGGACTGCAAATTGGTACAGCCACTATGGAAAACAGTATGGAGGTTCCTCAGAAAACTAAGAATTGATCTACCATATGATCCGGCAATCCCCCAAAGACTTGAAAACCCATATCCGAAAAGGTATTTGCACACCAATGTTCACAGCAGCATAATTCACAGTGGCCAGGACATGGAAGCAACTGAAGTGTCCTATGATAGATGATTGGATAAAGAAGCTGTGGTACATATATATAATGGAATATTACTCAGCCATAAGAAGAGATGAAATACTGCCATTTGCAACAACATGGATGGACCTTGACATAATCATGCTAAGCGAAATAAGCCAAACAGAAAAGGCTGAAAATCACATGATATCACTTATATATGGGATATAAACCTAAAAGCAACAAATGAACAGGACAAACAAACAGAGACTCAAGGGCATGGGCTATAGACTAGTGGTTACCTGAGGGTAGGGGATGAGGGAGAAGGAGGTAGGTATACGGTTAAAGGAGGTCAAATATAGGGTTTAAAGGGAGGGTGAAGTGGGTAAAAGGAATCAAATATATGGTAGCCAAAGGAAACTGGACTTTGGGTGGTAAAAACACAATAGAATATACAGATGTCAAATTATAATGTACACCTGAAAATTATATAATTGTATTAACCAATGTTACCCCAATAAACTTAATTTAAAAAAAATAGAGAAAGGAAATATATATAGGGGAACAAATGTTTTATTAGAAACAATGGAAGTCATAAGACAATGGAAAGTTATCTCTAACATACTAAAAGAAAAAAAGAAAAAATTGTTAACCCATAATGCTTTAGCCAGTGATATCCTTGAAAAAATGAAGATGAAATAAAGTTATTTTCAGATAATAGCAGCTGAAATCATTCATCTCCAAAAGACTTGTACTACAGGATATTCTAAAGAAAGTATTTGTGGTTGAAGGGAAAAACACCAGATGAAAACTTGGCTCCCCAAAAAGGTAAGATCACTGTTAATGGCAAATATGTAAGTAACCAGAAAAAAAACTATGCACTTTTTCCTATCTTAATTTCTTTAAAAAGACTATTTAAAGTGAAATTTGTAACACTGTATTTTGGAGTTTATTCCGTATGTATATGAAATATATATGACAACAATTGCACCAAAGATGAGGGATTTGATGGAAGCATATTGTTGTAAGCTTCTCATCTTTTACTTGGAATATACTATTTTACTAACTCTAAGTAATAATAAAATTGTGATAAATTAAATATACATGTTTTATGTATAGCTTTGTGTCAAAGACATAAGGAAAGTCAAAGTTCAGTTCTAATCAACAAACCCACACTAAGCATCTATTCTATGCCAAATCCCAGCTAGACTCCAGAGAAGCAGATGAATAAAGCAAATTCTCACTTTGGGTTATTTCCTACAATTCAAGTGGGCAGGTGGTTCTCCCTCATATAGTGATTTAGAAACACAGCTTCTTTGTGCCTTAGAGTTTTGTTGTCATCTGCATCCAGTCAGCAAAAGGAGAAAGAGAGCAGACAAGGCAGACCTCCACTCATAAAAGCCCAGCCTATAAGTGACATGTATCACTTCAATTTACATCGCATTGTAATTGCATGGCCATATCTAATGTCAAGGAAGAATGGAAGTTCAGTGCAGCCTTGTGCCATCCGTAATCCTGCAATTAGGAGAGAATGCACTGTTGTAGGCTATTAGTCTGTGCTGCACTCTCTTCCAAACACTCAAGTCACAAAGGAAGTCACAAAGGTCACTTCAGAAGTCACAAAGGAACTTTCTGAGGTGACAAAAATATTTCATGTCTTGATAAAAGTTTGGATTACACAGGTAGAACGACTTTTTAATCATGCAGTTAAGATTTGTGCATTTAAATATACATAAAATTTTACATTAAAAAGCTATAAAAATAAGTGGGGAATGGGTGGAGGCATAAATGAAACAAAAATGGCAAAATGTTGATCAAGGTTGAAGTTAGACCTTTTAGCACATGGGTTCATTATATTATTATGTTTACTTTATATATGCTCAAATTTCTTTCATAATAAAACATTTTTAAAAGGAAAATGAGAGCTAGAACAAAAAAGGAAGGTTAAGTTTACCAGAAATTAAAATATATTCTAAATCTTCTGTCATGGAAACAGTGTTCACATGAATAAACTGAACAATGAAACAGAGTAGAATATCAAGAAATAGACTCAATTACATATGCATATTTATTATACTCAAAGATGACATCTCAAATCAGTGAGAAAAGATGGACTATTAATAAGTATTCAGATAATTGGATATATACATATACATATATAAATAAAATTAGATCTGTTCTCATAACTCAATAAAAGCCAAATGGATTCTTTATTTACACATTAAAAATCAAAATTGAACAAATACTAAAGAAAAAGTAAAGAGAATTCATGCATCTTTAAATGGTACTAGTAGGGACATAGTTCTGGAGAAGTGGCCACCAAGTGGATCAGTCCCAAGGAGATTCCAGGCTCACATCTAGGGAGCCAGACCATGAGTGAGAGCTTGAGGATGGGTCAGTGTGGAGAGCTACAGGCTGGGGTGGTTCCAGCAGGAGCAGACAGAGCTGAACAGTGGGGCATATGGCAATAGAGGCTCCTCACAGCCTTGGGGCAACCATATTAAACCATGAGTACGGTTCACAGGTTCATAGGGCTTTGCCATGGAAGGATAGGACTGATCACCCACCAAACCCAGTTTACCGCAATTACAGCAGCTGCTTAGTGAGGGGTGAGGAGGAAGGAAGGAGAGAGTGGGCAGAAGGAGAAGAGCATACTGCATGTATAGTGCCCCATGGCAGGCCCCAACAGAGTCTTGGACAAAGATAGCAGCAGAAGTTTGCCACGGCAAAGCCACAGGAAAGAGGGATCAAGATCTTTAAATGGTGGCCCTTCTAAAATTATTCCTAATCTGGGAGAAGCTGCTTTTCCATTTCCAAAGGCCATATTCAGCACTTAATAGGTACAGAGACTTTCCTCACAGGGAGGGCCTGAGAAAAATTTATTTCTGAATGGAAGAAAGAAAACACCAATAGCATCAAGCGCTTTGAAGACAGTTGGCAACACCTTCCCGCATCCCAGAGAGGATGGAGAGTGCTGAGAGATGGCTCTGAAGGAACACAGGAAAGATGGACAGGAAAACATCCTGAGGGAACTGTGCTGGAGGCCGGCCTAGAATATGCAGGCAAGCTCAGACAGGACACAGAATGTACTGGATGGTGCTGTGCTCAGCTTTCCCGGGTTGTAACTAGGAAGATAAAGTAGAAAAAATGCACGCAAGAGCCTGATATACACCCTCAGAGGTCTGGCTGGAAGTTACAACTGACTCCCTGGTCGAGCAGCGAATAGGCACACCTACAGGAGGTGCTGTTCCTCTTGTCCCCAAATCTAACTGTCCGCGTCATTTCATGTGTCAGACTCTTCCAGCTCCTTCCTGGTTCACGACAGCACTCATGGCAGAACACGGCCAGCCCGGATCCTGAGAGTCATCTCTCAAATGAGGTCTAGCCTCCTGAGAGAGATGCTCTCTACTCTCACAGCACCATTTGGACCAGTGAACACCTGGACCAACCAAATGTGGCCTGAATGGTACCTAAGAAGTGACTGTAATTGGGTCACTGTGGGTAAGTATGGGTTGGCCCCCCCAATCAGAACAATCACTGGTGGCAGGGATGCCCACCAGACTCACACTGAGTGAAGCCAGCTCTTTTGGCTGCAACCCCATAGGGGGCTGGGAGAGGAGGGGACACAAGGAAGGTGGTCTCATCCATATATCTTACATCTGACCTGGCTCATGCTCCAAAGAGGTAACCTTGCAGTGGTCATTGACAGACCACTAAGCATGTCCTCTCCTTGAGCCAAAGGAGAAAAAAAGGAATGAGGGTATGTTGAGTGAGATGCTTGACTCTGGAGGAGGGCAGAGGGAACCAAAGTCCAAGGAGCCTATGACTGGTGAGTTCAAAGAGCTACATGGGTTTAGTAGGCCTCCCCAGGAACCACACAGAGAGGCAGGGTGCTGGAGCAGAAAGAACAAAGCAGCTTGGCTTCTGTTCTTGGATGTGCGAGTGAGTTTGGTCAAGGTTAGTTGCCTCTCGGTGGAGGAACTTCCCTTTCAGCTCCTGTCATGATGAAATGAGATGCTGTAAAGAAAGGGAATCACCTTTCTCCTTGTCCCTGGGCCGTTCACAGGTGCAGGCTCCCCCATAGCCATCCTGGGGGCCTCTTTGCTTTCACACAATCTCCTCCACATGGTGGCTTTTAGTTGACAGGGAAAGCAGGGGATCACTGCAGGTGAGCCAGCTCCACGCTTCAGTAGCCACCTTGCCAGCTGGCTGGTGGCCCCTGAGGGTCTCCATTCAGGCATGGCTCCCAGACACACCCTGCTGAAAGAGACAGTGTCAGAGGTCAATGTGAGAAGTCCAAACATCAACAGAGCAGGGCTACCACGGTTCCCACCAGAGGCACTGAGCCCATGTGGTCAGAAAGGCACTACTGGATCCTGCCATCCTCCCTGCCGAAAGCACCATTCCCGGTAACCTTGAAGCCTGACAAAGGAAGGGACAGCTAGAGGACCAGCCACACCTTGCTGGTGTGCAGGTTCAGGGGACAAGTGGTGGGGCAAGCAGAAGGGAAAGGGTGATCTCGGGCACATTACTTAACTGCAAGAAGACTGTTTTCTCATCTGAAAATGAAGAAAATTACAGCCATTTCACAGGGATTTTGTTTTAACAAAAATTAAATAGATTAAGTGTCTAAATCTGGCAGGTCAGGGTACCCTCCCCTTCTCACTACAGCCTTGCTTGGAAGCACATCAGTGACTTTCTGCAGTTTGAGGTCCCTCAAGGGACAGACAAGAGGGAGAGGCCTCCCCGCCCTACACTGCACCTGAACCGCTGGGAAGGAAACTCCCTCTGCAACCTGAAGACTTCCCCATCCCCCATGAGGGGCATGTGAGATATGAGGCTATCTAAAGTGGGAGCCTTAGGCACTGACTTCCTCTTCGAGGACACCACATTTCCTTGGGGCAGCGGGGAGATGATGCTCTGGCAAATATTGCTTTATCTTAATTCTTTGCTGCAGAGAACAAAATCTGCCCGGTTAAGCCACTAAACTATAAGAGTCTGAGTTTGTCATCTAGCCTGGCTGAGCCTAACATAAATTTAGGATAATGAGGATCAAATAATAAGAAGGTGTCATATGACCAAGTACAATGTTTAGTCCACATAAATGTTTGTGATATAGACAAGCACAAAATATGACCATTCTCAATGTAACTGGAGAATTCTCCTGACTTTCAGAGGGAAGGAAGAAAGTCATGAGAACTGGAAACAGGGATTTAAATGTGACTTTCAGGACATTTACACATGTGGTAGAAAGCAAAATATACTGTAAAAAGGATTACTGCAAAGTATATGGGGTCTGGGTTGAAGGAAGCAGACGTTTTTAATAGTAGTTATTTTTGCTTAACTAATACAACATTATACCTGTACATGGATGCAAAATTCAGTGTGTAAGAACATAAAAAATAGCTTCCCTTTTGGCCATGACCATTTCCTCTTTGGCCAAATAATCACTAAGAGTGGCTGCTTTTAGATTTTCTGGTGGTTATCATTACAACTTTAACTAAATCTTCTATTTGAGGATTGAAGAGGAATTTTCCACTCAAATGGCCAACCTTGTAATGAGCTCTTTGTTCTGCTTCTGTAGACATGCCTGCCGCATAGGCCGAAGGGCCGGGTGACCTCGAGATCAACTGAAGACTCACCCTCCCCTTTGCTTGTTCTGTCTAGATGACAGATGTATCTCCTTTGCTTGTTCGCAGGTAAGCCCCATAAAAGTAAGGTTACCCCTGAGCTTGGGGCCCAGATCTTCAGAGTGTTAGCTCTTCTGGGACCATTGGCGTAATAAACCTGAGTTCTCCAACTCTCCAAGTGGTGCTTGGTTTCTCGCCAGTCTGATTTTTCTGCAATAGGATTAATTTGAGACAGTAACTTTAGACCTTCAGACAAGAAAAATAAGAAAATTATTGTTTACACTATTTTCTTCTTTCTCTCCCAAATTCCTTGATTTGTAATTTTATTTTATTCTTTTAAATGTTGCCTTTCGAACTTTGTTCATTATATTTTTATGTTCCCTTCTAGTAATTGCTTTCATGACTTTTAATAGTATATTTGCTGAACTATGTGCTAAATTAAAATATTACTTGTTGCTATGAAAGATGAGGATACTAGTGTAGTTATCCTTTCTCTTCCCCCATCTTTGTTTTTTAAATTATTGTTTTCACATCATCATGGTTTAAAATATTGGTGTTAGCAAGTAAGAGACGGCAAGTATCTTACTTGCTTTGTCAATAGGTTAACTCTAAAAACAGAAAACTAATAAACAGCATTGACAATATTGTGGTCTCAAAGATAATATCCACTGCAGAACCAAGAAAAATGACCTAGAGAGAAGAAAAATACTCCTGTGTCATTAAAACTTTTAAATTATATAAACTTATCTTTAAATAAATTATATTAAAAACAAAGTAATAAATACTAAAAAATTACTCGTTACTTTGCTACATTTACTCTTGTGCTCTTCAGGTTACTAACACCTGTTGTGTCTGTGTGGTGGAAACACTACATACTGATGTACATCTCCCAGCTGAGTTTAGTGCTGACATGTTGGTAGTTTAAAATTGGCCATGTCAAAATTGGTGGGAGAATTTACACTGTGGAAAATAGAAAATGCTACAAACAAGAGCTTGATTGATTGTTTTGTCGATTAGACTTAAAGTGTTGAAAATATTTATATTGTAGATTAAATTTAAATTGTGCTGTGTCTACAGCCATTACATTGTGAGTAGCACGAAACACTGAGTAAATATTTTTCCAGTGTTTGAAAACAATAATCCAATTCGACAGAGTCACTCACACCATTGAAAACCAAGTAAAGTTCTAACACACATGGTGAGAAAACTGAAAATGATTTCAGTTTAATGAATATAATCTGTATAAAGATGAGAAACAGTTTAGCAATAGATTATATATTAGATTTAATAACTATAAATTATTGGGTAAAGTATTATAGGTCAGGACGCAACTCCATTTGTTAAATCATGGTTAAATTGAGACTACAGGTTGACTACACATTCAAGAGTTCGGCTAAAGGTAAGGAAAACATTCTGTAAGAATCGATTGGCTGCATGGAATTGCACGTTTTATTATTATTTGAAAATTATGTGCTACACACTCTTTATATAAGTAAAATTTATAATAAACCTACATAGATAGGTGGAACGAAGGAAAGGAGGGGGGAAGAGAGGAAGGGAGGGTACATTTTTGAGAGTCAGTTGTTAATCATTCACCAACACACCATTGTCTGAGAGGCAGGCTGACCTTACCATCACATCACATAAGGGATTAGGAGAAGATGAGGGAAAACATCTTTCTCCTCTCTTGTTCCAGGGCCACTATGGTCCCAAGGACTACGGGACTCATTAGGTGGATAATTAGGACTCATCAACCAGAAAGTGGAAGCAACAGCTGGGAAACAGTATGGCTGACAGGGTAGGTCACTCCTTAGAGCCTTCCTACACACATCTTTATAAAGGGGCTACTGATCCCTCCTCTAGCCCCAGCTTCATGAAGCAGTTGTGAGACTCAAGACCATATTATGGCTACAGGCCCAGTGTCAATACTTGCTCTATAAGAGAGATGACCCCGTCCCTACCACCGATTACCAACAGAACCATTGCTCAGACAACCCATGGTCACCCACTACCAGGCTTACACAGAGCCCCTGGAAGCTGCTAGCACAGGAGCCATTGCAGGGACTGGCCCAACTCCGAAGTTGGGGAAAGGGCAGAGAAGCAAAGCCACTTCTGCTTTCTGCTCACACTGCGGAGGTACCAGCCCAGGGAGCACATTTGAATCCTCAAACCTCAGCCACAGGTTCACTTCAAGTTTTGAGGGAAAATGTATGAGCAGTTTCGTTATAACTCACTATGTCTAAGTCCTCTGCAGAAGTACTTCTCTGTGTTTCCAGAGAACTACTACATGTGGGAATAAATAATTGCTCTAAAAATGGGTGGATGTGACTATCACCCACAGAGATTGAGTGCCTCTTTGTTCCAGACATTTCTTGCAGAAAACCATTAGGGGGCAGTTTGTGACATTTCATAATAATAAACAGCATTGGGTCACTGGGTGGAGGAACTGGGGGAGATGTCTCTCCTGGTTCTTGCCTTTCTGGGGTACACTCTCTCTCCACCTCCCTTACTGCTCATCCACATGCAAACCGCTCTGTTAGAGTTGCCTCCTTGAAACTGTGAGCTCTTGAGCCAAAGACCACTTTCTTCTTTATTTCTGTAGCCCCAGCCCCCAGCACAGAACCTAAACAGTAGGCGCTCAGTCAAACATCTGATTGTCAAAATTTTCAAGTTTTATTGGAGAGTGTTGTGGATATCTACTGCTGTATAACAAAATACAGTGATTTAAAATAGCACCAGTTATTGTTTCTCATGGTTCTGTGGGACGGGAAGCAGACAGGGCTCGAGTAGGCAGTCCCTCTGCTTCCCATAGTATGGGCTGGGGGCTAGAAGCTGCATTCCCTTGGAGACTGGTGCCTGGGAGGGTCCCCACATAGCCTTTTGTAATTCCTTAGATTCTCACAGGCCTTTAACAACATGGCGGTTGACTTTCAGAGAGAGAAGCTGCCAAACTTCATAAAGGCTAGGTGCAGAACTGTCACAGATCGCGTCCACCTCATGTGAGGAAGGGCATATGTGCACAGGGAATGGAGAAATTTGGAGGACTATCTTTGGAGCATCTGATATTGATGGGGTGAAAAAAAGAAGAAAATACATGTTTTTAAAGTAACTCTAAGCTGTTCTGGAGAAGCATTAGTGGAGATTTTTGCTGTTTCTTTTCCAAGTGCATTGAGTCCCAAGCATAACTGCAGCAGCAACTCCCTGACCAGGAGCAGCAATCCCAGAAGTCTCCCTTCAGGTGGCTGTGCTCTACTTCATAGCAAGTGACCACAGGGTTGGGCACTCAGTGGGCCCTTGGAGAAACCTACCCAGCTTGTTGCCCCCAAAGCTCCTGAGCCACAGCACTTGTGTGCCATGTCCTGGGCAGGGGAGACTGAGGTCAGCTGGGCAGCCTCTAAGCCCTGTGACAGCCAGTCTCTGCTGGAGGAGGAGGGACCCTGATAACTCCTTGCCACTGAGACACCAGCATTTATGTGCTCCATGAGTGCTGACAGAAAGCGCTACATGTTCAGAAGGAGGGGTTCTGCCTTGGGCCCCATGCTTTGAGGGCCCACAATATCCCAAAGATACACAATCTACATGTATTAAAGGATACATGGGCACCTCAGTGCTGGCCTAGTGAAACCCACAGCCCTGACCCTACATATCTGCTCACTGATAGAGATGAGCTCCATGTAGATATGAATGTAGCACTGTCTAGGAGCTATACCTCTTGCCTGTATCCTCAAAAGAAAAAGCAACTGAACTGAATGTCATGATTCAGTTTGTAGGTTCAGGTTTAGGTTTAGAGATTGTGCCGTCGCCAACATGGACACAGCTGTAGCATATAGGGAGGAATTGAGTTTGGAAACAACAGAAAACATTTAATTATCTTTTCAAATCCTCTCTCTCAGATCACTTGAAAGTAGAAGACTCTCCATAGCAAAATCTCATTTCCCCATAGTACCAAGAATCCATTTTCTAGCTTCTCTTAGAGTTCAAATTCATAGTCCCATAGGTACCTGTACATCAGTGCGATACTCACAATGGTTCTACATAGCAGCTTGGAAATGTTTTATAATGTTAAACAATTCACTTACTCTTAAATGCATATATGTAATCTAGATACAACATTCACAAAGTCTGACATCGATCCTTCACACTGACCACTAGAAGAAAATGGACACCAGAATTGCCAATAGTTTAATTTCTATATTCATATTATATTTTTTAAATCACAATAAAAAATTAGTTTTGTTCAAATTTTTTTAAATTACTATATTCATTAATTATCATATACATTTTGCCTTTTGATCTTTTAGAGAAATCTTTAAAAGTGTAATAAGAATATATATTAGTATAGCCTCAACATCCTAAGAAGATTTTTCTATATGTATACATAATAGATTCAGAATGTATATAGTTGCTATTAGTGAGTATTCACTAGCTTATATTCTATGTTTTAAACTTTTCATTTTGAAGTCATTATAGATTTCCAGAAAGTTGCAAAAATGGTAGAAAAAGTTACCCTTTACCCAGTTTCCTCCAATGGCTACATCTTAAGTAGCAATAGTGCAATATCAAAACCAGGAAAAACTGACATTGGTACAATGTGTATCATTCTATAAGTTTTATCACATGGATAGATTTCTGTAGCCACCAAGGTACAGAATTATTTCATCACTACAAAGATCTCTGTCATGCTACCCCTTTATAATCACACCCATCTCCTGACCCCTTGGTCCCTAACCTCTGGCAACCACTAATCAGCTTTCCATGTACACAATCTTGTTACTTTAAGAATATTACGTAAATAGATATATGACCTTTTAAGACTGGCTTTTTTCTCTCAGTTAGAAATTGTGTAGAGTATGGACGACCCACTTCCCAACCCTCTTGAAAGCTAAACTTGGAATGAAAAAAATCTATCATCACATCCTACCTTATTGTTAATGCCTTTAGTTGATGCTTAGTTAATCTGCAACCTTTTTTGTTTTCTAATATACACATTTAATGTCATAAATTTCCTTTGAGGTACCATGTTAGCTACATGTAAGTCTTAAAGTGTGTTGTTTGTATTGCTTTCAATTCTAAATATTTTGTAATTTCTATTCTAATATCTCCTTTGAGACATAAATTAACAATTTGTTTTTCAATGTTTAGATGTATGTCCTTTATTTTTAGCTGTCTTTTTTGTTATTGATATTTAATTTTATTGCCTTGAGGATAAAAAACTCTAAAGAATATTGAATCTTTAGTGTTTATTTGTTGAACCTTCCTTTGTGAAGTGGTACACGCTCAATTTCTATAAGCATTCCAGTGGTAAAGGCTTTTATGTATATCTATAATATCAGTTGCTTATTGTGTTATTCAAAATTTTTACTTCTCTACTAATTTTAAGTTGTTCCACTTATTTACAAGTTTTGGGAATGTTGTCATAAAATTTCCACTAAGGTTATGAATTTGTCAAATTCTCCACATTACGTCACAGATTTGTGTTTGCTTATTTTCTTCTTTTCGAACTTTGTCATTGGGTATTTACAGGTTCAACACCTTTATATCTCTGAAAATTGTTCCTTTTATTATCTTGCAACAATCATTATCCTCAGTAAAATCTTTTCCTTAGTCTATCTCATTTCATATTAATATTACTACAGCAATTTTCTTTTAGCTACTATTTAGCTGGTATATCATTTTTGATATTTCTGTGTTCTTGTAATTTAGATATACTGGCAAACAGTTATAATTTGATTTTTTAATCCAACCTAAGTACCTCTGTCTTTTAATATGTGAGCTTCATCTATTAAGATTTACTATGATTACTGTTATACATATTTTTTACCTTCTCTTTTGTGTTTCTATTTACCATGATTTTTCTTTTAATTTTTTTCCTCCTTTTCTTCATTATGTTGAATTTATTAAGTACTTTGTTTTGGTCTTTATCTCCCTCTACTGGTTTGGAAGTTTTACATTCTCTATCTATTCTTTACTTGTTACTTTTAAATTTTAACATAAGTACTTGACTTTAAAAAGTCTAGTGCTGTACTATGCAGTATAGTAGGGCTACTAGCCATCTGTGGCATTTGATCATTTGAAATAAGATCAAGGGAACAATTAGGTTTTTTATTTTCATTAATTTTTATTTTAACTTAAAAATTGATACACAATACAGTTGTCGAAAAGTTTTTACATATGTTTGGAACAATTTGGGTAGGTAAATTATCTTTTTCAACTCTAAATTTTGTGAAATCTAAATAGAGATGAAATATTTCCAATGGAAATTTAGCATCTAAATGGAGATGTACTATAAATGTAAAACACACACCAGATTTGGAAGACTTAATATAAAAAGAACATAAAATGTTTTCATAATAATATTTCTATTGATTATAAGTTTCATATAATGAATCGAATAAAATATACTGTTAAAATTATTTCTTCTTTAATGTGGATCCTAAAAAATTTTTATTTACTTATGTGGCTCACATTATATCTCTACTAGTCAGTGCTCATCTAGAGTTAAATCTTCAAATACCCAGCAGTGTGGACGCTCTATGTCTCCTAACTCTTCTCTTTTATGTTATTATATTCAGTATTTAATTATTATGTCATATGCAGCATTACTTTCACCTTGTTCTCCATGACCCCACCTTAATTCATTACTCTCATTTCTTTTATACATGATGATGTTTTAGATTTACCACCCGTACACCTGGCATCCCATGCCTTCTTCGCAGTTCAGCTCTTTCGTCCTGCTTCCAGGCCACGCTGCAGACTGTGTTGGCTCTCTCAATGTCACTAGTGATACAGAGGACCCAGTTCCTGAGCAGAGACCCACCTGTGCAGGTGCAAGGGCCTTTATGCCTCTGTTACAGTACAGCTGCTCCACTGTTCCACTGGGACCCCCTCTACCTCAGTGGAAGCTACCATGTGCAGGAGCCACAAATGCCTGGGGGAGCCCGAGCTGCAGACAGGAGAAAGGCCTCCAGGGTGGCACTCTGCTCTGGTGTCACATGTTACTGGCTTCTCTGTGGCTGGTCACCACGCTCACACTCACTTCTGACTCAGAGTGGGATTGAGGATGGGGCCATTCCCTTCCTCCTCGGTCCATTCCCTTTAATTTTTTCCCAGAAAGTTCTTTTGCTTCTCCTGGCCACATACTCTAGGGCAGATGAGGGGCCTTACTGCCTCTGCTATGTGAGCCGTACCTGACTAGGGCTATGGTCAAAGCATCTTCCTTTCTCCCAAAGCCTCAGGGGGACATTCCCCAATGTCCCTGCTATTTTTCACAGACACATCCCAGCCCAGTAGCCCAGGGCCTGGACTAGGTGAGGACTAGGTCCGTGCATTGCCTCCTTAAAATTTACACCGTAGATGCCTCACTTGCCGCACCCTCATAGCAGCCTTGAATCTCCCAGACGTATGTGTTTCCCATGAATGCCATGCAGGTGACTCCTCTGAGCCCCCTGAGACCAACAGAGCCACTTCTCATAAGAGCTTCATCAGACTAGTTACAATGCACAGCTGGAAAAACAACGCCAAAGTAGTATGCTGAGTTCGCCATCTTGTGGTCATAATTGCCAATTACAGCCAGGGATTGCTCAGTACCTGTATTAGTTCAGTGTTTTTTTATGTGAGAATGTAGAATAATGGAAAGCCCTCTTCAAAAGAAGGGGGAAACGATTCTTGGGCTCCAGAATCAACTTAAATATTTACACACATAAAAGAATATCTAACCTTCCAATGCTTATAACAACTGGAAAAAACAAAACTTTTCTGTGTAAAAACAAAAAGTCCCCTGTGAATTCAATTAAATGTGATCTACAGTGTGGTTCTGGCTGAATTTGTGACTGCTGGGGTTCAGTGGCTCATTGAGCAGAGGCCTCCAGAGGGTTGTTGTGACCATCCCAATTTCTGGGGGCTTCTAAGCTGCTTGAGCCCATAATTTCAGGGAAGCCAGTGAGCCCATTGATGGCGACAGGCTCCTGGCTAGGGTTGAGGATTCCCACCTAGTCACCTGGGAGGCCCCAGACAAGGCCCAAGAGGTAGCCACTAACTGGCTGCCAGCTCCCCCAGAGACTCACTGTGCCAGGGCCCAACATATTAAACATTAAAGACAGACTTTTACTCTATGACTTGCTGCCAATTCAATTTTAAATACAAATGCAAATTCAGGTACAAACACTACCTAGAAGCATGTGATTATAAGGTAGTTATCTGACCTTATAAAAATGGTTTACTCTTTAACTTATCACTAAGTTAAATGCAGAATTTATAGAAATGTGCAGGAAACCCAGTTTGAGAACCAAACACCACTGCCCTAGCTAACGTTGCTGCTAATGATGGGGGAAGGTGGAGGAACAGGCACTTCCTAAGCCATGAGAACAAGTACAAAGTATTTAGCTAATTTCTTTGCACAACTTACCTTACTCAATCCTCACAGCAGATCCCAGGAGTCAGCAGTATTATTATCCTCATTTTACGGGTGGGGAAAGGAGCTCAGAGAGGTGGTGTGATTTACCCAATGACCCAGCTAAGAAGTGACCAGAGCAAGTGTCAAACTCAATGTGGCCTGACTCCAATGCCCTCATTCTTTCTGCTGCAGTTTTCACCGCCTCCCCCGCAAGACTGGGTGGAGAGTTCACCTTCCTTGGTGCATGCACAGGGAAGGCCTAGTTCGCTGCTTTCTAATCAAGTCCACAGTTGGAGTGGGGACTGACAGGGTCTAAAAACAGCACACTACACTTTGTTTCTTAGAAGCTCTGTGTTCTGGCCCTACAGCAGGATTGTGCCCCCTTATCTTTTCAAGCGATTCCTCTCCACCACAGCCAGCCTCGCCCCACTCCCAGGGGCCTCCAAGGGCTGGTGAGAGGTTACTACAGTGCTTAAGGTGGATAATTGGCCCTGTCTCTGCCATCATCATTTCCTTGAGGTTGGACTGATGGAGTCTCCATCCCAGCCCCCATTCTGCTCAGATGCCAAATCAGGCTTTTCAAGGCTAACAGTCCACAGCCAGCCATGCCTACCTATGTCAGGGAGGACAACAGCAAGGGGCCGCACTGAGCCCAGGTGAGAGGGAGGCCCACCCACCCTCGGAAAAGGGGGCTCTCTGCCCAATAGAGCCCCACTGGAAGCCCAGGTCAATGGGGCCACCTGCCTGCTTCTTTCCTTGGCTTTGGCTTTCAAGAGCTTTTCAATCAGCTTCCCTTGGTTTCAGATCTCAGCAATATCACTTGTAATTTGTCCCGTTGGGGAATTCGCTGAACCTTTCTGACCTCAGTTTCCCAATGCACAAGTGGCTCAGAGATCCACTCTGTAAAGTGGCTCAGATCCCTACTTTGTACCGTGAGAGCTCCTCCCATGCTGATGACTTCTTCAGCCCCATCTTACTCCCCATACTGAAAGCCCATTACTGGGCCAAAGGTGAGGATTCAGCTGCTCTGAGGAAGACTCTAGAAATACCCAGGAATCCCACACACCCTACCAGGCACACGTGGTCCCAGGGAAGGTGAGGCTACAGGGGAGGGTGGCAAGCCAGAGCTTGTGTGGATCTGGAGGCTGGGAGGACGCGAAGATGGGGCTGCGAGGGAGGCAATGAGAGGCGGCGCCTGGTGGTGCCCGCCAGGCGGCGCTCTGCACCAAGTCAAACTCTAGGCCGGCGTCTGGGAGCGGCCCTGTCCCGGCCCTTCCTGGCAGAGGTCAGCTTCAACCGGGAAACATTTCCTGAGCCGAGGCTGCTTCAGGCTTTTAGCAAGCCAAGGACAACGGCCATCAACTCATCATCCCCAGAGGCACCGAGGAGCCAGGGAGCCTGCATCTGACTAATGATGGTCAGCCTGGGGCAGCTTCCTCCTGGTCCTGCCTGCCTCCCCTGCCCACTGGTCGGTCACATGGGGGACCTGGGGGCAGGGCCAAGGCCATGGCCACCGAGTGGGAAGAAGGGGTAGGGAGCCCGAGCGCTCCTTCCAGGCAGTGCCCTAAGAAGGATCCTTGAGCAGGCTCCAGGTGGCGGAGAAGGTGTCCGGCTCCCCGTACCAGGTGAGCAGACCCCGGTGGGGCAACACCCAGGCAGCTTTCCTGGGTGCCGGGCCCACCCATGCTTGCCACGGTCCAGATACCCACCCTGTGATGGGGTGCTTATCACCCCTGCTCACCCAGGGCGCAGCTGGGGCCCCTGTAGGAGATTAATAAGGAGCTATAGTGTAAACACGTGGCTAGGCCAATCCAAGACAACCGGGGCCATCTTCCCACACTTCAGGGATGAGGTGGCAGTGAATAGAGCAACCTGGGTTTGAATCCCCACTCCCACCATGTTAAACTGGGTGACTTGACGTGGCTCACAATTCCACAGTAATACTCACCTCAGGGTACTTTTAGGTGTATGTGTTTGGTCCATGGTCAGCACCTACTAAGTGCTAGCTGTCAGTATTGATAAGGTCTGTGGTGGGGTGATACCCATTTCAGGGCATCCTGGCCTGAGTTCAGGAAGATCTAGTGTTCCGGGAAGTGCCCCTATGGTGAGCCGGTCCTATTAGCTGTGATTCTAGTGCCTGCCAGAGCTGCTCCTGGCTGAGTCATCCCAGCTTGCTCTCCATGCTGCTCTGCAAGCCTGGGAATTTTGCTCCAGTTGTGCTGAGCTTAGGTAGGATATGGTCGGCCCTTAAATACCTCTGCAAAGAAAGGTGGGTGAGGGCAAGGTAAGGGCTACCGTTTTCTTGTTCCCTGTTTCTGAGGTTGCTGTCTCCTAGCTTGTGAGCAGA
>NW_011888801.1:13934698-13943207 GCF_000151845.1 Pteropus vampyrus | reverse complement strand
ACACACACACACACACACACACACACACACACACCCTGCCCCTCCCCCACAATGTAGTGGGGCCAGTGAGGGGCGAGGACCTGCCCAAGGCACACACAAACAGCACAGCCAGGACAGAGGCCCAGCTCACTGTCTCCCAGGGAGACCTCTTTGCTCTAAAGCTGAGCTTGTATTGTTGACCTGGCCAGGAAAAGAATAGGGGCTGGGAAAGAAAGTAAGGTCAGTCAACGTGTCCAAGGGGAGGAACTAACATTGTTACACACACACACACACACACACACACACACACACACACACACACCTGGAGGTCAGTCTCCTTTATCTTACCCTTAGAGCAACCTGCAGTGGGCATTGTATTTTTGGAGCCCTTCTCCCCTCCCCTTCATCATAGTGCCCTGGCATCTATTCGAGTATCTACCTCTTACGTATACCAGCCCAGATGCCTGCAGAAGCCAATTCCACCCAGTTCCTGAGACAAAACCAGATTACTTTAGTTAATCAGCACATCTTAATACCCAGCCATCGGGGTTGGTTCAGGGAGAGATTGGTTTTCCAGCCAAGGCCACAATCCAAGAGATGTTGGGAGAGTAGAGAGGGAAAGCGTCCCAGCCCTTCTAAGAGAGACAGAAGATATGTTCTTCCTTACTGTTAGACATGAAGGAGGAAGTATTAGCTCCTGAAGCTGGTGTCTAGGATTTTTTAATAATAAGGCAGCCTTATTAGGATGAAACAGACACCCCAGGAAGCAAACAGAACTAGGGGGGCAAAATAAATTTGGTTAACTTCATCAAGCTACTGGATCCAGCCATTCCTGAGGTCCATATTATGAGGATTTTTCTTACTAAAGAGCCAATAAATCTCCCCTTATGTTTGAAGCCAATTTTAATTGTCTTTTTTGTTTCAAAAAACTGAAAGTTCTTACCTGATTATCCTCTTTGACCAAAGGTAAAATGGATACCCAGTATATGACTGCCAGATAAAATACAAGACCCCCAGTTAAATCTGAATCTCAGATCAACAATAAGTATCTTTATACTGGATGTTATGTCTGTGCAGTATTTGGAACATACTTATACTAAAATGATAACTGGGCATGGTGTATTTTGATTTGCTAAATCTGGTGATCCTGTTTCAGAAGCATGTCCAAAATTTACACTACTAGAAAAAAGAAAAACCTGGATATGGATGCATAGTTTTTAGTTCTAAAGCTCCTACTATACCAGGTCATTTGACAGGCTCCTTCCTCTCATTCTCCATTCCCTTTCATAGCTCTCCCATTTCCATGTGCTTAACAAACACAGAGAAATGTCACTCTGGGTCCTAATGATCCCCAAGTTCTGTTCCAACTCTGTTCCAAGGTTCTTGGGCTCGATGTTCCATTTCTCCTCCTTTTTTTTTCCCCCCCTGGCTCTGGCCCCATCTCTGCTCTGTACTTCAGGGATCCACCTCTTTTCACTTTGCACTTTGCACTGGCTTTCCTTTGCAAGCCAAACCACTGTTCACTCGGGGCCCAAGGACATAGCAGCATCTCTGGTTTGGGGCTTTGCTGTTCTCTTCAAGCAGTTAGGCTCTTACCCTCAGGCTTCTTCTGCTCCCAGCTGCTCCAGGTGACTCTTTAGAGGCACAGTTTAGCCCCTCCTCTGTACTCTCTGCTCCCCTTAGAGAACACCAGCAGCAGGGGCTGTCCACTGATTGCCAAGGCCTGGAGCAAGATGACGCTATATCCACACAGCCTACTGACACTGCTGTCCAGCAACCTGTGGCAGTGACAGCCTGAATCCTGCTTTCCTGCAGACCACAGCCAGATGGTGAAAGGATCCGACCACCGTGAGTGTTCACTATGCTTGTTTTATCTGAATAACAGTGGTTGGTTCTGTAATCACAAATGTGGTACAAGTTCAATCCAGCAGAGGCAGGGGAGCAAAGGAGACAAGGGAGGTGGGCGAAAGAACATTCTGGTGATGTCTTTCCAACAGCTGTCCCTCCACCTCTATAAACTCCATATGTACATGTTTAAATGGGATAACACTGTCCCCCTGAAGTTGCCTTTCCCTTCAATTGCCACAACCACGATGTCAATGATGGGGATGGCTGCAGAAATGTCACTTGGCTGTTTCATAATTGGGATTTTTCTTTTTTTGGTTTTCCACAACTGTAAAATGATGCTGCATTTCCAGAAATGGAACAAGAAGCCAAGCCATTAGCAGCCAGTGGACCAGACAGCATGAGGCACTGCTGCTGGCTGCTGCTGGGGCTTTGTCTCCCCACTAACAGGATGGCAGTACACGCCAGATGAGGGTCGTGTATGACATCTGAAGATCATGCTGTTGATTTGCAGGTCGCTGTTTGTGCCAGTTTTCGAGGCCTTCCGGAAAACACAGCTCCTTCCAAATCCAGGTCAGCTGATTGAAAAGATGGAACATAGCACCTGACATGTGTGGAGGGCTTGGCATTTTAACCCCCACCACCTCATTGATCCTCCATTCCCTCCGAGAGGTCATTGTCATCATTGTTCCCATTTCACAGATTTGAGGAACTGATACCCAGAGGCCCCGTGACTTGCCCAAGGCCTTTCCAAGATCTCTGGGTGCACTTGCATTTAAGGGACTAATTCCTCACAGTGAAGCTTCTTGTTTGAAATCAAAGAAAACACCAGATAAAGGGCATTCTAAATATATTTCTTTTCTATAGATGCTGATCTCCTATTACTGGAAAACAGGAATTAGCTTGTCTGCTTGAGGATGTGGTTGGGTCTTTATAAAAACGATACACAAGAAAGTTGTACATAGACTGCTAGCTTCATCATGCTGCCGACAGCCTCCAGCAAAAGAAGAACGTTTGCATCCAAATATTTTGGTAAGAATTTTATTTTATTCTGTGTGGAGTGTGATTACCTTTGTTCTTGGCTTCTTATTTGAGGAAATGAGAGGCCACCCAAAGGAGCTATCATGGTTTTGTGGGCTGAGAGCACCTAGGGGCATCTGTGGTCGGGGCCCAGGCACTGGCTGATGGCACAGCCCTCACCCCTGAATTAGGCGGCTGTTCCGTGTCTGCCTGAAAAAGAGACTTCAGTGTGACCACTATTGTTGCAGCCTGTGCTCCAGTGATTCAGGGCTCTGAGGACATTCAGAATCTGTAAGGACCTCCATGTCCATGGACCGCGATTGCCTGAGGCAAGGCCTTTGGGGGTGGGATGGGGGTAGGGAGGCTGTGCCTCCTAAGGCTGCTCTGCACCTGGCTTGGAAACTATCCAGCCAGGCACTTAATTCAGAAACAGTGAGGATGGGTCAGTAGCTCCCAGCATAGTAGCCCAAGCGGTAACTTCAACAAAGTGGGACAACTCTCTGTGGGTCCCATGAAGATGCTGGCTGTCTGGATGGTACAGGTGTTGGCTGGTTGGTTGTGCCATCATGTTTCGTATTCCATGGATCTGGGCACCTTCTGGTGATGATCAAAATTCCAGATACTAGTGGAAGAACCGCAATCAGTGATCCTCAACCTGGCTGTGCATTAGAATCATAAAGGAGCTTTTTTAAATCCTGAGGTGCTTTTATACTGGAAATTTGGGTTAATTGGTCTGGATGGGTCCCAGACATCAGCATATTTTTTAATTCCCGGGTGAACCTAACGTTCTGCCAGGGCTGGGAACCACCAGACAGAGCCCAGAGCAGCCTCAAACTGGATACTGCAGCCTTTCCTAGGGTCTGAGTAAGTATTTGTCGTGGTGAGGAGCCAAGCTCTATGTTCACAAGCCAGGTCGTCTGAATCTGACTCTAGGCTGAACAATTCTCAGGGCGTTAAACCTCTCTGTACCTCCTTTTCTGTGGTAGGGAGTGGGGAGTAGCTAAGATTGGCCTTTATCTCTGTTTAGTCTTAATGTATTGGGTGTCTGCAAAATCTCTAGGCATTTTCCTCTGAGCTGGGTTTATAGCATCATCTGGTTTGAAAGGAAAACTCACTTGCTTTTGTGGAAGGCTCCAGCCACCAGATTTCCATGCCCCCTGGCTTCAGGGTACAAATGCTAATTCTTTAAGAAGACAAATGAGATATTGCACAAGATACTTGAATTTAAAGAATTTGATTAGATTAATTTTTATCATAGTGAAATTCACATAACAAAATTAACCATTTAAAGTGAACAGTTAATTCAGTGGCAATTCGTACACTCATTGTTCTGCAGCCACCACCTCTCTCCAGTTCCTAGTGTTCTCATCACCCCAAAAGAAAAGCCTGTACCCATCAAGCAGTTGCTCCTAAACTCCCCGCACCATGGCACCCACTAATCTTTCTGTCTCTAGGGACTTCCCTATTCTGGTATTTTATATAAATGAAATCGTACATGTGTCTTTTTGTGACTGACTTCTTTGACTTAGAGTAATACTATCTTTAAGGTTCATCCACACTGTAACATGCGTTAGTACTTCATTACTTTGGACTGAGTTTTTAAATCATTAGCTGACCACAAACAGCCTAGCAGCTTTGTAGAAAAGAGCCATCAGTGCTGTTCTGTGGAAGGAAACGGGAGAGTCAGCACAGGAGAAGCGACTTCTCCTCCCACCCCAGCCCTCCCTCTCTTCTCCCTCTCTCTCCCTTTCTGTTTCCCTCTGTCTCTTTGTCTGTCCCTGTCTCTGTCTGACTGTCTCTGTCCCTGTCTGACTGTCTCTGTCCCTTCCTCCCTCCCTCCTTCCTCCCTCTCCCTTCCTCTCTCTTCCTCTCTCCCCATAGATTATGGAGGTTATTGAGGAAATTGAGTGTGTTTTTAACTGAAATTTTCAGGAAATTAGGGCAAATAGAAGATTCTTTGGAGTAAATTGCGCTGCCATACTTCACTGTGCTCAAAATTTTGTCAAGCCCAGGACCTTGCAGCAGGAAGCCCGAGGCCAGTCAGTACAGGTCTGGGTCTCTCATTCAGAAGGCTTGTGCTGAATCTCTCACCCAGCCATGGGCACCCTTGACTCCAGCCCTTGTAGGCTTTTCCTGTGGCACTATCCTGCCTGTTCAGACCAGCTATGCTCTCTTTGCTCACCAGCTTCCCAAACTTCTGCTCACCGGCCTGCCTAACTCTCTCCCAAGGGCTGGTGGCTTCTCCCTGTAGCTGACCCTCCCGGGCTCTCCCCACCCTGAGTAGCCACTGCACATCTGAATCATAGTGGGAAGAAAGATGGTGGCCTCTGCCCCTGCCTGGCCAGAGTGTCCAGAATGAAGGAAAAAGCAGCTCTGAATTTAGCCATTCCTACAGGTCCCCAACTTCCTGGACCACAAGCTAACCCTTCAGGACCAAGGCCAGGGGGCAGCTTGGAAAGGGCATCCTCCATCAAACCCCTCCCTTATGCCTTCCAATGCTGTGGCTTTTCACTTGGCCTTTCTCTGGAACATACCCCCTCCCTCCCTGCTGTGAGTGGCAGGGATGTGAGGGGACCACGAGAACCCAGGTAGGGTGGCAAGAGTATGTCCTGGGAGAATAGAAGACTCAGAGAAGGGAATTGAGGTAGTAGGAAGAGGGGTGGAAGTTGACAAGAGTGGAAAGGTAGGTTGATGTCATGTGGAGAAACTTGGACTCTTTCTCGTGAGCAGTAGGAGCTGTTGAAAATTGTAAGCATAGGACTGATCAAGTCAGAATTGCTTTTTTGTAGGAAGAATGACTGGCAGCAGAGTATGAAGTCAGCTATCACCTCTTCGTTGGTCTTGCTGCTCCCAGGGCCCTTCCAGCCCTGCTGGAACAAGGTTTTAAAATCTAAAACTGATTAAATCCATCACTGGTTGAACACATCCCAGTGGATTCCCATGTCACTCCTCTATCCAAACCACCATTACCCATCACATCATCTTGTACATCCCCCACTACTTGGCACAACAACACAAGCCTCCTTGCTATTCCTCAGATGTGCCAGGTCTTTGCCTGTGCTCTGTCCTCCCTCTAGAGCACCCTCCCACAGATATCCACATAACTCGCAAACTCGCCTCCTTCAGACTTTTACCTTTTTTGTCACCTTCTTTTGAGGCTTTCACTGATGCCTTTTTGCATCACAATGGGATAGATAGTGATTGCACAGTAATGAGTCCCAGGTAACCTGCCCATCACAGTGACTCAAAGACCCAGGCTGATGGAACAACCATTATTTCAAGTGGAGCTGGTGGCCAGGATAGATAGCAAAGGGAGAGATTGAGCTCTAGAAGGGTCTCACATCAACAATGAAATCCTTGGCCTGAAAGTCACACTCCACTTGCAGCTCATTGTCCCAATGACCCACCAGAGGTCCAGGAAATACAGCCCTACCACATGCCTAGAAGAAAAAGATTGAAAGTATATAGCAAACTGTACGAATGACTGCACTAATTGCAATGCCACCCCAACATCCCTATCCTTCTTTCTTGCTTTATTTTACTTCATAGCACTTGTTATTACCTCATATATTTACACATTTAATAGCTTTATTGAGGTATAAGTTACGTATGATGAAATTCACCCATTCTAAAGGTACGATTCAATGATTTTTTAGTAAATTTATAGAGTTGTACAATCATCACCATATCCAGTTTTAGGACATTTAAATCACCCAGGAGTGTCCCCTCATGCCATCGCCATTAATGCCCAGCCAACGTGCAGCCCAAGGAAAGCACTGATTTGCCACTTGTGTCTACACATTTGCTTTTTATGGACATTTTCTATAAACGGAATCACATGCTATGTACTCTTTTGCATCAGGGTTCTTTCATTTAGCATAAAGTTTCTTTTGTGTTCTCATGTATATCAGTAATTTGTTCCATTTTAGCAGAATAATACTCCATCATATGGATGTTTATCCATTCACCAGTTGATTTACAATTTTATGGCCTAGTATATGGTCTATCCTGAAGAATGGTCCATGTGTACATGAAAATAATGTATATTCTGCAGTCATCATAAGAAATGTCCTATACATATCAGTTAGATCAAATTGGTTGATAGTGTTGTCCAAGCATTTTATGTTGTTGCTGATAGTCTGCCTAGTTCTATCAATTATTGAGATTGGGATATTGAACTCTCTAACTCTTATTATCTGCTGGCAGTTTTTGCTTCATGTATTTTGAAGCTATCTTGTTAACTCTGTGTATACTTATAATTGTTATCGCTTCCTAATATATTCACTCTTCATCATTGTGAAATATACCTCTTTGTTGTAATGTTTCATTTCTTTTTTTTTTACATTGGATAATTCAATGATTTTTTTTCAATTATAGTTGGCATACAATAATATATTAGTTTCAATTGTATAGCATGGTAATTAGAGATATGTATAACTCACAAAGTGATCATCCCTAGTACCCCTCTTCTCCCTTACATATTTATTACAACATTATTAACTATTTTCCTTATGCTACACTTTATATCTCCATGTCTATTTTGTAATTATCCATTTGTACTTCTTAATCCCTTTGCCCTTTTTCGCTGTCTTCCACAAATCCCCTCCCAATATTCAAAATATTCTCTGTATCTATGAGTTTATTTCCATTTTAGTTGTGGTTGTTTATTTTGTTCTTTAGATTCCACATGTACATGAAATCATGTGATATTTGTCTTTCTCTATTTGACTTATTTCATTCAGCATTATTCCCTCTAGGTCCATCAAGGCAATATCTTTTACCATCCTCTTCCTTTTAGTCTGTGTGGATCTTATAATCTGAAGTAAGTCTCTTGTAGGCAACAGATGTAGGGGTCTTGTTTTCTTATCCATTCAGCCACTCTATCTTTTGGTTGGAGCACTTAATTATCTTCCTGTTGAGGTACTTGTTGATAGGAATGTAGTTATTACCATTTTTTATTCATGTTTTTGATACTTCTTTTCTTCTTAAAGATGTCCTTCCAATAGTTCCTGTAATACTGGCTTGGTGTTGATAAATTCCTTTATCTTATTTTTGTCTGGGAAGCTCTTTATCTGTTCTTTGACTAAATGATAGCTTTGCTAGATAAAGTATTCTTGGTTATAGATCCTGGGTTTTCATCACATTAAATATTTTGTTCCAAGCCCTTCTGTCCTGCATAGTTTCTTTTGAGGAATTAGCTGCAAGTCTTATAGCCTAGTATATGGTCTATTCTGAAGTCTTATAGGTGCTCCCTTGTAGGTAAAATAACTACCTGTCTCTTGCTGCTTTTAAGATTCTCTCTTTGTATTTAACCTTTAGCATTTTAATTATAATGTGTTTTGGTGTGAGTCTTTTTGGGTTCATCTTTTTTGAAACTCTTTGAGCTTCCTGCGGTTGTATATCTATTTCCTTCACCAGGTTAGAGAAGTTTTCCATCATTATTTCTTCAAATAGCTGTTTGACATCTTGTTTTCCTTCAGGTACCCCAATGATATGGACTTTTTTACATTTAATTCTGTACCATTGTCTCCTTCAATTATTATTACAGTCTTGGCTTCTTTTTTCTTGCTGTTCTGATTGCGTGTCCTTGACTTCCCCATCCTCTACATTGGCTATTCAATCCTCTTCTTTATCTATGCTGTTTACGCCCTCTAATATACTCTTC
>NW_011888801.1:13901916-13933543 GCF_000151845.1 Pteropus vampyrus | reverse complement strand
TCCAAGGTCCTTGGGTTTAGTTCCTATGTTTTCTTCTATGCATTTTATTGTTTCAGGTCTTATATTCAGGTCCATAATCCATTTTGAGTTAATTTTGGTGTGTAGTGATAGACAACAGTCTAGTTTCATTCTTTTGCAGGCAGCTTTCCAGTTTTCCCAGCACCATTTATTGAAGAGGCTTTCCTTTCTCCACTTATATTTTTGGCTTTTTTGTAGAAAATTATTTGTCCATATAAATTTGGGCTACTTCTGGACTCTTGATTCTGTTCTACTGGTCCATGTGTTTGTTTTGCGGCTAACACCATGCCATTTTGATTACTGTTGCTTTGTAGTATAATTTGAAGTCAGGCAGAGTGATGTCTCTAGCCTCGTTCTTTTTTCTCAGGCTGGCTTTGGCAATTCGGGGTCTTTTATGCTTTCATACAAATCTGATAATTTTAGAGTTGGCAAGAGTTTGAGAGTACCCCAAGCCCTTTATGGTCTTCATTGCACATGCATGCAGCCTATGCCAGAAACATGTTTGTGCCCAAAATGACTGTAGTCTCAGACAGAACATCAGTTCTCTCCATTTACCTGCTGCCAAGATTGGCTATTCCACTGTCAATGTCTCTGAATGTGAGCATCGCCCACCACTCAAAATTTAATGAGCCATTTTTGACTTTGTTAGCAAATTTGCTGGTCCTCATGGTGTGCCCTACCCTGGTAGAAGCTTTGTGATGCCTGAGCTGGGGAAAGTAGGATAGAAGCATCTTTAGGCAAGAACAACAAACTCCCACTGTTCTTACCTAAAGTACCCCAGTTTTTCAAGCATAATTGCTTTTCAGATTATTCCATACCTTTGGTCAACTTCCAGAGAATGAAATGGTTATTTTTGTCAAGTTTCCCCAGTGCAACTATAAGTCTAGTTGCACTGGGGAAGATGAATTGCTGACCTCATCAGTCAGGCATAGCTAGAAGTCCTGCCTCCTTATTTATTTCATCTATTATCTGTCTCCCCTTTGCTCTTTAAGTATAGGCTCTATTCTGCAGGCTTTATTGCCACTACCTTTTTAGTCACTATTCAAGCACCATTTAGATGGGAAGGCGAAGATTAAGGTTAGACATGGTTTCACAGTGTCTAAAATGATGCCTGACACATAGTATATGTTTAATAAATGTTTTTTGAGTGAATGAATGAATAAATAGCATGGAGAAAGGCCTGATAGAGGTCAAGTGGCCTTACTGAGGACTCTAGTACATAAGAATATAGAGGGGACAGTAGGTTCAAGAGATATTAGGGAGAAAATATGGACAGTGCTTTTAGTGTTGGATAAGAGAGGCATTGAAGATGTCTGGGATTTCCAGCTGGGTAACAGGATGGAAGTACAGAGTAGTCTTGCAGAAACCAGGTTCTTCATCACAGAGCTGAACACACACATACCTGGCCCAGGAGTCAGAGAAACTGAAAGAGGCTCCATGGGAAGATGGAGCAATGGTAAGCATAGCTGCTCCTTCACACCAACGATGTAAATCATCTGATCAGTGACAATGTGTGTGTGCTATAAAATGGCCTCTGTTTCTCTTCCATCTCCCAAGTCTTTTAAGAATCTCTCTGTGGCCCAGCCTAAAGGGAGTCACTGAAACTGTCCTTCAGCCTAACTAAGTTGCATTGTAAAGACATCATAAGTCCTTATTCTCTGGTTTGGGTTATGGGAAGCCAGTGAAAGCTGTGAGGCCATTCTAAGATTCCAGCAGAATAGCTCTGAGAAGGGTAGCTGATGGGCAGGAGGGAAGTTGGTGCAAAGAAATCAATGAGGTAGGAGGTCATTTCAACAGTCCAGGGAAGGACTAATGAGAAGCTGGGGCATAATAGTGGCGATAGAATACTCTAAGAAAGTGGAGCATAGAACTTGCTGACTGGCTGCATGTGGAAGGGAAGGGAAGAAGGAGGAAAGCCATGGTCTAGCCTCTGGCTTGGGCAGCTAAGAGGGTGGAGATAGATTATTGGGAGAGGGTACAGAGGAATGGACAGGTATGGGGAAGACTGCTTGGCGCCCTTGCTGACCGACCCTTCCAGTATGCTGTCCTCTCACTTTTTCATCTCACCAACTCCAACGCTATCCACCCATCTATCTATATATCATGTATCCTCTGTGAGCTGCTCAGAGCAACAGCTCTGTGAGTAAAGGATGACGCCCACTGCCCAGCTTGACACAAATAACTATCCATGGCACTTGCCTCCCACCCCACACCATAGATATACTCTTCATCTGCAGCCTCAGAACTGATGGATACTCAGAGCAGGGGACTCTTGGCAACATTCATCTAGAGGCCTGGGGGTGGGTCAGCTTCTTGGGGACTGATCTGGTAGGGATGGTGGCAAAGTATGTGTAGAAGACAGCTTTTCTGACTGTCCTACTCACTCACTCTGGTCTTTAATACTGGAGGAGCTCTCAGAATTAAGCAAAAGTCCCAGACAACATGAGGAAGCCCCTTAGACCCTTGCCTACCCTGACACTCAATCTCAGCATTTTGCTTTTTACTTTTATATCCTAACTCTGTGAGCAGCTCTGTCCCTGTTTTGCCCCTTCTGACTTCCCTCCCAGTGCTCTGGGCTTTGTGTGCCAGCCTAAGTTTGGCTTTACCTGCCCACTCCACTAACCTCTTAACCAGTTACATTGAATGAGGACTCCCTGCTTGCTTCCCACTGTACCACTAGGCATGACTACAAAGCTGCACCACACACTCTGAGAGTTCCATCCCAGCTCATCCCCAGGCTTCCTGCACAAGCACCAAGCCCAACCTTCATTCAGGCCCACGGACAATACCAAAGTAGTCTGGGCTGGAAAGATCCAGCCACCCCGGTGTCTCCTCCATGCAGTGTCCTCTCGGCTAGCATGCCTTTATTGAAGTCCATTGATAAACGCTGATGCTGTTTGGGGAAGGAAAGGGGAAGGAGGAGGAGTGTCAACTCCTTAGCACCCATTTCTCCCCAAGGATGTTTACCTGCACCTGGTTGCACAGGGCCCCTAAGAAATGAGATGAAAGGTAAGGGTTTTTTTCTTCTCCTTTTCCTTCTTTTTTTAAATGAAAAAAAAGCAATGGAGGAAGGACCTAATGCTTCAAGATGGTCCTAAAACTAAAAATGATAAGTGATAGCATTGAGATCATCTTACACAGTTTACAACTCACTTCAACATGACAATCTCATTTAACTCTTGTAGCCAGACTGTGAGATATTAATATCTTCATTTTACAGATGAACAAATTATTTCATCCTGCTCCCCTAGTCAGGAATGGTGAAGCTATATCCAAGTTTTGGTTCCCCAAAAGCAGAGCCCAAGACAAAGGCTTGGATACAGGTGGCTTATTTGGGAGGTGATGCCATGAAGCAGGAATGAGGGGGCACAAGAGTAAGACAGGGAAGGAGAGAAGGCCAGTGTAAGAGGCATTGTCCAGGCCACTGCTGTCAGCAACAGCAGCTTCTGTACCAGTTTTGAGAGGAATGTGAAATGCCCCCCAGATGATCCCGGAAAGATAAAGGCTCAAGAGTTCTCCTGCTCCCTTCTGTCTCAGTGGAAGGCTGCCCCAGAGGTGTGGATATCCAGCACTTTTAGACTTCATGTATTTGCATGGAGGCTATGGGACCCCTATGGCTTCAGAGAAGGCCCTCAAGGCTGAGAGCCTAGAGTGAGAACCTATCAGTGGGCAGGAACTTTTTATAACCTCTGACACAAAAAACAGAGCGCCACACAAATGGGACATGGGGCACCCGAAGCTATGCTACAAGATATATCTGATGTCCCCGATACTTCTTCCAAGCTAGAGGCAGTGTGTGAGCTGGACAGGCCTGGGGACACACGGAGTCGGAGCTCTGGGAAACCAAGTACATAGATGGAGGGGTGGAAATGGGGGCAGTAAAGAAGAGAGGGGACCAGAAACAAGATAAAGCATCCTACTTCATGGTCCCAGAGGGGTCCTTGACCCCAAGGCCCCCCATGGGAGCTGGAATTCTCAGTTACAGTGAGAAGGAAAGACAGGTTTATTAGTCCGCTCACCCTGCCATAACAAAGTACCACATATTGAGTGGCTTAAACAACAAATTTATGTTCTTATAATTCTAAGGCTAGAAGTCTAAGCCTAAGGTCTAGGCCAAGTTTGTTTCTTCCAAGGCCTGTCTCCTTGGCCCATAGATGGCTTCCTTCTCCCTGTGTACTCACATGGACTTCCCTCTGTGTCTGTGTCCTAATCTCCTCTTCTTATAAGAACACTAGTCAATTTGAATTAGTACCCACTCTAATGACTTCACTTTAACTTAATTACCTCTTTAAAGACCCTATGTCCAAATACAATCATATTCTGAGGTACTAGGGGTCAGGACTTCAACATGTTAATTGGGCCTGGGCACACGATTCAGCCCACAACAACAGAGAGAGCTCTCTTGCTTTCCTGGGTTCTGAGCTGTTAGCCATGAGGTGTCTGTGCCCGAGGAACAATGAGGCCAGGGACAGGCTTGGCAGAGCCCTCAGCCAGTGTCTAGACAGAAGCTCTGCCAGACACACTGTCCTCTGGGGAGCCAAGCGGAAACCCACACTTATCCACCCCCAACAACTGAACCAAATAGGGACTGAGTCAGGGGCTTTCCTTAGGGAACCGTTTTCCTGTGATGATTTCTGTTTCTGCACATCTTGGAGAATGACTTGGCCCTGAGAGTGGTTGCAAAATGGCAAACTGCAGTAAGGGCTCACGGTCCTGCATGCTGCAGTTTTCTCACCCATGCAGTCTCCTCTAGTGCTGCCCAGCTCTGAGAGGTGGAGGGGCTCTCCCCTTGGCCAGATAAGGAAGTTGAGATTCAGGAAGTTAATTAACTCCCAAGGGCAAATAGCTAGTGAGCAACTGAAATAGGACTCAAACCAGATTTGGACTGACCCATTTCTACTGCTCGTGTGTTGCTGTAACTACGCCTTTAGGGACATTGACTGCATCCCTTGGGCATCATCTTCCCTACCTGAATCAAACGTACCCATCAGGCTCCCCATAGTATGACTGGGCTAGTGGTACAAACTGGCTTCTCTCAACATGTTATATGGCTGGCAGGTTAAGACCACCAGCCTGTTACCCTAGAAACAAGGGTGGGAGGAAGCAATATCCTGGTGGCCTGGAAGGAAGGTAAGGATGAACATGGGAACATAGATGCCCATGGTGCTGATTTTCAGATACCTGCCCTAAACATCATCCAATCAGGGCGTCCTGAAGACCAGCTCAGCCCAGTGTTCAGTTAAGAAATGGTCCCTCTCCTCTGCCGAGATCTCTGCTCTCTTCTCCTCTTAGTTCCATGGCATGATCCAATTCCTGTCAACTTTTGAGTGCACATGGAAAGTCAACCCTCCTGCACTGCCATTGACATTATAAGGGTTATATATCTAATAAAAACTGAAATTCAAGGAAGGGCACAGGGTAATTCCTGAATGAATAGGAATTCCCTTCCAGACAAACCATGGGTCCTGCTGTTAATCTCTGGCTGTGAATCATTGCCTTTAGGATTTTTTTTTGGAAAAAAAAAATAGTGAAATGATCAGTTTGTTCTGATAAAGCCTCTTTGTAGGGACACTGGGACCTTATACTTGGAGGCAGGCACCAAGTCTTACTTCTCCAGTATCCCAAGGAATGCAAACTCATGACCAGACAACTGAGGGTACCAGAGGAAGGTGGGCTATTGTAGAGATGAGAGCTAGCTGGGTCTATTAAAGGTGGATAGGCCTGGGAAGATGACTCAGTGGTTCCTTAATGAAGGATTGAACATTCATTTGGTCACTTAGCACACATTTATTTTGCCAGGCACTGTTCTAGGCACTGTGGTACAGCAGGTAACAGACCTGGAGCTCACATTCATCACTTGTTATGATCCAGCAAAAGCATCTGAAGGAAGCTGTTCTCTAAAGTTCCAAGTGGGTCATAGGCCTCTGGGCAGTGAAGCAGGATCTTCCGGGGGTGGGGACAGGTGGTACAGTAGGAATTTTTTGAAAAAGAATAGTCATTATATAGAGAAGTTGTAAAAATTTAAACTCCCCGGCTTTCGGTTCCATCTTTGACATGTAAAAAAGCTTAGAAATTATTGTTCCTGCCCTTAAAACAAGGGAAAAGCTTAATAAACTTTAAATCAATGACTTTTCTTAGGCCCATCAGAGGACTGAGGTCACAGGGCAAATCTAGAGATGTAGAGAAATTCAGAAAACAACAGCCAGGAGCAGCTTCCTAAAGCAGAAGCCACTGAAGCCATAAACTGGTCAGAACACTTGGTAAATTGACTACTTGCTGGAGGCTGATTGTAGATTATTTTGAGGAGAAATTCCTGGGACCCATATTAGTGAGGAGGCCTCCCACATTTCTGTGGGTTTTCCCTCTAGGAACTCCACCAGATTCTCAAGATGGAGAATCAAGAAAAATCCCCCTGTATTTTGGGCAGGCAGGAGAGGAAAAGTAACAATTTTGAAATAGGATCAGAGCGTTCTCAATAACAAAGTCCTGCTCTCCAAGTTAAACAACTTACCAGATTCGTAGCTACCTGACATAAGGGCAGTTAGCCAACTCCAGCTTCCTCTAGACTTCTTTCTTACCTAAAAGGAGAAGAAAAAAAGCTGTGTAATACTCCTGAAACTAATATAAAATAAAAATTTTATAAGAAGCTATATAATACTTCTGAAGGTCATAGCCCAGGAACTCAGGCCCACAAAAAGAATGATAATTGGTCATAAGACTATGAAATGATTCCCCTCCTCACATCCACAGGGCTTTACTATAGCAGTACAACTGAAAATGCTGCAAGGCACAGACTCTGTTTAAGGAGTTCTTAGGGAAACCCATAAACAACAGAAGAGGGGGAAAAAAGAATACTAGAGAAAACTGAAGCCTCTGGCACTTACAGATACAATAAACATTAATCACAGCACAGCTCCTAGCAAGACTAACATAAAACCTCAAAGTCCTATTCACTCTAGTTCCTATTATCCGATACATTATGTATGGCTTCCAACAAAAAAAATTACAAAACATGAAGGCAAGAAAAACACAACCTGAAGAAGTAAACTAAGCATTAGATCAGCGGTCCCCAACATTTTTGGCTCCAGGGACCAGTGCTCCTATGAGAATCTAATGCCTGATGATCTGAGGTAGAGCTGATGCTAGTGCTGGAGAGTGGCTGTAAATACAGATGAAGCTTCTCTAGCTTGCCTGCCGCTCAACTCCTACTGTGCCACCCTGTTCCTAACAGGCCACAGACTGCTACCGGTCTGCAGCATGGGGTTTGGGAACCCCTGCATTAGACAGTTCCACATATAAGAAGTTTAGAAGTCATCTCTCTGTCTTAACAACAAGTAAAGAGCTGAACAGACTGAAAAGTAAATTCTTCTAGAATCCATTAGAGAGGAGAGCACACAGGACAAACTGCTGCCCCCAAAATTAGAGACAGGTAAATACAGGCAGCCATGACTTACTGGAGCAGAGACTCATGAGTGGAAACCACTATGGGAATGAAAGACAGGTAGAAAAATCCGAGCTGCAATTGATTAATTGCTGGAGAATTAAAGTGGACAACACTGAGAGTTAAAAACTCCAGGGGACCGAGTCATAGGCAGGCCCCACAATATTGTGAGATTTACCTCCAGGAGCTTGACCAAGTTCTCACAGTAAGTATCAGAGAAAAATCCCCTGGTGCTTCTGGCAGAGGGAGGGGACGAAGAACAATTTTGAAATAAGCCAGAGAATGCTCTTCTTCTCAACAAACCCTGAACTTAGGGGAAACTAGTTAACCAGAGCCTAACATGCTGGGGTTATTGGAGCTTGAATGATCTGGGGAAGGGAAATACCCAACTTCAGTCAGTTCTAGCTTTTCATGTGGGAGAAGAGAAATCCCCAACTCCAGCCCACACTAGCAAAGCATCAGAACCAGACTCAGATATAATGGGGGTTTTAGAACTATCAGATAATTTAAAATAACTATGATTCATATGTTAAGGACTCTAATAGAAAAAGTAGATGACATGCAAGAACAGATGGCTAATGTAAGCAGAGAGATGGTAACTCTAAGAAAGAATCAAAAGAAATGTTGGAAATCAGGCACACCATAACAGAATGAAAAATGCCTTTGATGGGCTCATCAGTAAGGAAAGAAGATACACCATTAAAAAATTCCAAACTGAAATACAAAGAGAAAAAAAAGAACCAAAAACAGAATATCCAAGAACCGTGAGGTAATTTCAAAATGTGTAATAAATGTACAATTGGAGTACCAGAGGAGAAAAAAAGAGTGAAAAGAACAGAAGAAATATTTGAAGTAATAATGACCGAGAATTTTCCAAAATTAGTGACTACGTGGTAGAGAATTTAACCTTACACGAAAAGAGAGCCAGTCTTCACCCTTGAGTCCTTTCATAATCTCTGTAATATCTAATACGAGTGTCTTCATTTAGGGCAAATGCTGGCTATACCAGACCTTAGAGGGTTGCCAAGCACACCTGATAATCTTAGCATAGAAGCTGCCCAAGCCAGAAAGACCAACTGTGTGATTTCAGGTGAAAGCTTTGAGTCATGAGGTATCAATCAACCTGGAGGCTGGAGATCACCCAAGTGGACAGTCAATCAATCAAGCCTATGTAATAGATCTCAAATAAAATCTCTGAAAACTGAGGCTCAGGCAAGCTTTCTGGTTAGCAATACTCCATGCATATTGTCACATACTGATGCTGGATGGGTAATATAGCCTGACTCCACAGGAGAGAACAAGGGAAGTTTCACATTTAGAACTTTCCCAGACTCTGCTCTATACTTCTCTTCTTGGCTGATTTTAATTTGTATCCTTTCCAGGCAATAAACATGACAGTGAGTATAATAGTTTTCAGTGAGTTCTGTGAGTCTTCCAGCAAATTATTGAACCTGAGAGTTTTGGGGGAATATCCCCAAACTTGCAGTTAGTTCAGAAGTGTAGGACTTGATAATTGACTGTAAACTTTGCGGTTTAACCAACTCCAGGCAGTGACAGTCAACAAACCACAGATCCAGGAAGCTCAGAGAATACCAGCTAGGATAAAATTTTATCCATACTTCTTTAGAATCATCACTATAGACATTATGGCATGCTAAAGGAAAGCATTTAAACATTATAGAAAAGTGTAAAGCAGAAAGCAAATACTCTAAACTTCCATTTCTACTCTGTAGAGATAACTCCTGTTAGCTCAAAAATATTTTGACACCTACATGCCTCTTTCCTTTTGCGGACGCAGATAGAATTAGAACATGCATACAGTTTACGACAACCAGCTCTTAAGCTGTATAATGTCCACTTTATGACTACACCGTTAGTTATTTCACAATACATAGTGGAGTCAGGATACAGGACTGAGCAAAGGGAGAAGATGGGCTGCAATGCAGGCACAACAGTGTCCTCAGTTGACTCTACACTTAGCTGAGGCTCGGGTAGGCTTTCAAAGCTGTGCTCCATGGGTCAAGGAGGCCAGGCCTTTATACCCCGAGAATCACCAACCTTTGGTGTCACTGCCCTCAGAAAGGGAGTGTACCCTAGGAAAGGAAATATCCAGTTGAGGTGGAGGCTGAGGGCTACGTGTCAGCAGCTGGGAGACCAGACCCTTTAGTCCTGGAGTCATCTGGGTGGCACAACAGAGCCCACTCCAGGTTGTCTCTAGAATTTTGCTGTTACAAACAAGGCTGTGAATGCACCTAACTCTGCAAGGTATTGTATCTGCAAGATACACTTCCAGGAACGGACAGGCTGCATTAGGGGGTGTGCATTGCATTCCTCCCTTAGTTGTGGTAGCGGCTGCCCCATCATCAGGCCACAGCTGCCTCTCAAGCATGGTGTTCCCCTTTCTGCTCAGGCTCCTTGAGATGATATACAGGAAAGCATGCTTTTTCACCTCCTTTTGAAACAGGTCACCGTTGCCCCTCATCCTACCTGCACCAAAGAAAGTAACTACAAGAGGATGTGTGGAGAATGGAAAGGGATTTAGGCCCATTTGTGATGAAATCCTTTTGGTCATGATGTGCTTTAATATATATTACTGAGGCCATGACTTGACAACTTTCAAAAAGTCTTTATCCTTTAAATCTGCTAACGGGCTACGAGGAGGAATCAAATGCCTTGAAAGCAGATTTCTGGACCTATCTGTGCTTTGGGGGCCTTGCGGGTAGAAGGAGCAGCTAAAAGAACAGAGATACCATAGGATAGACCCCCTCACTCTAGAAATGGATGGGATCACCTGGTGTTACAAACTCTAGCAGGCTGGGGTTGAAATGCCAGCTTAGCCTATGCTAGCTGGTGAACTAGCACACATCACTCATTACCCCTAAGCCTCACTTTCCTCTTAAAACAGAACAAAACATCTTTGAGTGATGATATACATGGACCATAATATCTGAGCGTGGCACATGATGTGTGTTCAGCAAATGGTAACTGGTAAAATAACAATTGCGACAATTGCACTAAGAGGAGATGCTGCCACCAGGCACAGTATGCTCCTTGCCACATCAGGAATGTTTCTTAGATTACATGAGTGCAGGGCTGGGAAGGCAAGGCCATCCTGAACAGAGAGGTGGCTGGTCAGGCACCCTGGGGAGCCCCAACGCCTGATTCATGTGCCCACTGCAAGGAAGAGAAATAGGCCTGATGTTAGTCCCCATGCTGCCATCTCTGGCCATTGCTCCCCTGCTTTTGAAGCCCAGAGTACTGTGTTCAAGCCTTTTCTTTGGATTAATTCTCCAGGCAACTCACAGTGCAGGGCCAGAGTCTAGACAATGCCTTTCTGCAAATAACAAAGGTGTTTCTTCTTTCAGAGTGAGCCAGCCCCAGGCCCAGACCTATGGCTTGTCAAACAGAGCACCACCTAAATGAAGCCAGCCCTCCACCACCCCATGCCTCTTTGGCCACGCATACAGTGGGTAGGGCCCAAACTGCCCAGGCCTACCCACAAGCCCTCATAGTGTATGTCTAAATTTTTAATGTTGAGATCTTTCATAAATCCCTTAAGATAGTAAAAAAGGACTAAAATTCAAAATTGAAAATTTGGAAAGAGAAGGAGCTTCTCCCCGTTGCCCTGCCCTGGCACAGATCAGGACCCTACACAGTCCCTTGTTCCCTGCTCTCTCCCACGAGCCCAGAAGGAAATGTGACAGGCCCTGCTCTTAGGGCTCACACCTAAAGGCAGGACAGACAGCCTTGGATATCTGCCTTAACATCTCTGTTTCTCTGACCCAACTAAGTATCCCACAATTCCATTTGATTTAATTCTGACACCGACCATCCAGAATTAAGGCAGACCATTCAGGTTAAGGGCTCAGTCCCAGAAGACTGCCCTCACTTCAGACACCAGTTGCAAATGTGGTGCCTAGGTCACCTGCACTTCTGCACTTCTTGACTACAAAGTCAGAGGTTCTCATGACCTTTTCCTCAGTTTTGATAATTCACTAGAATGGCTCACAGAATTTAGGAAAACACTTTACTTAATATTACTGGTTTATTATAAAGGATACAACTTAGGAACAATAAAATGGAAAAAATGCATAGGGCCAGGTATAGGGTGGAAGTGAAGGTGTAGGGTGCGGAGCTTCCATGCCCTCTCTGGGTGTTCCACCCTCCTACCATCTCTACCTGTTTACCAAACCAGAAGTTCTCTGAATCCCATCATTCGGTGTTTTTATGGAGGTTTCATTATGTAGGCATGATTGATCAAATTGTCGGTCATTGGTGACCAACAGGACATCAACCTCTGCTCCCTCTCTCCTCCCTGGAGGTGGGGAGTGGAAGTAAGGAGCGGGGCTGAAAGCTCTAGCCCTCTAATCATGCCTCAGCCTTTCTGGAGGCCAGCCTCCATCCTGAAGCTCTCCAGAGGCCTACCAAGAGTCACCTTAGTAGCATAAACTCAGGTTTGGTTGAAAGGGACTCTTTATGAATAATAAAAGATGCTCTATTACTCAGAAAACTCCAAGAATTTTAGGAGCTCTGTGCCAGGAACCAGGAACAAAGAACAAGCATATATTTCCCAACACACACACCCTCCATACGATGGTCCTAGAGATGAGGATTATGTCTCTCCCACACTGGGTCCTTGCAGTGCTCAGTGCTGGGGTTTGGGTATCATTGATTATTAACAAATATGTATAGAGATGAAGGAATCAAATATATGCCACCTTCCATGAAGCCCCAGTGATGTTGCCATGGAATAGAGCTTTAATTCTAAAGGTAAAAACTTAACAAATGTCATGTAGCACCTCCTAGCAGCCACCATTTATTGAAAACCTACTCAGTTTCAGGACCATTTAGAGGAAAGAGTCATGAGAACCACATCTATTTCACCAGTCTTCACAATGGCTGTTAGGGGGTGATATCACTAGTCCTGATGAGGTCCTATGAGGCTAAGACGAGGGGTGTCAAGATTCAAACCCAGCTTTTTTTTTTTTTTTTTTTGCCAACTCTTTGTGGAGTCTCCATGCTGGGCTTCTGGGCTGGAATCAGGACACAAGAAAGACAGAACCAAAAGCCTGGCTGGGTGAGTCTGTTATAATTAGATTTGGGGGTGGGGTGAGGTTGGCTACTGCAGTGTAACACATCACTGTCAAACTCAGTGGCTTCAAATGATGAGTAATTACTCTTACTGATGAGTCTGTCAGTCAAGCTTTCCTGGGCTCACGTAGTCTTCTACACTCAGCCAGCTGCTGAGGATGGCCTCACTCAGCATTTGTGATGTTGCTGGCTGTCAGGATGGACAACCACAGGGTTGATGGAGCTACATGTCTCTCATGGATTCAGAGAAGCGTGAAGAATTTGGGAGATCCTTGCAGTCTATCACAGGAGGGTCATGGCAGCTTTTAAGAATTGGAGGCTCATTTGCCCAGGTCTCTCTCAGGGCTAGATTTTCTGCTGGTGAGCTAAGCATTTGGAAACACACTTCCTGTTTTAGGTGACACACTGTGTACATATAAATCGCTCCTTTGCTACAATCACAGGGTGGTTGAGTGTGAATGGGTGTGCAGCAGAGACTGTCTTCTGGGAGACTATGACATGAGAACTCATGTTTCTCAGAGTTGGCTCAAAATAGTGATCTGTTACCTAGTCATGTTCTCTCAGGTTTGAAAGATGCCATGAAAGTTATCTAGTCTTATTCCCAATTTTTCAAAAAAGAAAGCTGTTCTGTAGAGAGGAATTGCCTTGGCTGATTGGAGCAGAACACTGAGCTGGAGCCTAAATTTCAGGAACCAGGTGTTTAATGGCTACATCTTCCTGGTGTGCCTAAAGAGATGTGCATATATCCTCTCATTTAATCCTCTCAACAACCCTTGCCAGATGATATTCATGTCCCCATTTTAAAGAAGAGGAAACAGATGTGAAGACATTAACTGATTTGTCCAGGGTCAAGCTCCTCATCAGTGGCTGAGCTGTCTTTGAAAACCAAGTGTGACTGCACAAAGAGGCTGATTCAAGAAAACTGACTGAAGTATACATATGCCTACCCCAATGTTAGGGAATTTTATTTCACATGGAGAAAAAAACATTAACCACAAGTTGTTTCAAGAAGTGGTATTTTGCAATCAGTTTGGCTTCCTCTTAAGAAATGTGAGAGCAAATGATTCACAGTGACCCTCTGCGCCAGGTTCCTCTTTTTGGGATGTGCCCCCAAAACACTCTCATTGTGGCAGTTTCCATGTCAACCCCAGGACCAGGAACTTGGTGGTGGGTTCAGGTTTCTTTAATGTCAGGGCCACCCCTTTGTTCTGAAGGGTCCTGAAGGGATAGAAGTGTCCCTTGAGCTGGATGAGTGGTCTAGTAGATTGTCTGTCACTCAGTCCATTTTATTGTGTTTGGAGCCTAAGTGATGCACCCTCTTTGCACAACCACTCCCTATCCCAACCTTCCGCCAAGGCACCATTGCAGATGTGCCCAAGATAGCTCAATCATTCATCCAACAGAATTATTAAGGTCCCTGGAGACACAAAGCTGTACAAGGGATGGTGTGTTTTCTGGAAGAATCAGTAGGAGAGTTAAAACATAAAGAGCTAGAATTAAAGCTGTTACCATGCAGCTTCCCCTCACATTGCCACACAGAGACCCTAGGCTGCTCTGGCCCGTGCTGGGTGACCAGCTGGGGGCAACAGAGAGCAGTGGGTACTTCTAAGGCCCTTGAGCAGAAGTGGCCAGGGAGGTCTCCACTGGCTGGTTGAAGGCAGGAGGGGAAGGCAAAGCTCATCATAAGAGGACTAGACAGGACTAGGCAGACTCCAGAGGTGGCCAGGCTAGGTTGGTGGGCTGGTAGTCCCTGGGGGTTGGGGGACACAGAGGCACAGAATGTTTGAGCCTCTTACAGAAGGCAGTGACATGCTGACTAGACTTTATTATTGACCAGAATAAAATATTATGAGAATAAACATTGAATATGGGGAAGAGCAGGGAGATATGCCACCGGTAGTGATGAGGAGCTCACCCCCAGCTGGTACAGCTCCCATGCTGGGCAGCAGCAGACAGTGATGGAGGAATAGGGCTGCAGGCAGCAGGGCTAGAGCATTTTTCCAGGATTCCAGGCCTGTGACTCTGCGACGATGAGCATATTTGTGGGGGGGAGCTGGTGAGTATGTGGCATTCTGCACGTACATATGCATGTGTGAGTGATACAGTCAAGCTCGTGGGGGAATATGAGCCTATGTCTGAACCTGAGTGTGATCATGTGCCTGGGATAGTGCGTGTATGTGTGTGAGAGTGTGTTTGTGACTTGTGAATGTGTGCGAGTGGAGTGTTAGCAGTCTCATATGTCTACCTTCCCTCTCTCACTAGATAATAGGCTCTTAGAGCAGTAGCCCCACTTCTCCAGTTATCTGTTTACTCACTGGCATAAAAGAAGCCACATACCTATATTTTGTGGAGAGTCAAATATATAACAAGCATATGCTGTTTTAATTCCCCATCTCATTTAATCTCCATATCAATCTTAGCAGGTAGCTCTGACTGTCCCCATTTCGCAGGTGAGGTGACTGAGGCACCAAGAGAGGAAGAGGCTTGTCCAGTCCACTCAGCTAATGCATGTTGGTGCCAGATTTTGATCCCAAAGCCCAGGTTCTGTTCGTGACACCACACCACCTCCCATACTATGACAAACAGAAACCAAGAAAGCAAAAAGTTCATCAGATGGTGGAAGCTAATCAGAATGTTTGGATCTGCAGAAGACTGATGGGAGCTGTGACCCTGGGCGCTAGTGTCTTGTGTATTCTAAAATGTACTGGCTGCATGTTATGAGCAGTGGGCACAGCAAGTGTTCCTGCCATCTCACTTCCTAAGAAGCCATCTCCCTAATCTGCTCCCCATTATATTCACACCAAGAGACTGCCTAGTGAGCTATGCAAAGCTATAAATAGAAAAGTAATGTTTGGAGAGGCTTGAAATTATTAACCAAAATGCAAATCTCACATGCCAAAGGGAGCAAAACAAATTGTAAGCTAGTGAGCAAACTCTTCTTGTGTGCCGGACAATTAAGTGTGTTACCTCCATCAGTAAGAACATAGATTGCATTGCAGTTGTGCCTGAGGAGATGTAATATTGCAGGACTATCTCTTTACCTAAGGTATGAAAATACTGCTTTCTGGGCCAAAATCTTGGACAAGAATGAACCAGTGGTGGGTCTTCCCAGAGTTTATTGGGTTGTCAATGCTCAGCTGGTTCTTGCCATGGAATTTTATGCTTACGCACACTCTCGTACATGTCCTTATATAGTGTTTGGCAGTTTGCAAAGAGCTTTGACATATGCAGCTTTCCTACCTTAGCATTGCCCATTTGGGATAAGTAGGGCAGAAATTATCATCTCCATTTGGTAGATGGAATAACAGGCTTAGGGATGTTAAGGGACTTGCTCAAGGTAACTCAGATCCAGGAGTCAGACCCAGGTTTCTTGTTCCTCATCTATTCAGCTCCCCACTGTGAGATGATCCGGGGCTCTTTTCACTTGGCCATGGAAAGCATTTCCATTTTGCTTTAGTTGAGGCCTTAATCATCTCTTGTCTAGACCATCCCAAACCTCCTGCTTGATTCTCAGCCTCTAGTACCCTCAACAGATCCACCTTGCACTGCTCAGAAGCCTCCCAGGGGCATGAGCTAGGCTCTGGGGTAGACCGCTACACTGGGGCTTGATGGCCAGGTGACATGTTTTAGCTATTCTAGGTCCCTTACAATTCCATATAAATTTTAGAATCAGCTTGTCAGTTTCTACAAGAAGATCATCTGGGATTCTGATGGGGATTGTGTTAAATCTGTAGATCATTTGGGGGAGTACTACCATCTTAACAATGTTAAATCTTTTAATCCAAGAGCAAAGGATGTTTTTCTACTTACTTAATCTTTTTAAATCTCTTTCAACAATGTTTTATAGTTCTCAGATTATAAATTTACACTTGTTTTATTAAATTTATCCCTGTATATTTTACTCTATTTAATGTTGTTGTAAATGGAATTGTTTTCTTTTTTATTTCATTTTCAGATTATTCATAGCAAGTATATAAAAAATGAAATTGATTTTTGCATATTGATCTTGTACCCTACAACCTTGCTGAACTCATTTATTAATTCTAAAAGTTTTTTAGTGGATTCCTTGGAATTTTCTATATATGAGATCATATCATTTGTGAACAGAGACAGTTTTACTTCTTTCTTTCCAATCTGGATGACTTTATTTATTTTTCTTGACTAGTTGTCCTGGCTAGAACATCCTGTACAATATTTACTACACGTGATGAGAGCAGATATCCTAATAAGTCTGTTGAGATTTTTTTGTGTGGCCTACTGTTTGGCCTGTCCTGGAGTATGTTCCGTGTGCACTTGAGAAGAATATATATTCTGCTGTTGTCGGGTGGGGTGTTCTACAGATGTTGTTAACTTCAGTTGGTTTATACTATTGTTCAAGTCTTCTATTTCCTTATTGATATTTTATCTATTATTGAAAATAGGATATTGAATTTTGCAATTATATTGTTCACTGTCTATTTCTCTCTTAAATCTATTTTTGCATCATGGACTTTGATGCTCCGTTATTAGGTGAATATGTTTAAAATTGCTATATCTTCTTGATGGATTGACCCTTTTATTAATATATAGTCCTTTCTCTTTTGCAATAATTTTATCATAAAATTATTTTGTCTGATTTCAGTGCAGTCATGCCAGCTCTTTTGATTATTGTTTATGTGTAATATCTTTTTTCAATCCTTTCACTTTCAACCTGTTTATGGCTTTGAATCTTAAATCTCTAGACAGTATGTTATTGGATCTTGTTTTTTAATCCATTCTGCCCACCTTTGCCTTTTAATTGGAGAGTTTAATCTATTTACATTTAATGTAATTACTGATAAGAAAGGGCTTACATTATTTTGCTATTTTTTTCTAAATGTCATATTTTTTTTTGTTCCTCAAATCTTTAATTACTACTTCTTTTGTGTTAAATAGATATTTTCTGGCATACTCTTTTCATTTTTGATTGTGTATTTTTGGGTATTTCCTCAGTGGGTGCTTTGGGGAGCACATCTTAATTTATACCAATCTCGTCTGGATTAATACCAAGTTAATATCAATAGTATATAAAAATTTTTCTTATATATCTCCATTATCCCCTTTCCACTTAAGTTGTTATCATCACCTGTTACATCTTTATATGTTGTGTGCTCATCAACTAGATTTATCGTGTCATTTTATGCAGTTACTTTTTATATCAGATAAGAAAAAAGAGAAGTTACAAAGAAAAATACATTAATAGTGTTTTAAATGTTTACATATATCACTATTTTTACTGGTTCTTTATTTCTCTGTGTGGATTTGAGTTACTGTTTAGTGTCCTTTTATTTCAGCCTGAAGGACTTGCTTTAATAATTCTTGTTGGACAGGTCTGTTTTTATCTGGCAATGTGTTAATTGGTCCTTTGTGGGTTTTTTGTTTTGTTTTGTTTTCTTTTCTTTTCTTTTTTTTTTTACGCCTACAACACCTCGTCTTCCTAGGTGGTCTCTCATCCAAGTACTAACCAGGCCTGACCCTGCTTAGCTTCCGAGATCAGACGGGATAAGGCATGTTCAGGGTAGCATGGCCGTAGACGGTCCTTTGTTTTTGAAGAATAGTTTTACTAGATGTTGAATTCTTGGTTTACAGTGTTTCATTCAGCACTTTGAATATGTCATTCCACTGCAAACTAAAGTAAGACAGTATGTACGTATCACATACTCACAAATGGCAGAGGTGACACCCAGGCAAGAGTTGGACTTTGAAATAAATGAGGACGAAGTAAAGATTAAGAGGAAAGGATTGTTTGAAAGCAGAAGGGCCTCATCTAGCCCCACCTTCTGAGTGAGCTGAGATTACTTTCAACCATGGCCAACATGAGCCTCACCCAGGAAATATGATAACAGGCTGTAGAAGAACGGAGCCATGGTCTAGAAGGATCGCCTGTGGTTTCCAGTCTGAAATATACAGTAATTAGTGGCATAACTGGGGAAATAAGGAAGGAAATGCCATCTGTGAGAAAATGGACAAGTGGAAGACTGTACCATCTGTGCTGAGTTAGATGTACCATCTGTGCTGAGTTAGAATGATTAGGAAGTGAGAGAGAACAGGAATTTGAAAACATTGACTGAAGATGTGATATAGGCATCAGAATTTTATGGGTTGAAGCAACCCAAATCAGCTAAAGCCAGAAAAGAGAATTTATTGGGAGTTTATTGGAGATTTACAAAATCCTTTGGGAGCTGGGGAACCAGGCTTGGAAAATGGACGAGAATGATTGTAGTTCCAGAGGGCCTATAAACAAGAGATGCAAGGATCATCTAGAAAATGCATGGTCAGGACACCCCTGTGGATGCCTCCACCTTGCCTGAAGGCACCATCATCACTGCTGGACATTGTCACTGCTGCTAATTCTTTAAAGCCTAATCTAACCATCTCTCAGTCTTTTCATGACACTATCAGATTAGATCAAATCCAGGCAGGAGCATCTAATGGGTTGAGCCTGGATCACACGGCCACATCAGACTGCCTGCAAGGACAGAGCTGATCTGTTCATTATGGCTTCCAAAGAGGGAGATGGTGGCAGATTGCTCCAAAATAGGAAGCAGTTAGGTATTTAACAGCCCAAAAGCAAGTTCTGTTCCACTATACAGATGAGATGAAAGGAAGGTGTAGTTTTGAGCACAGGGGACACTAACATGTGTTTGTCAACTTGGAAAAGAGAACCAGTAAGAGAGGGAGGGATTAAAGATGTAGAAGGAAGAGAAATGATTGGAAGAACAGATGGAGGCCATGTGCCCACAGAGGGCTGATTTCTCCAAAGGAGAGGAACAGGAGAAGAATCTTGACCTTGGAGAGAGGTATGAGTTGAGAGAGAAGGCACCTGGGAAATTTACATTTTTTCCATCTGTTCTAGACCCTGCCTTTCCACAACAAGCAGGTGTTTTCACAAGGGAGAAGATTTGTTTTTCAATAATGCAAAACTGACCAAAGTGATGATTCATCATTTTCTAAAATCTGACTCTTTGGGATAGAGGAAATCATTTCAGACCTGCTTCCTTGTTGGACCTGTGTGAGGACAGAGGTTGCCATTTGAGCCTGGCAAGCTGATGCTGACCGTAACCTGGGTCACCCAACCGCTGCTTTGGGGGAAGGGTGGCAGCTCCTTGGAACTTCAGTACATCATATTCCCAGGACCCAGAAACCCACTAGTGAGGTCATATTTATCTCTGTCCTCTCAGCCTCTGACTGCCAGAAGTAGGAACTCAGAAGGGGACCCTTCCTAGCCCAGGGTGTCAGGCCTCATAGGCTGAAATCCTTTCTGCCACCTCCCACAGTTCCCTGAGCAAATCCCACACACTCATGGCATGGCCTATACCACTGCCTGTTCCACACACTCTCTAATAGAAGCTTTCCCTTCTGAGAAACCCACAGTGAGACTTCACAGCAAAATAAAATCTTTATCTGAAAGCTGCCCAGTTAAATGTAAAGTCTAGACAGATGTCCAAGTACAGCAAAGATTCTTAAGTGAATAGTATTTATCTGAACCCAACATTTACGGAGGCTTAAAAATTAAGCTTATGTACTCTGTAGAATCCCTGTGTGGTACACACAACTGAGCTGCTCAGAGCTTCCTTCAAGAAAAAACTCACTGCCCAGCTGCAAGGAGTGGGGTCAGCCACCAACTTTCAAGCCAACTTCATGCTTTTCCTGGGTGGCCCCCAGCCAAAGACTTACGCAAGGCAGTAGTGGCTAAGGTCATTCTCCCTCCCCAGCCAATGACTGTGAAAGGCAGTAGTACACAGGCCTAACCACCTCTCATCAAAGCCAGACCCCTCTTCTGAGCCATCTGCTTCAGAGTTCCCAGGTGTGCTGGCAGAGACACTATCAGGTTTATACAGCACTCTGACACTCCCCTCCCACCCTGCTCTTACTTCCGCCCCTTTCACGAACAGGTGTTAATCCCTAATAAAACTCTCATCTCATCATCTGCCACCAGAAACCCAGCTGGGACCCCACTCATTCATCCATTCAACACAAAGTAAGTATGTCCTGGACTTCAGCTGCCTGGACACTAGCTGTCGCAAAGTTAAAAGTGGTATGTGACAAGTGCTAAAATGGAGGTTAGAACAAAGGTTATGGTATCTGAAACAACTCGGGACCCCTAAGCCACCTCCCTCCCACCCCCAGACTAGGGCTGCAGGAAGGAGTCTAAAATACATGCCTGAGACTACAGGTCATGGTTCAGGGACTTTCCAAACAAAGCCTGCATATTATGGTCTGAACTCTCAAAGCCCAATCCTATATTCTGCATCTTTGTCCTTCTGACTCTCTGCCCAGGATCCCAAGACACAAAAGACCCTAAAAAGGAGTCCAGGGCTCCTCTTTTCTGGGGGCCTGGGCTACGTATGAGAGGGTAGATTGTACTGTGTGGACAAAACTAAAATTAAAAGCTAAGCTAAGCATCTGGAGGAGGAATTGGGCAAAAGGACAGAAACAGACTTTAGGCCTAAGGCAGTAGGATTGAGGCCAGGAGAGCAGCCCTGTCCTCTGGAACACAGCAACTTGTAGTACCCAAGGGCCCAAAGGTGAAACCAAGGATATGCTCAGTACCGGCAAGGCAAGGCCACCAAAAGAGCAGAAAAGTTCACCTTTGATGAATCCCACACATTTTACAATTTAAAAATCTAGAAAGAATATCTTAAGTTCAGCATACTATTAAGTTTTGTTCATAGTTTATATTTAAATTAAGGGCTGTAATATTTAAATTATGGCTTAACTTTTAAGTTATGGGTTAATTATGGGTAATTTAAATTTTATATATTTAAATTATGGGTAAAGTCTTAATTGGGTCTGGAAGGAGAACTTTTAGAAGGTCCCTGTGGCCTCAGGCAAGAAGGAAGGTATTAAAGGTGCCAAACTCTAACCATGGGGTACTGAGCAAGGAGGTGATGTTAAAACAGGGTCCAGAAGGCTGCATCAAAGTTTGGTAGGTGAAGAAGGGCAGGCAAGTGTTTATCTGGAGGGAAGGTTAGCTATAGTAACAAAGAAGACCAAATATCTAATGGCTCTCCCTCTCATAAACAACTTGAGATGTTTCCAGGTTGACAATGGGGGCTCGACTCCATTCAATCATTCAGGGACCCTGACTATGGGGCCTCTGTCATCTTCTCCATGGGACTTCCAAGGTAGTCCCATTCTAGTCCCCTAGAAAAGGGAGACACTCATGGAAAAGTGTTGAGGAGGAGTCCTGTGGGCCAGGCCTGGCCAGGACGCGTCACACCAGTCTGCAAGGAGGCTAGGAAATGTTGAGCATCTAGATGTGCCAAGGATGAAGGAGAGAACACATTTAGGTGGAGAGCTAGCACTGTCTGCCCACAGCAGGGAGTCAGCAGTGACTGGAGCACACAGATAATGTGGTAGGGAATGACCAGGGGCATGCTGGCAAATTTCTAACAACCAGATCTCCAGAGGAAAAAAATTTAAGTTCTGATTGATAGCATTTTTCTATCTTCTTGGTGTACATACTCTCATTGCTATCAATTTCAAACCACCAGAATGACCACTGAACAAGGAGTTGGGAAGAGATGCGCAGTAGCAGCCTGATATATAGTTATATTAGGGTTCTTTAGAGAAACAGAACCAATAGGAGATAGATGTAGATGATATAGATATAGATATATAGATAAATATAGATATATCTTTATATATGTATGTGTGTGCATGTATGGAATTGGCTTACATGATTATTGAGGCTGAGAAGTCCTGAGATCTGAGGTTCACAAGCTGGAGACCTAAGAGAGGCAATGGTGTAGTTCTAGTCCAGAGGCCAGCAGGCTCAAGATCCAGGAAAAGCAGGTATTCAGTTCAAGTCCAAAGGCAGAAACAAAACTATGTCCTAGCTCAAGGCAACCAAACACTTCTGCTCAGGGGAAGGTCAGCCTTTTTGTTCTATTCAGACCCCAACTGACTGGATGAGGCCCACCCACATCAGGAAAGGCAATCTGCTTTATTCAGTCTACTGATTCAAATGTTAATTTCATCCAAAACACCCTCGTAGACAACCCAAGAATAATGATCAACATAATGTCTAGGCACCCCATGGCCTAGTCAAGATGACATCACAAATAGTATTTTCACCATATAGACATGAATAACCTAAGAATCTAAACAATAGAAAAATTAAGTAAAATAATTAGGAAGTAATGTGTGTTGAGCATGTATCACCTTTGTTTTTTAATATAATTTAATTATAAGTTTATATAATTAAATTGTTGATGATGGCTGTGTTAAACAACTGACTTGCAAAGCACTTGAAAATTTAATAATCAGCTTTTACATCTGTTGGTACCAGCCAGCTGATTCAGCCTACCACTAAAATGAACAGAAGTGACACCCTAAGGAGCTGGAACATCAGCTGCTTGGCAGTAGAGACAGCACTCTAATTAGGAAGTCAGGGTACATTGGTGATGGTGACCACTGGGTAGGCATTTCAGAGTTAGGATAGCAATGTTTTCTCCCTCTGCCTCTTAAAGAGCTCACTCTGTCCTCCCTGCAGCTTCTGAAACAAGGAAGCAGGCTCTGCTATCTCTATGGCACCTTGGTAAAAATCAGAGAAAGACTCACTCTTTTGGTGGCAGATCCCCCTTACTAAGCTAGAACATATGGCAAAATTACAGAACCCAAACCCAGCCCTACTCCCCCTCTACTGGACAGTGTATGTATTGCCAGACTACCCCGCAGTACCTGTGGCTCTACATGGAATAGAGCTGTTTCCTGTAGTCTTGAGATAAATACCCCTTACCACTTTCTAACCAGAGACCGATTGGCCAGTGTGCACCTCCCTAGAGAGGACAATAGGCGAAGACTTCCTCTGGTGGCCCCAGGCTCAAGGACATGCAGTTATCTTCTAAAGTAGTGGTTCCCAGTCATGGCCTCACTTTGGATCACCTGAGGAGCTTTTATAACTCCCAATGACCATTTTACATGCCCGACTAGTTAAACCAGAGCTGTTGGGAGTGGGACGCAGCAATTAGTTTTCAAAGCTCCCCAATATGCAGCCAAGATTGAGAATCACTGTTAATGTAAGAACGTCCAAACCTGTAGATAATTTTTATAAAAATTTTATTTGAGCCAAACAGAGGATATGCCTAGAAGCAAGATCTCAACAGACTGAGATAAATGCCTCCAAGAAATGAGTTTGTAGCTTCTTTTAAAGAAGGAACATAAGGAAGATGACATGAAGGTGGAAGAAAGCAAAGTGGGAATCGGATTGCAGGATAATTAACAAGATTATATGCTCTCTTGACAGAGTCGCCCTTTAGAAGAAGGGGTCTGAAAAGGGGCATTTCAAAGTTGTGTTAACCCAGATGCACTAAACAATGGACAGAGCTGGCTTAAGGCAAAGATAAGCCTTTTACTAAAGAAGTTATACTCCTGGGGCGTGACTATGCCCCATGACCTGTCCAGTTAGGCATTTATGATCAGATCACCTTGTGAGGTTACTTTTTGTAGGATCCCTTTTTTGTCCGCACACTGATGTGAAATCATCCTGACTCTGAACCAACAATATAGGTGGGTGAACATCCCACCAAGATGTGTGTGTTTCGGCAGATGCCTTCTAGAGAGTTCTGCCCACCAATCTTCTCTACTCACCCTTCAGTGCCTAGCGGTGCCTGGCACAGAGCAGCCCTTAGAAATTGCTGAAATGATGCAAGGCAAGAAACAGTGAGGGGCCCAGGACCACTGCCGGAAGGGGCAGTGCTGTGCAGCAGACACAGGACAGTGGGAAAGGAGGCCATCTCTCTGTCTCTACTGCTAAGTGACACCTTTATCTTCTCTCCGTGGCCTCAGTTTCCTGCCTTTAAGTGACAGGAGTGGGGCAATTCCTTCAAACAAACGCTTATGCAGGAGGCCATCATTTTAAACAGATTCTCTCACTCTGCTCTTGTCTCACCCCACCTGCCCTCCTGCCAGCCTCAGAGGGACCTGGAGAGCTCTCAGAGTCCTGCGGAGCAGGGTTTGTAAACTTCAGGAAGGAGGGGACTCTAATGGCCCTCCCAGCTGAGACCCCATGGATCCCCCCATGCAGAGAAGTACTAGGAACGTGGTCTGAGGGCAGAGAGAAGCAAAGAGCTTCTTTGCTCCCCATCCCCATCCCCCACCATTCTCGAGTGCAGTCTGAACTGGCTCCTGACCTTTTCCCAGCTTTACTTCTGGGTTTAAGCCCAGAGCCTCTGTGGTTTTGTCCAATTCCAATGCTGATCCCCAGAAAAACAGGCGAAGTGACTTAATGTCATGGCGGGGGCGGGGGAGGGGGCGGACAGCTGCACAGAAAAAGCGCCTGAGGGAGGGGTAGAAGGGGTGATTTCTTAACCAAAATAAGTGTGAGTGGACCTAAACTAAATCTTCAGGGCATTTTCCTGCCTCTGGTTTGGAGGAAGTGGTCCAGGCTGCATTACTCACAGGACTTCATGATTGCTCAAGATCTTGTCAATGGCCACAGGACCTCACCTTGTGACCCTGATATCTATGTGAGATTTTCCAGCTCCAAATCCTCCCCACTCCTGAGCGGCCCCTGTTTCAGCCTGACCTAGCCTCAACCTGGCCCAAGAGGAAAGGAGCACAATTCTGTCATTCACTGGTGTCTTGGATATACCCATCAAGTCAGTATTCCTCGTGAGGCTCCTGGCCTGAGTCTGGCCTGGGGCTCAGGACTGGGAGTGCAGGAGGGGCATTGGGCAGTCTAAGGGATACAGATAAGAGCCCTGGGGAAGTGCTTAGTGGCTCTTTCTGGTGTCAGGATCAGCACAGTTTCACAGAGGACTGGCTTGGCATGATCAGGTTTATGTAGTTCCAACAGAGTGGGAAAGGGAATTTAATAGAGAGGGAAGTACACATGCAATGGCACAGGAACACAGGAATGGGGTCTGTGCGTGCATATATATAGTTGTATCTAGCATTAACAAGAATTAGCTCACAGAGGCAGACATGGACAGTAGCCTTGAATGTTATGTCAAGATACTTATTCAAACCTTCTGAGGAATGGCTGAGGGCCAGAATAAGTGACTTGATGCTGAGTAAGACAGCTTTGTCACCATGGACTCTCTCCCTTCAGCTTGGTCATTTTATCCACCACATCCTGGTGAGTCCTTAATCTCTCCAATCCTCCCTTGCTCTCCATTGTCCAGACCCTGTCATCTCTAGCAAGGACTGCTTCAGTGGGCTCCCAGTGGACCCGCAGCCTATGGAACCTCTTCCCCTCCAGCTGCTAGAATTCATTACACATCAATATGACATTCGGGGATCAGTGGACGTAGGAGCACTATGAGAATTAGGGAGGGATCATAGTTGTTAAAAGCAGAGAGATTTTTGTTCACACGTTTTGTCTTCCAACTAAGATGATCCCACAGGACCCAGGCACAAAATCCCAGCCCCAGGCGCAAATGCCTAACAGGGCACATAGGTGATTTTCAGAGGCACAAAGGTTGGTTCTCACCATCTGATGCATTCATTGAGGGCTCTCAAGCCAGGAACTGTTCGTGTGATGGTTGAAATTTGGGTATTTAGAAAGACGTCATGGACGAGCATGAGCTGTAGACACAGAGCCTTGGCTTTAGATCCCCACCTTGAAAATATTGTATGACTTTGGGCAAGTTATTTAACTTTTATGTGCATTATTTTCTTCCTCTGAAAAGCCATGATAATAGCACTTGACTCCAGGAATTTAAGAATTAAATGAGATATTAAATATAAAGCACCAATCTCAACCCTGAACACATAGTAGGCACCTAATAAATGGTAACAATTACTGTGATTGCATTTCTGAGGCAATTTTTAGGATCTTGAGGCTAATCCCCGTAAAAGCTCAATTATACATTCACACTTTAGAATTATGCTAGTATGAAACAACTATGTCAAATAGCAGAGATTTACTACTCAGTGAACAGTTTTTGATTTTCTGTGTGCAGGCCCTGAACATTCTTATTCCTGTCACCTTATTAAAGCAGCAGAGAAAGTTAACATCCCTATCAAGCCTCTGTCTCCCTACTGATCCAGTCCCCTGAGGATCTGAAAACTGCGGAGGCTGTGCGGTCCTTCTAAAACACACCTGTCTTTCAACAGTTGGAATCGTGAGCTCATCAACTGCCTCTTGAGCCCTTCTGGAGGGAATATCAGGCAGAGCAGAAGTCCCATTGGACAGGCTCTGGAGGGGTGCTTTGCCTGGTGGAGTCTCGGCCCGCCTCTCACCAAGTGTGCTGTCTCCCCAGGGCCTTGACAAGGCAGATCCGCCACTGAAGTCCTTGCTTTCCCTGCAGCCTCGTGGCGTGTCCTGCGCACCCCGACGAGCCCTCCCCAAGCAGAGGGCGGATCCGAGCCCGGGAACCGCCCACCCTCCGCCCCACCCTCCTCGCAGACCTCCTGCCTGCTGCGGGTGTGGGAGGAGAGACCAGCATGTCCGCTGGACTCGGATAGGGGACTGACAGCACCACGTGCACTCTGACCCAGCAGAGGGACAGCCAGGCCGCCCCCCACCCTCCCACCCCCGGCCCAGTGATTGATCAGCAGCCGTTACTGAGACTCTTAATGGTTCGCTTGGATGGGAATTAATTCTGGAATGGATAAATAATGCATTGAGGTTTATGTAGTCCAAGGCAAGCCGGCGGTCCGGAGCCAGGACGGAGCCCAGGGAGCCTCGCGAGTGAAGCCAGTGGCCATGGGAGCCCTTGCGGGGCATAAGGGGCAACTGATTGAGAAGAAGAAAAAAGGGAAGTGGATGACAGCATGATCGGCCCAGCAACACTGGTGGGGTGGCTGCAGGACCATGCTGAGCCCAAAGATCAGGCAAGCCAGGCGGGGTAAGTCCAACTTCGTAGGGAGAAACTGGGCATTGTGTGAGTAGGTCTCTTGGCCAATGTGTGTGTACACCTAGCCAGGTGCCATGCTGGGGTTTAGATGGGGCAGGACTGATGTCTCTTCCTAGTGAGGATTCTGGAGTCAGTAAGGTCATACCTGAAACTACAAAGGGACGATGGCCATCTTTGGGCCCTAGGAGGTGTGCAGGCTTTATACCCCATAGTCTGTTTCTGGGTGGCTCAAAGTGACCAGGTGACAACTTTGGGGAAATTTTGTTCCTTTACTAAAAAGGAAATGCTCGATGCTCAAGATGTGTCTTAGCAGCCAAGATAAAAGTGTTCTTCACTAGGGAAGCAATGCCCTAGCTTCTGGAGACAGCTGGGTCCAAGTGAGGGTCCTCATTCCAGTGGCCCAGGTGGCTCTGCAGAGCCTACAGTAGCTGCCACCGCTGGGTACAGGCAGCTGGGAGGCAGGCAAAAGCTCCTCTAGAGAACTCCCAGGAAGCTGCCAGGCCTGGAGATGAGGATGCCTGTGGAGGGAGCAGATGCAGAGAAAGTAAGAGGTGAGACTCAGAGAGTCTTTGCAGGAGTGATCCTGCAGTACTGAGCTAGTGCCCTGGCCACCCTGTGTCCCTGCAGAGTGTCCTGGAGACTGAGGACAAGTCCCAGGGCTAGGGACAGCCTCTTTCTGGACAGCAACTTCTTTGCTAGAGCAAGTGTCATTTTAGATGAGAACATCTGTCTCTTAAGAAAATAGAATGTCTTTTCAGGTGGTCAGTGTCTGTGGAGGGCTGAGCTTCCTTGTGAGCAATGAGCATGAGAATGGTAGTTTGGAGGTGGGTGGAACATCTGCCTGGAGAGCTTGGAAACAGTGTGAGTCTCACCTAGAGGAGGACCCTCCAGCCTCCTGTAAACTCACAAGGAGCACACACATCTCATCAGCATGTCGCAGACACATGGATGACTTTGGAGGGGAAGTTGGCCCTCCAGAATGTGGTCAGAGCCATTAGGACTTCTGCTTGGGGTGCTTGGGATAGAATGTAACCTATGGGCACCAATGGACAAAAGAGGGCCATGCATGGCTCTGCTGAGGGGTTGGGGGGCAATGTGGTGACCACCCAAAGGGTGGGCCAGGCCAAGCTCTCTGAGAGAACTTAGGTCAATCCTCCCACTCCTGTCTAATACACTAGCCACTGGCCACATGTGGCTATTGAGCACTTGTTATGTGGCTAGTCTAAATTAAGAAAAATATACACTAGAGTTTGATGACTTGCAAAAAAAATGCACACTATCTCATTAATAATTATGTTATATTGATTACATGCTAAAATGACAATATTTTGTATATATTGAGTTAAATCAAATATATTATTAAAATTTTTTCACCTGTTTTTTCTTTTACTTTCTTTTAATGTAGCTACTAGAACTACTTATGTGGCTCACATGATATTTCTATTGGACAGTGGCAATCTAGAAAGAGATCAGTGCTTCAGTGAAGGGCTCTCAGGATACTTGCCTTTGAAAACCCAAACTTCTTATAAGCAATTGTTCTAAGTCATTGGTTCTCAATCAGGAATGATTTGCCCTCAAGGGACATTAGGCATTGTCTGGAGACATTCTTGGTGATACTGGCATCTAGTTGGTAGAGGCCAGGGATGCTGCTAAACATCCCACAATGCAGAGGACAGCCCTACGACAAAGAATTATCTGGCCTAAAATGTCATGAATGCAAGTGTTGAGAAATCCTTCTACTAGATGATATTATCTTGTAAGATATGTTAAAAGATGAAGTTTATGGTACTATTCATCAGATAGTAATAATATATATAATCACTTACCCACAAAAATGTATGATCGTAAACCATGACAAGAAGCATTATAAGAGCATAGACTGCAAATGAACGACAAGAGGAAGTAAGTGGTTCTTGAGCTGTAAGCTGAAGGCAAAGCTTGGTGGAGGGACGAGTCCACCTTCCAGGCAAAGAACAGCATGTGTAAGTACCATTGGAAGAGAGGGGCACAGGAGGCTGGAGCTGGGGGCAGGAAAGGGCAGAGGACACAGCACAAGGCTGGAGAACAGATCAAGAGTTGGATCACACAGGGTCAGGTTTGCAGCTTGTTAGGAAATAACTCTACCTAGGGACATTTCAGAAGAAATACAACCTAAATTATATATATGTGCCTTAAAGAAATTAGGCTCTGGCAGAAAGAACTTTCATTAAAATTCATCCTCCATTGAATCTTTTAGAAATTGGTCAGGATATGTGTTTTAAATATAGCAAGTTATACTTTGCAAATTCCAGTATCCGTTATCCAGACACTGCCTTGTCTAGACTGTTCCAGACAATACATATTCAATATACATTTCCAGGCTACACCACTGTGTGGATACAGTTGCTTTCTTGGATAGTTAATGAAATCTGCCCCAGTCAGCCAGCTCAGAAGCCTCTGTGGTCTGGCCAAAAGGCCACTCTGCAGATAGGGCTTCCCAGGGACCCTTTCCCAGGTCATGTTAGCTGTTAGCTTCCTGGCAGGTCCCCATTCAGCCCTGAATGAGCACACAATGGCTGCCATCACTCTAAAAGCCATCCTTGTGTCTCCTTCCCATGGAGGGGGAGATACCAGGATTGAGAATCTCCCAGGGAAAACCCTACTGTCACTTACCTGCATATAGAACTAAGGTTGATCAACTGTTGTATCCTGGCTGGGTTCAACCTCCAAAAAGGAGTTAGAGGCAGATGTTGTCAACACACACACAGACAGACTCTCTCTCTCTCTCTTTCTCTCTCTCTCGATGACCAACTAATTCAAAAAAGTAGGAAGGCACCTAAATCAGCTAGAAATGGCTCAGAAATAGATCAGTAAATTCAAATAGTGTGCTTGGGTTTAAGTGTATGACACAATTTAAATTGATTTCAGGAAAGTGGTCTAGATTGGTTTACACCAGCTCAAACTGGTCATTAATACTGTAGATGTTTGTAGCTTGGCATTGCCTCCTTGGAACCAGTACAAACCACCCTAGCTATTCATGGCCAATTGATGCCAGGCCAAGCCATTTGGAACCAGGCATGGCTGGCCCTGCCCTACTCAGCTCCCACCTGGCTCAGAGGGTCCTTTCCTCACACCACCACCACCACCCACAACCCTTCTGCACACTCTTCCTCCACTGAGCCCCATTGCTTTATTTTCAGAATGGGAGCAAAGAGATAGCTCACCACTGCCCGTGCCAATTTTCCCAGAAGAAAAATAGAATAAATTCATTAAAGCTTCATGAATTTATTCCATATACAGTAGAGAATCACCAGTCTATATGCTCTGTGACACTCTAAAAGTTGCAATTTATTTTTCAAGATAGAAAATAAAAACAGAAGATAAGTGCCCTCTCTCCTGGGAGCAGTGTGTGTAGTTCTCCAGGGTGAGCAAGGGCAGTGAAGACCCAGGCCACACCCTGAGCCCGCCACCACCACCCACCCTCCATGAGCCATCCTCTCTGCTCACTCCACCCCCAGGGGCACCTGATTCATCCCTGTTTCTCCAGGCCATATCAGAACAGAGCCCCCAAATACTTGACCCTGTTGCTACCCCAGCCAGATGGGACTGCTCCCCTTTCTGAAATCCCATTCTCACAGGAGGGGGAGATTTTTTTTTCCCCAAAGATTTATGTATTTTCCCAATCTTTTTTATTATTTTTTAAGTTACATGTGACATTCAATATATATTCCTAACAGTCTTGACTGAGGCCTCCTCTGTGCCCATTAGGACCACCCAGAATAAAGTTTTATTGCTCCGACCTTGCCCTCCTCCTCAAGGATGAAGTATGGGAGGCAGCCCTGTCTCTTTACTTCTCAAAGAGCTCTTGCCTCTGCCTTTGTCACTCATCCTCATGTCATCATTGTACTCAAGCCAGTATCATCTCTAACCTAGACTATGGAAGTAGGACTCTGCCACACCCCACCTACACCATCTATTCTCCAATCCAAAGCCAGAGCTATCTTTTCAAATGTAAATCCAGCCATGCACCCACCTTCAACCTCAACTGGGAATTCTTCAGTGACTTCCTCAGTACTCTTTGTGTTAAAATTCAAAGCTCTTACCATGGCCCATGAGGCCCCTCATACAGTCCAGCCACTGGCCAAATGGCCAAATCTCTCACTTCCTCTCCTTCTTCAAGCCCCAGCCACACTGGCCTTCTTTCTGTTGCTCAACTGTTGCATAGACCTCCTTCCACAGAGCCTTAGCTCACTTTCCTTCCCTTGCCTGAAAT
>NW_011888801.1:13877226-13901771 GCF_000151845.1 Pteropus vampyrus | reverse complement strand
ACACACACACACACACACTCCTTAATTTTGACTCACCCTCCAGTTCTCAGCTCAGATGTTATCAGCCGAGGAAGCCCTCCCACACACCTCAGCCTAAACTGGGTCCTCAGTTCCCTGCTTTCTTTTTCTTAATAGCATTTACCTTGGATTAATTATAGTGGTACGCTCTTAAGTGGATTTATCTGGTGAATATCTGTCACTCCACTGGACTGTGAGCTCCATGAGGGCAGGGACTTCAATGCCAGGCATCTGGTGGGCACTCAATACATACATTTTAAATGAATGAATAGTAGAAAAGTATTAGCCTGAGAGACTGAAGCACTGTCTCTCCCCTAACTTGCCCAGGTCTTTAGGAAAGTTGGCCCCTTCCTTGACTGATTTACATGTTACGAATATTTCCCCAATTTCTTGCTTGCCTTTTACTTTTATGTTAGAGTTTTTTCCCCCCAGATACATATAAGCTTTTAATTTCTATGTCGTCAATCTATCAGTATTTTCTTTTAGAGTTTCTACCCTTGTTTAAAATATTTCAAGATAAAATTGATCTTTGCTCTTAAGGAATCTCCTGCATTTAGAGGAAATTATTAGACTGATGAGCAAAGCTGCAGCAGCTTTAGTTCTCTTCCTTAGCAGGAATATCAATGCCTTGGAAGCCTTAATGAATGTGCAGAGGCTGGTCCATACTTTGGAATAGAGGAGAAAGCTCTATGAGTGAGATAAAGTACTTTTGGTGGCCTTATTGTTCTTGATTTTCCCACAAGAAAGTAAACCAATATTTATTGTGTGCTGTCCTCCATGCTCCAGGCATTTCCATTGTACTTATTTAATTCTCATAACTACTGTATGATGAGGCATCAGTATTCCCATTTTAACAGATGTGGAGGGGGAATCATGGGTGACCTGCCAACAAGGGGTGGAATTTATATTCATGTCTGTCTTATGCTGAGACCTTTGAGCTCTCTCCCTAACCCAACACAGAGATTCACACTATCCAAAGACTGTTGCACATGGCCTGCATGTCTCCAGGGAGCTATAGGTTCTCTGAGTAATAAGATGCAGTGATATTTTTAAGAAAGTGCCCATCACCTAGGAACACATGGAGATCAGGTTTAGACAACTGTTAGAATATTTAAGGTTGAATTATTAATATGTAGTAGGAAATTAAGCAAATGAAAAAACAAGGCAATTATGAACTCCAAGGGAAACAAAAAGTGATGCATGAATGGAAAAATTATTATAGTACACTATATGGCTCAACTGGGACTAGCAATTACATAGTACTAATAATGCAAATTATGCATATTGATCAAGCTAAAATTACAATATAACTATATTGAGAGGGTGGGGAGGGTGCTTATGTATGGTGGAGGCAGGGGAGTAAAATAAATAAAATCCTCACCTTCCATAGTGAAAAGTCAAACAGGTAATACTTAAAAGGGAATAATCAAGAAGGGATGTGGCATAAAAACAGACATATAGATCAATGAAACAGAATACAAAGCCCAGAAATAAAACCATACATATATGGTCAAATAATTTATGACAAAAGAGCGAAGAATATACAATGAGGAAAGGATAGTCTCTTCAATAAATGGTGCTGGGAAAACTGGGCAACCGCATGCAAAAGAATGAAGCTGGATCCTTTTCTTATACTATACACAAAAATCAACTCAAAATTAATTAAAGACTTGAATGTAAGACCTGAAACTATAAAACTCCTAAAAGAAAACATAGGGAATGAGCTTCTTGAAATCAGTCTTAGTGATGATGATCTTTTTGGATTTAACACCAAAAGCAAAGGCAACAAAAGCAAAAATAAACAAGTGGGACTGCATCAAACTAAAAACCTGCACAATAAAGGAAACCATCAACAAAATGAAAAGAAAACCTATCAAATAGGAGAAAATATTTGCAAATCATATATCTGATAAGGAATTAATATCCAAAATATATAAAGAACTCACACGACACAACTTAATAGCCGCCCCCCACAAAGTCCAACTTAAAAATAGACAGAGGAACTGAACAGACAGTTTTCAAAGAAGAAATGGCCAACAGGTACATGAAAAGGTGCTCAACATCACTAATCATCGAGGAAATGCAAATTAACCACATGTGATATCACCTCACACCCGTTAGAATGGCTATCATCAAAAAGAGAAGGGAAAACAAATGTTGGCTAAGATGTGGAGAAAAGGAATCCTGGTGCACTATTGATGGGATTATAAATTGGTGCAACCACTATGGAAAACAGTGGAAAGCCACTATGGACCTATCATATGATTCGGCAATCCCACTTCTGGGTCTACATCCAAAGAAAATGAAAACATTATATCAAAGGGATAGCTGCACTCCCATGGTCACTGCACCATCATTCACAATAACCATGATCTGGGAACAACCTAAATGTCCATCGGTGGATAAATGGATAAAGAAGATATGGTATATATTACATAGTGTGTGTGTATAACATTTATACAATAATATACATTAATATGTAGTATATATTTTATATATAGATAATATACAGTTGAGCCTTGAACAACAGAAGGAGTTTGGGGCACTGACCACCCCCCTGCAAAGTTGAAAATTTGTGTATAACTTTTGACTTCCCAAAACTTTAACTGTTAATATCCTACTGTTGACTGGCAGCCTTATTGATAATATAAAGTTAATTAACACATATTTTATATGTTATATGTATTTTATACGGTATTTTTACAATAATAAACTAGAAAAGAGAAAACGTTATTTAGAAAATCACAAAGAATACACTGACAGTACTGTATGTATGTATTGAAAAAATCTGCATATAACTGCACCCATGCAATTCAAGCCTGTGTTGTTCAAGGGTCAACTGTATATATATTATATAATATGTATTTTTATATATACACAATGGAATCTTATTCATCCATGAGGAAGAAGTAAATCCTGCCATTTGTGACAGACAGCATGGATGGGCCTTGAGGGCATTATGCTAAATGAAATAAGCCAAACAGAGAAAGACAAATACTGTATGGTATCATTTACACAGGGAATCTAAAAACAAAATGAAAGGCAAACTCATGGAAATGGAGAGTAGAAAAGTAGTTATCTGGGAACGGGGCAGGGGTTCGGGGGGCAGGGGGAGAATAGGGAACATTTGGTAAAAGGATACAAACTTTCAGCTATAAGATGAATAAGGTCTGAGGATCTAATGATGTAAAACTGGTGACATATTTGATGACATTGTGTTGTATAAATGAAATTTGCTAAGAGAGTAGAATTTAAATGTTCTCGGAAAAAAAGACAAATATGTGAGATGATGAATGTGTTAATTGACTAGATGGTAAGGAATCAAGAAGGAAAAAAGAATCAATAAATAAATACTATTTAGAAATGTGGAGGTAAATAGCAAAGGAACCAACTAAAATGGTTGAAAGTGGCTGCCTTTGGAGATGAGGAATGAAGCAGGTAAAAGGACAGGAGACTGCCAGGTTTCACCCCAGGGCTTGCAGGACTACTTGAGATGTGGTTGAGGAGTGATAGCCTAGAGCTCATGTAACCTGTTGCCAGTTCAAACTGGAAGATTGTTCAGAAGGAAGTTTCTGCTCTTAAGGAGTGACAGAGGGGTTCACAGACCTCCTTTGACTGCTGAGTTCTAAATGGTATGGCCTTCTAGGATATGCCCATGCCGCCCCTGCCCAGGCTTGCTGGGTACTCTGAGGGCTCCCTAAGACGGGCCACCTCCAGGGCCCGGAGAGAGGAATAGCAAAGGAACAGTAACCTACTTAGTTGATACAGCATCTGACTTTGCCTAAAATTCAGAGAGAGGATCCCGGGTTAGGAGATGGGTTAGTGAGGTATGCCAGGTGGGTGGTGGTCCCCTTATTTCAGGTCAGACATGGCTCCACTGTTTAGAGCTGATACCTTCCCAGGGGGCTCCAGTCCCCAAGTCTGGATGTCCTCTGTCACTTGCCGGGCCTTCTACTCCACACAGACAACTGAGCTCTCTCCTCTCTCTCCCTTTCAGAACTGAAATGAAATTGCAGAGGTCCTCAGATAACCAAAATATCTAGGACAAGTCCCAGGGACCTGATTAGAGGAAATAAAAATTCGTGATTCGGGGATCTCTGAACAACAGGGGCCTCACAGAATGATGCACCTTGATTTTTTAAATACTGTTTATTCTAGGATTTCATTGTTTATTTCTAATATATTTTTTTATTTTTTAATAGAGGCATAATTTACATAGAGTAGAAGACACAAATCAATGACTCCCCCTAGATCAAGAATTAGAGCATTTCCTTTAACTCCAGAAAGTTCCCTCCTGTCTCTCCCCAGCCCCTCCTCCAACCAAACTCTCAGACTTCTGATTTCTGTCACTGTAGAGTAGTGTTGCCTGATCTTCAGTTTCATATGAATGGAATCATATGGTATGACTCTCACTGCTAACATTCTACAGAGAAGGAAGAACAGTGAGAAGGTAGCTAGTGAGTGTTTAGGATGTGCTGGATGTGTGCTGGACACTATTTACATGCCTATATCCAGTTTTAATCCTTATACCAATACTGAGACAAGGCAGAAAGTGGAGGCAGAATAATTTATGTAAAATGCTCAAAATCACACTACTAAGATCAGAAGCAGCTTAAACACAGGACACAGGTCTGAGAAGCTTTTATCCTCAAATATAGACCTGTCCAGAGGCCGGAGGAGGCCACTTGGTGTCACTGAGCAGCTTAGGCCCCAGTGATACAAGATGTCTGATTCCTCACAAGCACCTCTTTCTATGGGCAGGTGTTCACAACACTGTCACCAGATTCAGGGACAGAAACAAAAGGTGGGGTTATGTCACCCACTCTGTCCTGGTTCACCTCAGATTTGTTCATCTGAAAGTCAGCCAGGCCAAGCAGCAGGTTAGTGGGAGAGGAGGGGGGAGTCAGGATTAGATGGGATGAAAAAGGTGGACAGCTGTGCAGGTGTCCTCATTAGGGGGTGCCTACAGTGTTGGCCCTTGGTGCCAAGGTGTGTGGTGGGCCTAGCCTCATCTACCTGGTGATACTGAGGAATCTCAGCTTTGGCTGCTGTTTTATTTCAACCTGCTGCATTTCTGACACAATTAGTCATCTTGAACTGCAGACTTAAGATATCTTCACCTCCTGCTTGCATTTGGAGTCAGACACATATATAATCACTTATGAACTGATCAGATATGTAATAATAGCAGTAACCATAGCTTATGCCTATTGAACTTAGGTAACCATGTTTTAGAACAAACACAGCTCATGAAGTAACTTTATTTGTGCCCTCTACTGTGCCAGGGGCCGGACCTTCCCCTGTCCCTGCCTAGCAAGGCTCTGTGACAACCCCAGGCACTCTTATATAATGAAATGCCCTAGAGTTGCTTTCATTTACAAAATACAAGACTAGTTCAATATTTCCACATCCATCCTAAGGCCTCATAAGTGATTTTTACCTGCCTCTTTGAAAGTGTGCTTCTTGCTCTGGCTCTCAATTCAGAATGTCACATCTCTGTCTTGGTGCTGTGTTGGAGCTTCCGTTTTCGTGTCCCATTATACATGTGTATAATCTCCTTTAATTCTCAAAAGACCCCTGTTGAGAAAGTGAACACTGTTGCCCATTTTCAGATGGAGAAACTAAGTCCCAGAGAGATTAAAGAACTTGCCGGCCAGGAACAGTGTCCAGCTAGGAGTGGCGGTGCTGGGATTTAAAACCCAAAGGTTGTTGAACATCATTGTGCACTTCCTTGTTCACACACCAGGCCCTATCTAGGCATCAGGAGAGGAAAACCATTGCAAGGGAGAAAGTCTCATGTGTCAAGACCCAGAGGCACATATGCAAGGGATACTGTTAGCCCCTGGGTGTGGCTGCAATGCAAGAAGACACTGGTGGGGAAAAGGTGATGTGGCAAGGGGAACAGACCCAGCCCACATCTAAGTAGGGCTTTAAGCAGGGGAGTGGCATGGCTATACAGAGCGTTAGACAATGATGCTTGCCACAAGGTGAGCAGCGGGTCTGCAGGGAGTGACAGGTCAGAGAGAGAGCGGACGTGCTGTGGGAGTGATGGTGTTTCCCATCTACCATCCACAGAGGGCATGAGGGGACAAGGGGACATCATCAGAGCACATCTCCTGGGAGCTTTCAGTGGCTGCCAGCCAGGTTCCCCTGCCTCTGGACATTTCCCCCGTCCCTAGACTGCCAGTCAATCTGCTGCTGCCTGAGGCCCATGTACCAGGAGATGAAGGTGGCAGTTTGTGTCCTGGAGAAATGCACTGAGGACCCAAACCTCCTCCCTCCTCCTGCCTCTACTCTCAGATACCAGCTGATGGAAAAACTGAGTTCTTTCCATGGAAGATGCCCAAAGTTCATAACACCAGCACTCTTAGACACTTGGGACATAAAGCACTACCAGGTGCTGGACCAGAAGAGCCCAGGCTGAACTACCAGCCACAAAGAAGTGGAGAATTAGCCATGATGTTATTGTTTGAAGATAGGAATAAATGACTTATTTGCAAGACAGGCTTGAACTGGGTTAGGCCTGGGCCAGGAGGCTGCTTTGAGCTCCCTCAGCAAGACAGTCAGAGACCTGCCCTGACTCTGCCAAAACATCAACAGCCTCAATGATTACTTAACTAAGAGTGGAGAATGTATTGATCAAAGCTAATGGCTCGTAGGCAGGCAGAAATGAAATTTATCATCGATATTGAATTACATCAACTCCACCAATCCGAGGCTCCTGGTGAATAGCCTGCTAATCTGAACAGGAGCAGAGGCGGCAAGCTGGGAGCCAGCTGCTTCTGGACAAGGTCCAGTAGAGCCTAGAAGTGGGGAGAGGGGCTTCCAAGGGGCTCAGCCTGCAGCAACAAGAAGCAGAACTAACCACCATCCATTTGGTGCTGCTCCATTTACCAAAGCACTTTCAAAGTGTCATTCATTTCATCTTCACTATAGGCTAGGAAGTAGGTAGAGTTTGTGTTTTGCTCTCATTTTACATGGAAACCTGGAGCTCCAGGATAAAGGGCCTCAGGCCTCCAAATCCTGTGCCGCTTCCTTGACCTCACACGGCCTCTCCGTACCCACTGCCATACTAGGAAAAAATTTAACTACAGTTCTGTGTTTTGAGTCTTCTGCCAGTCACTTCTCTGATACAAGAACAGAAACAGTGATCTTGTGCCCTCGAGCCTTTTTATCATGCAGAAACAGGCCATGGGTGGGAGAAATCCTGGAGGCAGATTTCTTCCAAACCCAGATTACCTACAGAGGTGCAGGTCTCTTAGATTTGGTCTTTCCCATCTTCTTAGAGATTCCTGTCTCACGTTCCTTCATTTTCGGCAAACATTTATTGAGAGGCTTTGTACTACATTCTAGGGATTCAAGAGTGAGGAGGGCACCTTCCAGGGCCATAACAAGAGCATAAATCAGTACAGCATATAGAGGCTCACTTCCAGCCAGAGGTGAGTGCACAGTTACAGGGGCGGCATAAAGGATGGAAGTCAACTCTTCTGCTTGGGAACCTGCTGGAGGAGCCTTCATACCATAGGAAACAGCTGAGCTGATGCTTAAGGCTCATCAGTCTAGCAAGCACAGAAATGCAGGTGTATGGCACAAAATGGCCCATGTGGGGACCAGTTGTGATTTGGAAAGAGTGAGGTGTGTGGTATGAGTGGGAAATTAAGCTGGAGACCTGGCCGCACACAGGCTCACAGAGGCCTCCTCGTCCTTCGACTTCATACCCATGTCAGTGATGGCTAGAGCTGTCTTTGCCCTAAAAAAGGGCACAGTTTCTTCCAGTTAGATGCAACAAGAGGGACCCCACCGTGGGATGATGGTTGGAGGTCTAGCCTGTGAATAGAAGTTAGAGGAAGTCCATCAGCTTTTCTTTCTGAGAAGAAGGGGCTTTTCATTAGTTTTGTTGGAGAGGGGTCAGGATATGATCTGTTCTAGGGCCGGGAGAGTTAGGGTTAAGGGCCTGGGTGCCATACTTCCTGGCTTTGACCCCACGCTCTCGCACCCTGCACAGTCTTCCTATAACCCCTGCTGGGCAAACCCCCTCTCTACCTAATCTTTCACTGTGAGAAGAAGAAAGCTTTTCCTCTCCCTTCTTAAGTCTTAAGCCTGAGGCCTGCAAATTAAATTTATAAAACACAGATTAACAGAAAGATATATCAATTTTATTGATTTTGGGGCAGGGGAGACTACAGAAAAGGGATAAAACCCCAAAGAGTCAGTTAAAGCTAGAGGCAGCAAATTGTAGGAAGGTGATCAGGAAATATTTGGTAAATAGGAGTAGTTTAGTAAAGTTCGTTATGCAGACTCAATTCTGACTCCGATAATATGAATGTGTCCTCTTCCTGGTACAGGAGTAGGAGGTACCTTTACAAAGGGAAATTTATACCCTACTTTTAGGAAGAAGGAGGAAGGGAAGAGAACTCCTCTTGTATTTGCTGTTTCTCAATTGCCAGCAGCTAAAAATAATCAATATACCAAAGTCACGTATTTTGGAGTGGCATAACTTGATCCGTCTAATGGCTCACTCCATTCTTTCATCCAGCTTCAGCTTCACCACTGACCTCCCAGTCTCCCTGCCTGACTTTCTTGCTGCTGTCTTCACGCTGCCATTCCCCCCTTATACTTGCCATGATTACGGTCTCTTGTATTTGGGTGTCTCTGTTCCCTTTTTACCTCTGCTAGGGTAGGCATGTGCCTTTCATCTCCATACCCCAGTGGCTAGCACATGGTGGATGCACAAGAGGCCCCTTAAACTCCATGAGTAAATAAATGAACTCTAGATCCAGTCAAATTTGGAGGTGTTCACTGCATGGAAGTACAGTTCGGGTGTCTGTACCCTCTTGCAGAAGACCAGTACCAGCTGAGCCAGGAGGCAGACCTAGGAAGAGCCAATAAAAATAACTCTTAAGAATGTGATATTTTCTAATAATATTTTTAAATCTCTAAAATAATCATTATGAAAAAATTCCAAAGTTTCTAGACTACCTTACCATTATTTTAGAATTAGTACTTTTTCTTATGGTTGTGCCCTTATTGTCTTTCATCCTAAAGGCCCTAAAGTGAGACCCAGTAGGAGGGCCTGGCTGGTTACCCTTCAGATGGGGCACCCAGCACAAAACAAATCACCAAGTGGAGCACAGAAAGAAGCTAAATAACAAGTTAAAATATATATAAATATAAAAGGTAGAGGGCACTGAGGAACCATCATGTAATAAATCATCTGAGGCTCGTACAGTATTCCCAGGACAACATGGGAACCTGACCAGGCCCCCTCGTCCTCGGCTGCAAATTGCATTAAGTTGATGAAACCATTTTGTCCACATACAACCCCCGCCCCCCCAGAGTGCCCCTTCCATTACCTCACCTCTTTCTTCTCAATCAATCTTTCAGCCTCAATACTTACCCTTTAAATCAATTCAGCTCTGAGAGCCATCTTGCTATTTCCCAGCCCAGCTTTCAAATCCCATTGACTTTTATAAATCAATTGTGTTTTAGTCCATGCACAGCCTCTCCTCTGTGCTCTGGGGCTGCACTTACAGAGCTGCTGATGGAAAAACACCCCTGGCCTGCTGCAGGGTGCCTAACCCCAGTGTGCACTGTGCCCGGCCAGACACCCCAGTGGCTTCCCAAGGCCAGTGATGCCACAACCTATTCAACAGGCCCTGAAAACAACTAGGTATGTTAGGTGGGGTTCTCCTAAGTAGACTCTGAGATAAGGATTTTCATGCAGTAATTTCTTAAAGAGGTGCCCCCCACGGGATACCGAAGGAGTTGGAGGAGCTGGACAGAAGAAGAGAGCCAAGCTGGGGTTCAAAGCCTGATAAAGAGAACTTTGAAGTGTGACTTCCACCTCTTTACCCCTATGAGTAGTTTCTGACTGGAAACCAGGCTGCAGGGGCTTTCAGGCTCCCACACCCAGGAGTCTTGGCCAAGGGCTAAGGGATAGGGGAGGCATGTAAATTTCCAGGCACTTCCAGTTCTCTCAGTGCCTACTCAAAATGGGCTCCAATAGCCCACGGACAGTCTTTCAAATCACCCAGCAGTCCTGAAAAACCACCCAGGGTAAGCTGTTCAAAGTAAAAGGGGACTGGGAAAGGGGCATAAAAACAAGAAAAAGGAATTTAAGGGTATTTGGGCAGAGCTCAATTCACTGTGTAAGGTGTCTGTGAGTGTTCTCAGCAATTTCTAAGCTAAAGCAGCTCCAGGTCCTCTCATTGCACACTGGGTGAGTAAGTGACTGCATACCCTCACTGTGTCCCCTCCTTATTCGAGATGTGGTAGAGTAGACAAGCTAAAGTGGACCCAGGTCCACCGGAGAGGCTCATCTACAGAGAGGGGCTCCCTGACCTGGTCCCTCCGGAAGGGCCATGGGTGGGCTTAGGCCATGCTTCCATGAAGCATCATCTGTTCAGCCTGGAAGCTCTGAGCAGGCAGAGGCTGCTTTGTGTTGCGGTCCACAGCCTAGTGTGGTGCTTGACGCAGATTATTACCTACAAACATTTATCAAACTTCTGATATTTTAATTGCTACTTTAGATCTCCTAAGGGATCCAGCACGATTCCCTTTTAAAGTTTTTATTTTGACTTACATAAGTAACACTGCATTTCCTCCCTGTAAAAAATGCTCTATACTACAGCTCAGTCCTCCCCTTTATGAATGTCACCACCGTTACAGTTGTGACATGTTCCTTCTGTGCGAATACACGTCCCACTGAAAATGCATGATGACATTTTTTGTTTAGGTGTTGTCTTTTTCTTCCTTTTTTATATAGTTTTATATTTTGTGCATTGTTCTGCAGCTCGCTTTTTTCCACCACTATAATAGAATTGATGTAAATGTTAAAGCAGCAAAAGAGAGATGGGAGGGTTTGGGGTACATCTTTAAAAAGGTAGTGAGGAAAGGCCTCACTGAGAAAATGGCATTTGAGTGGAGAACGAAGAGGCTGAGAGGAAGTGTTGCAGGGCAGGGGACAAGAGCAGGTGCAGAGCCAGGTGGCGGATGCATGGCTGTCCTGTTTGAGGGACTGCAGGGACCAGCGAGGCCAGGACTGGGGAAGCATGAGGAGATCCAAGAGGTCACATTAATGTAGGAAGAAGGCAAGAGAACTAAAATGTCAAATCAAGCTATATTCAGAGACTGCAATGTGCTGATCAGCCCTACAGATGGACCACAAGGAAACCTGTAGAACAAAGGAAAATTTCTGCTGGGTTTGCTAAGAAACCGAAATGGACTCTTTAAGTCAGCCTTACATAAAATAAAATCATTCATTCCCTAGGGCTAAAATAATGGGGAATTTAGGGATCAAAGGCTGGGAACTGCCAGCAGGCCTTTCATGCTATATACTCTTAACTTTTTCACTACATATTGTAATCCTTTCTCACTGTATGCCCATATCATCAAAGGAAAATGGGTAAACTGAGTCTTTAAACTATAATTCACAGAAACTGAGAATGATGTGTAAACTGGCTTCCCCAGCACTCCCTGCTCTTTTTTTCTGTTTTGGCTTTTTGTCTTTGCTTTCTTTCGTCTTTGCTTTTTATTCTATAGAGTGTTGTCCCTTCTCTAATAAACTTTCCTTTTGACTCTGACTCCGGCGTGCATTTGAATTCTTTCTTTCTTACTCTCAGCCAAGAACTCTCTCGATGCAGTCTTTGAGTTCCCCCTACTCAGAGGAATTTCCCCTGTCCTGCATCATGTTGGCCCAGTCCTGAGGACCCTTGTAGACTGTAGTAATGGCCCTGATGTTTATGCAGAGGCAAGAAAGGGAGTCCTGCAGGAAGGAACATGATCTAACTCTCATTTTTAAGATTTTTCTCTGGCTGTCCTGTTAAGAGACTGCAGAGAAGTGGCAGAGAAGTGCAGAGAGGCTACAGCAGTGTATCAGGAGAGAAGTGATGGTGCTGGGGAATAAACCAGCCTGGGGGTGATGTTTCCACTGACAGATGGGGTAGCAGATTTCAGGGCAGGGAAAGACCAGGAGTTCAGCTTTGGACTTGTGGGTCTCTGGTTCAGGGTTGAGCTCTGCACAGGTGCCTTCTGCACATTGAGGGCGTTTAAAGCCATGAGATAGGAGATCACGGAGACAGTGAGTGTAGATAGAAGTGGCACCCAGGAACAATCAAGAGGTGGGGAAGATGAGGAGACAGAGTGGCAGCCAGTGAAGAAAGGGAGAGGCAGCAGAGAGTGGTCTTGGAACTCAAGGGTAGAAATGGTACTGGAGTAGGGAGGGACCAACTCGGTCAATGTTGTGAGGGGTCAAGGAACAGGAGGACTGATGTGACCCTTGGATTGAGCAGCGTGAGGGTCATTGGTGGCCTTGATAAGAGCAGTTTCAATGGAACAGAGGTAGGGGAAGCCCGACCAGGTGGGGTCAAAAGAGAGCAGGAAGCGTCCGGGATGATGAAAAGTTCTAGAGGTAGATGGTAGCAATGGTTACATAGCAATGTGAATTTACGGAATGCCACTGAACTCTACATTTAAAAATGTTTAAAATGGTAAATTTCAGGTCATGTGTATTTCACTACCGAAAGAAAGGAATAGGAGATGAATTGGAAAATGGAAGTGAAGACACCTTTTCTGAGGTGTTTGTTACTAAAGGGAGCTAACCATGTTAGTATGTACATTCATCTCATTCTCTTTTTAACTTTTGCAAAGAATCCTATCGTGTGAATACAGCACAGTTTATTTAGTTATTTCCCTACTGTTGGTATTTGGGTTTTTCCTTATTTTAGGGATCATGCAGAGTGCTCCCAGGGCATCCTTGTGTATGACTACCTATGCCCTTATGGTTCTTTCTGGAGGAGAGAGATAAGAAGCAGAATTACTGGGTTGTAGAGTAGGCATGTTTTTAATTTTAATAAATACAGCTCAATTACCCTCTCCATTGTGGCATATAATTACTCACAAACTCATCAACACATGATACAAAACTTTAAAAATGTATCTATCTAAAGGGTACAGAGTGCTGTATCATATTATAGCTAAAATTTGTATTTCCCCAGTTACAACTGAAGTTCAGCATCTCTACACATCTTTTTGGCTGCCTGTACTTTCCCTTCTGTACATTGCCTATTCACTTTTTTGATTTCTTCCACTCTGAGAAACAAAAGATCCCTACTTCCTTGATAGGAAATGGCATGAATCAGTAACTCCTCTGTTGGCCCTGAAACTCATGTTGCCTTGGCAACACCTTGGTGCTACACTGCCCTTTGCCCTTTTCTAATAATGAATGAACCTTTGGGTACTTGAATTCTATTTCATCCACCCTGGGTTCTGACTTCTTGAGTTTGAATTGACTTGTGTTTTCATCCAGGGCAGCCCTTGGGCAGACAGAAACCAAGCTGTCATCTCGCCCACACATGAGAACTCTCCTGTTTAAACTGTTTTTTCCTTCCCTCCCTGGCTCCATTGACTTGAAGCACTTAGGGGCCACTCAGGCTCAGTTCTACTTGGGAAGAATTACAGCATCTGTAGTGATCAGGACTGACTGGGTTTGAGTCCTGCCTCCACCATATAACACTGGTATTTGTGACCTTGAGTAAGTTTCTTTCTTCTGAGTCTCAATCAGAACATCTGAGAAATCAGGGTTATTCTGAGGAATAAGTGAAATTACTAATGTCAGCCACCTGGCCGCATTTCCACCTCTGGCCTTCGCAGGCACTTGTGCATGTTCATCCTGTCCACTGCCCACACACCCCACCCTCATCCTGTCCATGCATCGAGTTTCTTCTTTCTCCCATCTTGGCCCATCTCAGGCCAGCTTTAGCGGGGCCACTGCTAATGAATGCAATGAGATCCAAGTCTACCAACACCCACTGACTGAGAGTGCTCACATCCTCTCTCACCAGGCCACATGGCAGGGCTCAGAATGACCAGCACAGTGGGCCAGGGCACTCGAAGGTTCACGGCACCCTGGCGCAGGCACAGCTCAAGAGGAGCAGCAACACAGAGTGGTGGGGAGTGGGGGTGGAGGCACAGTCAGGACCAAGTGCAAAGAGAACAAACAGGGTGGGAGTTTGGGGTGTTTGCCACAGGTAGGCTCTCTAACTCCCAGCAGGTAGGGCCCCAGAGCAGAAGGAAGACCTTACCATCACTGAAGGACCCCTGTCCACATCCATCCATGCTCCCTGCTTCCTGCCACAGCTCAGGATGGTGTCTTGCTGATCCAGGCTAACCCCCACCACCACCTGAGCCCAGGTTCCACATCTATCAGTTACCAGATCCCTCAAGCCCCTCCCTGGCTCGTGGACCTCACAGTTCCCCACCCATAGCCTCACCTCTCCCAGTCTAAAGGCCCTTACCTATCAGCTTTTGAACAGGCTTAGATCTCCCTGTCTTAATTAGGGGACACCCTGCCCTCCATTCCACGTTCCACTCCAGAGACCTTTCTTTTCTCCACCCTCCTTTTCAGGGACCAGTCCTGGAAGAGTTCTCCACACTCTGGCTACACACCCTCCTCCCCACTCACCCTCTGGTCCTCTTTCTGTAGGTGGTTCCTGCCCCACCCCTCCACCTGTGACCTTAACCCTTTCTCTGTCATGGGCGTGCTTGTCCCTTTCTTACAACCCTCTCTGGGTCTTCTAAGCAATTTGTCTTTGGTGGTTTTCCCATTGCTCTTGCAGCTTTGCCGAGAGTCGGTCACAGCTGCTCTGCTTTTTCCCATCCTTAACACCAAGTTCCTAGGAGTTCTGGCTTCAATCCTCTTTTTTCCTCACTCTAGAGTCCTCCTGGGAGATCTCATGGATGTCCAGCAGTTTCATGAAGGGGTTAAGTGCACAGGCCCTGCAGGAAGGTGAATTAAAATTCAAAAACAGGCTGTGCCACTTCCTAGCAGTGTGGTAGCCTTAGGCAGCTTACTTAGCTCTTCTAACCTCAGCTTGCACATCCATAAAAGCAAGGTAATGACACTTGTGAGGACTAAATGAAATAATTCATGCAGAGCATTCAGTCCAGTACATAGCATATAGTGTCCAAGCTCTCAGTGAATAGTAACTCCTGTTACTGTTATTACTGTCATAAAACAAGCCCTTATTTGAGGCTTCCTCTGTGCCAGACACTGATCTAGCCACCTCTCTCCTGAGTCCAGCTCTCTCTCCCATACTCCAGAGTCCACATCTGACTTCCTCCAGGACTTATACCCTTGGATGTCAGAAAGACTCCAAAATCCAATGTGGGCAAGTTGAACTCTTTATTGCCCTGCACTGTCCTTCTCCTCTTTGACCATTGTCCTGCCCCACTCCTATTCTCCAACTTCCCCATGTAGCCACAATCATTAGCCCCCTCCTCCTAAAATGTCTCTCAGGTGCTCCCTGCTCTCTGTCCTCCCAGAGATGCACCCTCATCCTCTACTGTCTGTCTTTCCTCTCCTAGCTTTGTCCCATCAGCTTCCCCAGTTTCTCAATAGCCTGGCTTCCATACAAGTTTCCCAGGCCTCCAAGGCTCCTGGACGAGTCTGCACGTCCTAAGCTCAGGGTCTCCCTCCTCAGAGCTGACTGCCTGGACCAAGACTCTGGATTTCAAACATAGGATTGTTTCAAACAGGTATGTACGTGCAGGTGTGCACAGACACACTTTTGCACATGTGTACTTTCAAACATACTCACACTTGTGCACACACACTCACAAACATGCTCTTGCATTCACAATCACGTACTTATGCATGTATACACTTGCATAGTCATGCATGCATACACACTCTTGCATAGTCATGCATGCATACACACATTTGCGAACATACACACACTCATGTGCACACATACACATGCACACATTTATGCATGCACATACACTCATGCATGTACACTCTCTTACACATACACTTACACATTTCAAACATACACTCATGCGTATGTACATACACATAATTCTCTCTCTCACACACATACACACACACATACACACACACACAGACATACACACTCATACACACAGAATACCCAGGAGAGTTGGGTCCCCTGGCTTTCTACTGTCCTCAATCTTGGGAAGAGGTAGATACACACACTGTACAAATTACACAATTATATGCCAGGCTGTTATTCATGCTGTTTTAAAGGTAAAATTGAAGTGAAAGAAAGAAACTAATTTCAGTGGAGTGCTACATAAAGGTGATAAAACTGGACCCATACCTTGAATGGAAGGTAGGACTTAGACAGTGAGGATGAGCAAAAAGAAGTTTATGATGGGATGTTGTCAAGTGTGACTGGAGCCGAGGACAGTAATTATCAGAATCACTTGGGCTCCTTCAAAATCCAGATTCCAGGTCCTTCCCCCCAGAAGTTCTGATTCAAATGATCTGAAGAGTGGTATTTCTAAGGCCCCTAGGTAGTATAATATGCAAACACCTCTGGAAGCCAGGAGCTGGGCAGGTGGGAGGTATGTGGTTAAGCTGAGTGGTGTCCCATGAAAGAATCATAACTGCCAGGGCAGGGGGTGGATTTTACTCTGTGCATAGTTGATAAATATCATAACTATTTTAGAGAAAAGAAGTATAATGATTAGATCTATGTTTAGAAAGATTTCCTTGGCAGGTGTATCTCTCTTTTGGAGGCTCCTATGAAAGGCAAGAGGTAAGAGAAAGGAGTCCAGGCAAGGATGTTAAGAATTTGAATTGATTCAGTAAAAGCGAAATGAGAATGGAATAAGAGTGCAGAGAAAATCTTCAGAATTTGAAAACTACTTGACCGTAGGCCAGAGGGGAGGAATTTGTCAAAACAACTCCAAGCTGTCAAGGCATGTTGGCTGTGAGCCCTCAGTGAGGAGTTGGGGGAACACGTTTGGGAGAGACAAGCCAGCATTGAATTTGGACATAAGCTTAGATGATCCTGAACTATCCCGATGGAGACATCCTGCATAAGGTATGACATGTAACCCTAAAGTTCTGGAGAAAAATCTGAGCAGAAGTAAAGACATGGGACTCAGGATGGAATGGAAGGCAGCTAGGGCATCCATGGTCAACAGCAGGACTTTCAGAGAGAACAGAAGACATGGAGGCCAGAACAGGCTGGGCAGACCATAAGAGACATGGATGGAAACTCAGGCAGCTGGGCTCTGCACAACGATAGGAAGGAATAGCTTCGAGAAGAAAATGAGGAACTTTGAACACCCAGGGGTCTCAGAACCAGACCGTTGGATTTGACCAGAGCAGTTTCAGGAGAAGAGAAACTCTCCAAATGCAAAGGGTCAGCAGGGACGGGGGGATGAGGAAGGAGAGGCTGGGAGTAAGGGCCACCATCTCGAGATGCTTGTCAGTGAGAAAAGGTGACAGTGTCAACCCGGAACATGTGCTGATTTGAGCCAAGAGGTAGCAAATGCCACACACCTACCTTCCTCCCAAATCAGAGTCCCACCTCCCCTGATGTAGGCCCAAATTCTGGTCATCCTTCAGGGCTCAGCCTGATTGCTCCCTCCTCTGGTGGCTCTGCAGATGTCAAAAGGGTCTGCATCTACATTTAAGTGTCTGCAGCCTTTGTCTGTCCACGTGGCCTGTGGCTCTTTTACCTCTGTGAGGTTGCCTTTGTGATTTATTTCCCTGCCAGACTGGGAGTTCTGGAGGAATATGAACAACTCAGGATTCTGCACTGTACCTGGAGGAGTTCTGTAGATTTGGAAGGCTTGAGTGAGTGAATGAATGTGCTTGTGAGCAGAAGAGCCCCAACTTTGAAGTGCCCTTTGCCTTCCTCCCTGAGTGACAGACTTGCCCCGGTCCAGCTCTTCAGCCCTCTCCAGAAACTCTCAACTCTGGAGCCTTAGAATATTAGAGCTGTTTGACTTGAAACCTTGACTTAAATATTTCCAGAACTGAATAAGTTGATTCAGGAAATGCTGAGGACAGGACCAGTGGTTATTAATAAATCATAACAATGATTATTTCCCTTTTATGACACTCAGTAAAGCTTATAAGTAATATCTGTGTGATCGATCAGCAGGGGAAAAACCTGGGCTGGTTTGACAGCCTAAGTAGCATCTGTAGGAGGTGCTTCCTTGGTGAACTGAGGGGAACAGAAGACGGCCCTTCTCCCTCTCCATGGGAGCCAAGTAGATGTGGAGCAGGGCAGGCAGGGATGCTTGTAGCTGATGAAACAGAGACTGGCTGCAGCTCTCTGCTTGAGAGCTGACCCAGTGTACTTGCCCAGGGCTCCCCTTTGCCTGTTCCCTCCATGCTTGAAGCACTGAGGAGGGTGGTGCCTATGGCTTTGGTGTCAGGGAAAATATGCCACCCCTTCTTTGTCTTGCCATATTGAGAGAATTGCGGGCTAGTCATACCTATGTTTATTTATTTACTGCACAAGAGTGCTGAGCACCTACTCACTGCCAGTGTCAGTGTCCATGGTCCTGTGCTCCAAGGTCCTGGCTTCCTAAACAAGCAAACTTGAACAGAGAGCACCTCCAAAAACATGGCCCAGAGCAGGGAAAAGGGCTCCCTGGCAGTCCTTAGTGTTGGGGAATGTTAATGAGCCACCCAGTTCTTGTTGAGCTCCTGGTATGTGCCAACCTTATGCAGGATGCTGTGGATGGTGCAGAAGGAAGGGCAGGTGCATTCCTGGTCCTAGCAGCACTATGATCTTGTCAAATGAGATAGCTTCAAGCCCTGTCATAATAGAAGACAAGAGATAGACCAAGGATGTGGTGCTAGAACATTTCACGAAGCCCCAGAGGTTTGTGGAAGGATAGAGGATTCTAAGCAGCCCTTGCAGTTTCTCAGAGATGAAGCAGATGAGAATGGGAGAATAGACAATGGAGGCCTGAGTTAATCCACCCACTCTAGAGAGCCTTCACCCACAGGGGCCCAGCTTTCTCTAAGGCTAATGTTAGAAATTTCAAGTAATTAACAAAAACCTAGGCCACCTTGGTAACTTAATTTTATCATAGATTCTTGACCCATTAAAGGATTTTTTAAAAATAGGATACTGAGACCCAGAGAAGAAAACTCAGTAACCAAGGGGTTACCCCTGTCCCCTCTCCCCCCTTTGTCTTTTGTCATACTTCTTTGGAATACTGGAGTCATGATGACTCTCGTCTCATCATCATTTTCATGTCCCCAGAGCCCAACACAGGTCCAGACCCTGGAAAGAGATCTGTGAGTGTATGTTGAATCCAGCCCTGCTCCAGCCCCTTGACAGCTTGAGATGAGAGGGGCAAGTACAGCCTTAGGAGCTTAAAGGCCCCTGCTGATGCCCTTGGGTCCCAATAAGCATGACCCCCACCTGCCTGACATTGGCTCAGCCCAGCCGTACCCAGGCAGGGCGTTTCTTCCTCTAGGGCTGGCTCCTGGGTTTGCAGAGTGGCAGAGGCTGTGAGGCACAGACATTGGACACAGTGCTGCAGACACCTGGCAATGAAAAGGCGACTGACCTTTCCAGAGCTGTGAGAAAACTTCTGGGAAGGGCTGAGGCTCATGCGAGAGAGGAAGAGGGCCCAAGTGGCCTGTGGACCTACAGGGACCCCAGCTGCTCTCCACCCCCATTTAGCCTTTCCCACCTAGGATAATCAGTTAAATGGGCACAGGGAGTGAGCCAGTGCTTCCTACAGTTAGCGGAAGCCTATATGAAGATGTTCCATCTGATTAGTAGTAATTTAATAACAGGGCGAGCTAGACAATAAATAAGTGTCATTTTATACCTTCTGAATTATGGAAGAGTACTCAAATAATGATATTTCATGTTGATGTTATAGACAAAGTAGTATACTAGTATAATTTTGTGGTATAATATAGCCACACACCATTTCTAGAAGGAAGTATGTAATGGCACCTAAAGAGCCAAAAGCCATGAAAAGGTCTGTCCTTTCTGCCCCATGAACCCACTGCTGGGAACCCATCTTTAGGAAACAGTTCTGCAAGGACACGTCCACTGCACCATTTCTATTATAATCATTATTGCCATGGTAACTCATTACTGGGCACCTTGTACGGGCCAATCACTCTGCCAGGCTTGGCCATCTATCCTCCTCCAGCTCGTCCTGCAAGATCAGGTATCGTCATCCCAAATGGGCTCAGCTTGCTGATCAACAGACTGAGGCATAGAGATTTCACAGAGCTGGCAGTGATCTGAAAACAAGCCTGTGTTTCTTCAACTGGATCCATTATTGCCTTAATTAAATAACTAACATTGGAAAGAATTTTAGTGCCTGGCAGTAGGGAATTTTTAGTTAATTCACAGGGATAGTAAACAGCCATAGAAATAAAGGAAGAAAATATAATCTCATCTGGTACACATCAATATGCTTGGAGACCAGGAGCAGCAGAAAGGTAAGGAGCAAAATTGCAGATTGGCTGGTAAATGCAAGAACAAGTAAATCTCAACCCCAAGTGCAGGGAGCTCTGAACCCCGGGTTCAGAGGCAGGCATTTTTCCTGGAAGGAGAAGTTGGGCCATGCCACCAGACTTGACTCCATGATTGCCTTCTCTTTAGTCTCTGGGAAAAATTACTGCCCTGAGAGATCAGCAATCCCCCTTCAGTTAACTGGGGTGAAGCCTGGAAACAGTCTGCTTTCTCTCTGAACCAAAGCACAGCCAAGGCAAGGCTGGAACATTCAACAGCCAAGGATGGCAACGAGAATCAAGTCAGGGCTGGCAAGGACCTACGTGGTCTGACTTGCATGGCTGGTGGTACCCACAGAGCAGTCACAGCTGCTTGGGGTTCCAGAAAAAAAGAGATAATGCCTCCCCTTAATCCACTGCTGTCAGCGATCCAGCCCCTTCCAGAGCAGAGCCCTCAGGATGGCCTTGGTATTTTTTGCTTATGTAAAGGGGTAGATTTGGGATTATATCCCAGCCATGTGACACCGAAGGCAAAACTGACAATCACCAGACTATAGGGTCTCCTTGGATACCAGCCAAGTGTCATGTTATATTCTATGTCATGTTAAGAACCAGACACACCTAAAAATAAGAGTAAGCCTAACTAGTCTGTGACGTTTGGCAACCATGACTTGCATCTATTCCCTGCCACACATGTAGAACTGGGTAAACGTCTTGTCCTCCCATCCTCACCCCTCAATCTAGAGGGGCAGAAAGACAAAGACACAGACATTGCCAGCCACAGGCCACATGTCCTGGTAAGGGAGGAAATGACTATCTGGAGGAGATTCAGAAGGTTCGTTCTGTGGAGTTGGATTTTGAAGGATGAGTAGGGGCACTCGAGGAAGCCAAAGCCAGGAGCTGAGTAGCAAAAGGATGGAAGAAAGATCCAGGTTAGTGTGAGAGTGTGGGCAGAAAGTAGGTCAGACTTAGGGAAATGCAGTCACGATTATAGTGGGAGGAGCTTATACACACACAAACATGGAATGAAAGATACAATACAATACCTGGGTCAGGGGACCATAGGTTCCAATCAGAAGTGAGGATCTGTGGTATAAGAATTATAAATGTGATTACATTAGGACTCAGATTTGTTCCTCCAAAGTCCATGATGGCCCCCAACGCTGCAGCAATATCCTTGATACTGAACAGAAAGAGATGAGGAGCTTCCTCCAGGACAAAGGAGAGAGAGGAAGGGGAAGGGATAGGGAGCAATGAGAGGGGCAAGAACTCAGTCATCATCACTCAGCCCTGGAAGTAGTTTCAGCTGGGAGAAGAGGGAGTCTGCAGGGCAGAAGGGCTCACAGCACTCAGAGGATTTGAGATAAGAGAGATGGCCCCTCTTACCTGCCAGGTAGTCATCAACAGATCCCCAAAAAGCTGAAGCAGAGGCCCTGCTGTCCAGGCAGGATGGTCCCATGGAAGCAGCAACGTGGCTTTGCAGGAGCTAAGCGAGAGTGCTCAGGTCTGATGCTGCCAGAGGAGGATTGCCATACAGAAACCAGGGAACAGCTCTGGATGGGGCCACCTCACTTAAGGCCTGAGTAACAAGAACCCTGCTAGAATGTAAGCTCCAGCAGGACCCAGATTTTTATGGGTTTTTTAAAATAAATTTTTATTTTTCAATTACAATGGACATAAAATATTATATTAGTCTCAGGTATACAAATTAGTTTCAGATATACATTAGATATTTTATGAAGTGATCACCCAGATAAGTCTAGTACCCATTTGACACCATCAATAGTTACTACAATATTACTGACTATATTCCCCATGCTATACTTTACATTCCCATTACTGTTTTTATAACTGGCAATTTATACTTTTTAATCTCTTCACCTTTTTCATCCAGCTCCCTAACTCCACCCCCCATCTGGCAACCATCTATTTGTTATCCGTATCTATGACTTTGTTTCTGTTTTGTTTGCTCATTGATTTTGTTTCTTAGGTTCCACATGTAGGTGAAATCATATGATATTTGTCTTTCTTTCTCTGACTTATTTCACTTAGCATAATACCCTCTAGGTTCATCCATGTTGTCACAAATGCAAGCTGTCGTTCTTTTTTATGGCTGAGTAATATTCCATTGTATATATGCCACATCTTTATTCATTCATCTATGTATGTACACTGAGGTTACTTCCATATGTTGGCTATTATAAATAACGCTGGAATGAACATAATGTATCTTTTCGAATTGATATTTTGGATTTCTTCATAGAAATACCCAGAAGTAGAATGCCTAAGTCATATGGTAGTTCTCTTTTTAATTTTTTGAGGAACCCCCATACTGTTTTCCATAGTGGCTGCACCAATTTACAATTCCACCAATAGTACATGAGGGTTCCCTTTCCTCTACATCCTCACCAATACTTGTTGTTTGTCAATTTATTGATGATAGTCATTATGACAGGTGTGAGGTGATATGGTGGTTTTAATTTGCATTTTCCTGATGATAATTGATGTTGAGCATTTTTTTCATGTGTCTGTTGGCCATATGTATGTCCTCTTTGGAGAAATGTCTATTCAGGTCCTCTGCCCATTTTTTAATCTGACTGTTTTTGGAGGGTTAAGTTTTATGAATTCCTTATGTATTTTGGATATGAACCCCTTATTGAATGTCTCATCGACAAATACTTCTCCCATTCAGTAGGTTGTCTTTTTGTCCCATTCAGTAGGTTGTCTTTTTGCAAAACCGTTTTAATTCGATGTATTTCCATTTGTAATTTTTTAAATTTTGTTTCCCTTGCTAAAAGAGACATATTCAAAAACCATATTGCTAAGAACAATGTCACAAACTTTATTACCTATGTTTTCTTCTAGGAGTTTTATGTTTTAAGATCTTTTAAGTCTTTAATCTATTTTTAATTTATTCTTGTATATGGTGTAAGAAAGTGATTCAGTGTCATTCTTTTGCATATATCTGTCCAATTTTCCTAACACCATTTATTAAATAGACTGTCTTTACCTCATGGTATATTCTTGCCTGCTTTGTCATAGATTAATTGACCATACAGGCATGGGTTTGTTTCTGTGTTCTCTATTCTGTTCCATTGATCTGTGTATTTGTTTTATGCCAGTACCATGTGGATTTTATCACTATAGCCTTGCAGGATAGTTTGATAACAGGTAGCACAATCTCTCCAACTTTCTTCTTCTTTCTCAAGATTGCTTTGACTATTCAGGGTCTTTTGTGGTTTCATTAAAAGTTTAGGATTATTTGTTCTAGTTCTGTGAAGAATGCCATTGATACTTTGATAGGGATTGCATTAAGCCTATAGATTGCTTTGTATAGTATAGACATTTTAATGATGCTTTTTCTTTCTATCCATGAGCACAATATATCCTTCCATTTATCTGTATTTTCTTAATTTCTTTTTTCAGTGTTTTATAGTTTTCCAAGTACAGATCTTTTACCTTCTTGATTAAACTTATTCCTAGATATTTTATTCTTTTTGAGGCAATTCTAAATGAGATTGTTTTAATTTCTCTTTCTGATAGTTCATTATTGGTGTATAAAAATGCAACTGATTTCTGAATATTAATTTTGTATACTGCTAATTTCTAGAAATGATAATTATTTATCAGTTCTAATAGTTTTTTGGTGGATTCTTTAGGGTTCTTTATTATAATATCATGTCACCTGCAAATAATGACAGTTTTATATCTTCCTTTCCAAATTGTTTTTTTAGGCAAGACAACCCTTAGTTGACCTCACAGATTGCAAAGACCTTGTCAGTTTACAATCCCTTATTTTTTTTTTATTGTTTACACCTACAGCACCTGGTCTTCCTAGGCGGTCTCCTATCCAAGTACTAACCAGGCCCAACCCTGCTTAGCTTCCAAGATCAGACAGGTTTGGGCTTGTTGAGGGTAGCATGGCCATAGACTTCCTTTCCAATTTGGATGCCTGTTATTTCTTTTTCTTGTCTGATTGCTGTGGCTAAGACTTCCAATACTATGTTGAATAAAAGTGGTGAATGTGAATATCCTTGTCTTATTCCTGATCTTAAAGAAAAAGCTTTCAGCATTTTACTGTTGAGTATGATGTTAGCTGTGGGTTTGTCATATATAGGCTCCATTTTATTATGTTCAGGTATGTTCCCTCTATTCCCACATATTGAGAGTTTTTTTTTTTTTATCATGAATGGTAATTGGATTTTGTCAAATGCTTTTTCTGCATCTATTGGTATGATCATATGACTTCTATCTTTCATTTTGTTTATGCGATGTA
>NW_011888801.1:13872238-13877176 GCF_000151845.1 Pteropus vampyrus | reverse complement strand
CATATGTATGTCCTCTTTGGAGAAATGTCTATTCAGGTCCTCTGCCCATTTTTTAATCTGACTGTTTTTGGAGGGTTAAGTTTTATGAATTCCTTATGTATTTTGGATATGAACCCCTTATTGAATGTCTCATCGACAAATACTTCTCCCATTCAGTAGGTTGTCTTTTTGTCCCATTCAGTAGGTTGTCTTTTTGCAAAACCGTTTTAATTCGATGTATTTCCATTTGTAATTTTTTAAATTTTGTTTCCCTTGCTAAAAGAGACATATTCAAAAACCATATTGCTAAGAACAATGTCACAAACTTTATTACCTATGTTTTCTTCTAGGAGTTTTATGTTTTAGGATCTTTTAAGTCTTTAATCTATTTTTAATTTATTCTTGTATATGGTGTAAGAAAGTGATTCAGTGTCATTCTTTTGCATATATCTGTCCAATTTTCCTAACACCATTTATTAAATAGACTGTCTTTACCTCATGGTATATTCTTGCCTGCTTTGTCATAGATTAATTGACCATACAGGCATGGGTTTGTTTCTGTGTTCTCTATTCTGTTCCATTGATCTGTGTATTTGTTTTATGCCAGTACCATGTGGATTTTATCACTATAGCCTTGCAGGATAGTTTGATAACAGGTAGCACAATCTCTCCAACTTTCTTCTTCTTTCTCAAGATTGCTTTGACTATTCAGGGTCTTTTGTGGTTTCATTAAAAGTTTAGGATTATTTGTTCTAGTTCTGTGAAGAATGCCATTGATACTTTGATAGGGATTGCATTAAGCCTATAGATTGCTTTGTATAGTATAGACATTTTAATGATGCTTTTTCTTTCTATCCATGAGCACAATATATCCTTCCATTTATCTGTATTTTCTTAATTTCTTTTTTCAGTGTTTTATAGTTTTCCAAGTACAGATCTTTTACCTTCTTGATTAAACTTATTCCTAGATATTTTATTCTTTTTGAGGCAATTCTAAATGAGATTGTTTTAATTTCTCTTTCTGATAGTTCATTATTGGTGTATAAAAATGCAACTGATTTCTGAATATTAATTTTGTATACTGCTAATTTCTAGAAATGATAATTATTTATCAGTTCTAATAGTTTTTTGGTGGATTCTTTAGGGTTCTTTATTATAATATCATGTCACCTGCAAATAATGACAGTTTTATATCTTCCTTTCCAAATTGTTTTTTTAGGCAAGACAACCCTTAGTTGACCTCACAGATTGCAAAGACCTTGTCAGTTTACAATCCCTTATTTTTTTTTTATTGTTTACACCTACAGCACCTGGTCTTCCTAGGCGGTCTCCTATCCAAGTACTAACCAGGCCCAACCCTGCTTAGCTTCCAAGATCAGACAGGTTTGGGCTTGTTGAGGGTAGCATGGCCATAGACTTCCTTTCCAATTTGGATGCCTGTTATTTCTTTTTCTTGTCTGATTGCTGTGGCTAAGACTTCCAATACTATGTTGAATAAAAGTGGTGAATGTGAATATCCTTGTCTTATTCCTGATCTTAAAGAAAAAGCTTTCAGCATTTTACTGTTGAGTATGATGTTAGCTGTGGGTTTGTCATATATAGGCTCCATTTTATTATGTTCAGGTATGTTCCCTCTATTCCCACATATTGAGAGTTTTTTTTTTTTATCATGAATGGTAATTGGATTTTGTCAAATGCTTTTTCTGCATCTATTGGTATGATCATATGACTTCTATCTTTCATTTTGTTTATGCGATGTATAACATTAATTGATTTTGTGGCTATTGAACCAATCTTGCATCCTGAAAATAAATCCCATTTAATCATGGTACATAATCTTTTATTGCTGAATTCAGTTTTCTAATATTTTGTTGAGAATTTTTGCATTTATGTTCATCAGGGATGTTGACCTATAATTTTTTTTTTTTGTAATGTCTTTGTCTGGTTTTGGTGTCAAGGCAATGCTGGCCTCATAAAATGAGTTTGGGAGCCTTCCCTCCTCTTCAATTTTTTGTAATAGTTTGAGAAGGATAGGTATTAATTTTTCTCTAAATGTTTGGTAAAATTCACCTGTGAAGACATCTGGTCCAGGAGTTGTGTTTGTTGGGAGTTTTTTGATTACTGATTTAGTTTTGTTAGTAGTTATCAGTCTATTTGCATTTTCTGTTTCTTCCTAATTCAGTCTTGCAAGAGTGTACGTTTCTATGAATGTATTCATTTCTTTCCACTTTTTGGCATAGACTTGTTTATAGTATCTCCTAATAATCCTTTGTCTTTCTGTGGTGTCGGTTATCAATTCTCTTCTTTCATTTCTGATTTCATTTATTCAGGCCCTCTTTTTTCTTGATGAATCTAACTAAAATTTTATCAATTTTGTTTAACTTTTCAAAGAATCAGCTCTTGATTTCATTGATCTTTCCTATTGTTCTCTTTAGACTACATTTTGTTGATTTCTTCTCTGATCTTTATTATTTCCTTCTTTCTATTCACTTTGGGCTTTGTTCTTGTTTTTCTAGTTCTTTAGAGTTGTTTGAGATTTTTCTTGTTTCTTGAGTAAACCTGTATTGCTATAAATTTTGCTCTTAGAACTGCTTTGGCTGTTTCTTATAGATTTTGGATTGTGGTGTTTTCATTTTCCTTTCTCTCAAGGTATCTTTTGATTTCTTCCTTGATCGCATTGTTAACTCATTCATTGTTTAGTAGCATGCTATTTAGCCTCCATGTGTTTGTGTGTTTTTCAGTTTTCTTCTTGTAATTGTTTTCTAGTTTCATATTATTTTGATTGGAGAAGATACTTGATATGATTTCACTCTTCTTTAATTTATTGAGACTTGTTGCTTAACATATGTTCTATTTTGGCTAATGTTTCATGTGCCCTTGAAATGAATGTATATTCTATTTCTTTTGAGCGGGAGGTCCTAAAAATATCAATTAAGACTATCTGGTCTAATGGGTCATTTAAGGCCACTGTTCCCTTGTTGATTTTCTGTCTGGATGATATATCCATTGATGTAATGGGATGTTAAAGTCACTGATTATTACTGTATTACTGTCTATCTCTTCATGTCTGTAAATATTTGCTTTATATATTTAGGTGCTCCTAAGTTGAATGCATAGATGTTTACTAGAGTTAAAACCTCTTGTTGGATTGATCCCTTTACCATTATGAAATGCCCTTTTCTGTGTCTTGTTACAGACCTTGTTTTAAAGTCTATTTTGTCTGATGTAAGTATTGCTACTCTAGCTTTTTTTCAGTTTCCATTTGCATCAATGTCTTTTTTCATTCCTTTACTTCAGTCTGTGTGTGTCTTTCAGTCTGAAGTGGGTCTTCGTAGGTAGAATTTGGATGGGTCTTTTTTTTCAATCCATTCAGCCACCATTTAATCTATTTTTCACGTAATTATTGATAGGCATATACTTATTGCCATTTTATTGTTTTCTGATTGTTTTGTAGTCCTCTTCCTTTCCTAGTTTCTTGCTCTCATCTCTTGTATGCCAATGACTTTCTGTAGTGGCATGGTTGGATTCTTTCTCTTTATTTCTTTTATATCTCTCATAGAATTTTGGTTTATGGTTATCATGTGCTTCACATATACCAAGCTCTGTCTATAGCAGTCTATCTTAAGTTGATGGTCACTTAAGTTTGAATATATTCTAAAATCATTACAGTTTTTACTCACCTCCTCCGCATTTGTGTTTTGGTCATTATTTTTTACTTTTGTGTATGTGTTTGTATGTATCCCTTAACTTATTGTTTTAGTTACATATGGTCTCCCTACTTTTTTCCTTTAACCTTTGTAGTAGCTTTAGTTGATGGATTTACTGCTTTTATTAAGTGTTTGCCTTTGTTAGCGAGAATTTTTTTTTCCTGTATTTGCTTATTCATAGTTCTGATATTTTCTTTTCTTCTTAAGGAAGTCCCTTTAACATTTCTTATAATACTGGTTTAGTGGTGTTAAACTTCTGTAGAACTGCTTTAGCTTTTTCTCATCTGGGAAGCTCTTTATCTCTCCTTCAATTTTAAATGAGAGTCTTGCTGGATAGAGCAATCTTGGTTGTAGGTCTTTATCTTTCATCATTTTGCATATTTTGCACAATTCCCTTCTGGCCTGCAAAGTTTCTATTGAGAAATCAGCTGACAGTCTTATGGGAGCTGCCTTGCACTTAACTAACTGCTCTCCTTTTGCTACTTTTAAGATTCTCTCTTTGTCTTTAAACTTTGGCATTTTAATTATGATGTGTTTTGCTGTGGTCCTCTTTGGGTTTATCTTGTTTGAGACTCTCTGTGCTTGCTGAATTTATATGTCTATTTCCTTCCCCATGTTAGGGAAGTTTTCCATCCTTATTTCTTCAGATAAGTTTTCAATCCCCTGCTCTCTCCCTTCTTCTTTGGGTACCCCTATGATGCAAATGTTGGTATGCTTGATGTTGTCTCAGAAGCCCCTTAAACTATCCCTATTTTTTTTTAACTCTTTTTCTTTTTAAGTTCTGATTGGGTGTTTGCCGCTACCTTATCTTCTAGTTCGCTGATTCAATCCTCTATTTCATCCAATCCAATCTTGATTCCCTCTAATGTATTCTTTATTTTAATTATTTTATTCTTCATTTCTGACTTTTTAAAAATTTTTTCTAGCTCCATTTTTGTGTTTCCTATCACTTCGTTAAAGTCCTCACTGAATTCATCTATTCTTCCCCTAAGTTTATTGAGCATCCTTATAACTAGTGTTTTGAGCTCTGCATCTAACAGATTGCTTGCCTCCATTTTGTTTGGTTATTTTTCTGGAGTTTTGTCCTGTTATTTCATTTAAGACATGTTTCTTTGTCTCCTCATTTTGGCTGACTTCCTGTGTTTGTTTTAACACATTAAGTAGATCTGCTATACCTCCTGACCTTGGCAGAGTAGCCTTATGTAGTAGGTGTTCTGTGGAGCCCAGTAGCACAGGACTCTTGAGCTGGGTG
>NW_011888801.1:13866419-13872188 GCF_000151845.1 Pteropus vampyrus | reverse complement strand
TTTTTTCTAGCTCCATTTTTGTGTTTCCTATCACTTCGTTAAAGTCCTCACTGAATTCATCTATTCTTCCCCTAAGTTTATTGAGCATCCTTATAACTAGTGTTTTGAGCTCTGCATCTAACAGATTGCTTGCCTCCATTTTGTTTGGTTATTTTTCTGGAGTTTTGTCCTGTTATTTCATTTAAGACATGTTTCTTTGTCTCCTCATTTTGGCTGACTTCCTGTGTTTGTTTAAACACATTAAGTAGATCTGCTATACCTCCTGACCTTGGCAGAGTAGCCTTATGTAGTAGGTGTTCTGTGGAGCCCAGTAGCACAGGACTCTTGAGCTGGGTGTTCCAGGAGTGTCCTTTATGTGAGTTGTGTGTGCCCTCCTGTTGTATTTGAACCTTGATTGCTGTTCGCATGTCAGTGGGTGACCCTCAGGCTTAACAGCTATGAGAGTTGGCTATGACTATAGCAGATGAGCTGTTGTGCAGGGGCTGATCCCACGAAATGGGCGTCTCTTCAGTGGAGCTCTACTGCCAGCCAAGTTCAGCCTTCAGGTGCGTCTTTGTGGAGCTGGTTGGGTGGTGCTCTGATGTGGCCTTAAGCTGGCCACCAGGTATGTTGTTTTGGGAGCCTCTTGTGAGGAGCTCCTGTGTTGGTAAAGTTTAGCCTCCACTTGTGCGTGGCCTGGGGCTGTCTGATAGGGGCTACAAAGTGATCTGCAGTTAGTTGCCACTTATGCTGGGCTTGGAGAGGCTATTTTGTGAACTGAGGCTGGTTGCCACTGGTATCGGGCTTGGGACCCTTTGGTGGCCACCACAATGTGAACTGAGGCAAGCTGCCAGTTGTGCCACTTAATTAAGACTATGTTCTAAACCAAGACTAGTTATGCCAGACTTGGGGTTACCTGATGAGCATTACAATGCAAGTTGAGACCAGTTGCCACTTGCAACGGGCTTGGGGAAGCTAAGCAAGAGGTACAGGGCATGCTAAGGCAAGCCACTGCTTTTTAGGGATTCGTGGACCTTTGAGAGATTTTAAGAAAGTCTGCAGCACAAGATGAGGCAGGCTGCTTATATAGAGGAGTCACTGGAAGAGGTTCAGCCAGACATTCCAGTTGAGTGGGGCGAGGTATCAGAGAATCACCAGGGTGGGCAAATGGTGTTATACATGCATCCTTCCTTTTTACTGTGTATATTCTTGACTTCCAGCCCGCTCCAAAAGCCTGGTGATGGGTGAGCAGAGCCGGAGCCCCGGGCGGCTGTCCTGCCCCCAAAAGCTGGGCCCCGTGCTGAAGGCAGGCTGGCTGAAGAAGCAGAGGAGCATCATGAAAAACTGGCAGCAGCGTTGGTTCGTGCTCCGTGGGGATCAGCTTTTCTACTACAAGGACAAAGATGAGACCAAGCCCCAGGTGAGAAGCACATGGCCCGTGTTTAGTGGGCATCACTACAAGGCTCCAAGGGAAAGTTAACTATGCCCAGGAGATAGGGGAATGCAGGGAGACCCTCCCTTCGCGACCTCCACCACTCAAGCACCCAAGCCACTGACTCTGTTCAGAGTGACACTTCACCAGGATTTCTAAAGTGATATTGATCCTCAGCCCCTACGTTCCTTGTGTCACAACCTGTTTTATTCAAACATATCCACAGCTTCAGTAATAAACATGTTTCCTTATGATGTTGATAGAGAACATCTGTGCACAGCTTAAGGAAATAGGTCTTTCCTGTGCTCTTTTCAGCCTCTTTGTGCTTTCAAGGAGACACAAGTGTACACATTTCATTGCTTCCATTGTCCAGGGAAATGGTAGCCAGAGAAATCTAAACTCCAACTGAAATCTGGCTCACTGTGAACCCTTCCTGTGAAATCCTCTGCCTCTCAGCAGCTGCTTCTGTTTCCTCCAGCACTATAAGATCTACCTCAGATGTTTAACATGTCTGCCTTTCCACCCAAATGACACTAAGTTTATTCATTCAGAGCTAGTCACCTCCCCCTTCCGTGATGTGGCCTGGTCACTGTTTGTGCACATGTCATAATGAAGTTTTGCCTTCCAAGGCAGCTGGGCTTACAAAGCTTGGGCAATCTAGTCCTTGTTATAAGATTCACAGACAGAATGGACATCTGGGAGAGACCCTTATTTTTCTTGGGAAAAATGGGGAAGGGAACTTACAGGACTCATCCCAAAGGATTCATCCAGTCACTGCTCCAAGTCAGAAAAAAAGAGCTCCCTTTTCCAGGGTCAGGAGTCACAGAGCCTTGGTGGACAGGAGCCTGTGCGCATCTCAGCAGTCCCCACAGTGTGGTGGTGGGATCTGGGGTAGGAGCCAGAGAAGGATACTCATGATGGACAAGGTGAGAGAAAGGTACCTGGGCACAGCATGAATCAGGTCAACCTCACAGTGAGAAAATGCATCTAAACTTCGCCCCTCTTTCAGTTCTTCTGAGTACATCAAGGAGGAAGCATCGGTCTGGTGCTTCTTTAACACTTCTCCAACACTTGGTTGGGATCCTCCCTTGAAAAAAATTAGGGGTGGGGATGGGAAAGCAGGCCTCATCTCAGAGCCTTCTGTAGCAACAATAACAAGCTGCAAGTTAATAACTTTGTCTTCACTGTATTTATTCTAATGGTTAATTTCTGTTTATAGAAAATAATACTGGCTTCCATTCATGAGAGTGATACCATGTTTCCCTTTCTAAAATATGTTAAAAATAATATGTGTTGCACAGCAATGTGAATGTACTCAATGCCAATAAACTATATACTTAAAATGGTTAAAATGGTAAATTACGTTACATATATTTTAGCACAATAAAAAATATAACAAATGACGCTGCTTAAGGAAAACTTTTACATAAATAATAGTAGAAATAAGAGGTGAGTATGGCAGAAATTAGGAAGGCAGATCTAAACTAAAGCTTAGGAAACCCTGATCTTGTCCTGCCTCCCCAGTTTTATAAGGAATAAAAACAATTCCCAGAGAATAGAACTACTAGGAACTTTGGAGTCAGAGAGATCTGAATTTGTGTGACTTGAGACAAGTCACTTAAATTTTATTTTTTACTTTAGGTTTTACCGTTACTAAAATGAAGACATTATTACTGGTCACAGAGGTACACAAAGGATTATATTACAGGACATATGCATAACCAAGCACAAATCCTAGCACATGCGGTACTTAAGTCTGGGTACTCTCATGCTCCTTCGGTCCTTCCTTTGATTTGCTTTGCTCCCCTACTCCCCTGGCCCTGACCCTGAGCCTGCTCCCCAGATGGGCACCACACCTCTGGTTTGCCCGCTGCCATTTTCCTTCTGGTCTCTATTTTTTGTGTTGAAGACCAGCCTTGGCCCTTCAATGGTGTCTTGGCTTTTCTGGCCGACCTGTTGGTGAAATGTCACTCTGATAACAATGACCAAAGTTTCTGGGGTCCCCAGCATCTCAGGAGCCTACCTGTGGCTCCTACTGTCATCCCCTGCCTGGCCCAGTCCATGGCACCATCTCCTGGGACAACTGCATTGTGTTGTGGGTAAGCCAGATGAGGTCACCCAGATGGCATATAGGCCACTGGCACAGGCTTCCCCCATACTGTAGCGACCCTGAAGTGGCCCTCACGCACTAGCTGCAGCTCCATAAGGAACCTCCATCTTCCAGATTTCCTGAATCAGATACTCCTCTCCCTCACCTGATACCTTTTCCAGACTTCAATGGCTTCTGGTGGAATCACCTAATAAAATGGAGGTATTAACATCCCCAGACACCAGCCTGGACGCAGGCGAAGCCCTCAGGCCCAACCCTTACTAAACTAGGACATTTATCTCCAGGGAGGCATGGGATCCCTGAAAGGAGCAAGTATCTTCCAAAGGATGCCAGTGTCACACCCAGGGCTCCTCTTTTGGCCTCTCAGGGCCTAGCTAACACTCCCAGATCCTCTTGGAACAGTATTCCTCCCCATAATCTCCCTTCCCCAAAAAGCTTGACTGCTATGGCAGCCGCATTGCACAGGTTCCCAATCTCAAGGAGATGATTAGTCAGATAATTAGTCAGATTTAGCTTATACAATATGATTTCAAACCTGCATGTCTGCTGGCAAAATAAACCACAAACTTCTGTTTAATTGCATGAACTACATGTAATGGACTAATTCTCGATATCTGGTTCCTGGAAAAAGGTGTCCTGCTCACTGTTTACAGTGACAGAGTGCCCAGGCAGTGAGTATCCTCCTGACAGATGGCCTGTCATCTCTCTAGCAGATGTAATTGTCCAGAGGAGGGATGTCCACCTACTCTTGATGCTGTTCAGGGCTCATAATACATGATAAAGATCACTCTTAGTCCACACTCTTGTTCTCTCTCCAAAGTCCTATGTCTTCCACTCCCCTTTTCACTAGCAAGAGGGTCAGCAGAGGACATAGAACATAGAGATGGAGGAAGAGGGTGTGGCCTGCACAAGCTCAGATGGAAAGACTAGGCAAAAATACTTTAAAACAGAATCTGAAAATGTGTCCTGTCCCTTCAGCTTTTCCCAATACATGTTTCTGATAGTTTTCAGCAGACACACTTACAGTTTTACTAAGAGAGGATTCCAGGTTTTTTCATCTTAGTGATTTTAGCTTCTGCTTAAAATGTTTCTCGGGTCATGAAAACTGCCACATTATTTGTTGATCAGCCTGGTCCATTTCTATTGTTTGGGGACTCACTTTAAGTCTGGTTATCCCAATTCTTTACTTGTGAGTTTCTTGGCTCTGAATAGAAATGGAATAGAATAGAAATAGAAAGAATTACTTTCAAAACATAAGACAGAAAAAAATGTAACAAATTAAATATGACCAGTTCAACAAATGGGCAGAAAATGAGGGATGGGATAAAAAGAGAGAAAGGCAAATTGAAAATGTAAAAGAAATAATTAGATAGCAAGAAATAGGTACAAACATTTCAGTCGTCATAATAAATGTGAATAGGTCAGATTTGTCTGTCTCTTAAAAGAGAGAAAATGAAAAATTGGCTTTAAAAAGGTAAGAGCAATAAACAAAAAAGCTGAAAAAAAAAACAATGGACAAAATATAAGCCAGCAAATATGAGCAAAAATAAAGTATATTTAGCAACATCCAAATCAAATAAAATAGAATTCAAAGTGATAAGAACAAAAGGGAATAAAGAAATATTTTATAAGATAAATAACAACCAGCCAAGAAAATAGAGCAGCTGTGAACATTCAGGCTCTTAATACATAGCTTTGAGTGATACATTAATGAAGAAAAAAAAAATACTCATTGTTCTTCATCTTTTCCAAATTTTTTTGATATTATAGAGACACATTCACTGCAAAAGAAAAAAAGATTCAGAAATTAAAAACAAAATGAAAGAGTGAGGGTGTCCATGCAAGAGAGAGAGAGAGACCTCTACAGTGGAAATAAAACACACACATTTCATAATACTCCTAAATTAATAAAATCAAAACTTAAATTCAAACTTCCAGTTAAGAATGACAGATTTTATAACCACCAAACTCCCATAAAAAGCAGTAAAGGCATGTTTTGAAGGTATAACCACACCTAGGTGGAAGGGACAGGAGGGAAAAGCAGCAGCAGCATCTGGTTGCTAGAAAACAAATGGGCCAAGGGAGCTGATTTAGCAGACCCAAGAGAGCTAAATTCCAAGCCAGCACTAGGGAGAGCACAAAATTCCAACCAGTTTGCAAAGCGGCACCCCCACCAAAGACTCAGCAATTGGCAGGACCAGATATCTCTGTAAATGAGGGCAAAAGAGGAACTAAAAACATGAGAGCT
>NW_011888801.1:13855779-13866049 GCF_000151845.1 Pteropus vampyrus | reverse complement strand
TCTCTCTCTCTCTCTCTCTCTCTCTCTCTCTCTCTCTCTCTCTCTCTCTCTCTCTCTTTCTCTTGTCCTGCTGTCCTGCCATGGAAACAGTTCCCTGCTTATCCTCATACAGTTTCCAGTGAGCTACTTAGAGAACCATTCCTCAGTAAGAGTGAAGAAAGAGCTTTGGGTCACTAGACATTTAAAGAAGGAACCTCACATGAAGGACAGACACAAACACAGGAAAGAGGGGAAAAAGCAATTTAGAGGTAACAAGAACTATACAAAGGGAAGAAAACTTTTATATAAAACTATCTTTAACATCTCCACAGAGAGACTATAGAAATGGACAGTCAGAGAACAAACCGGCTCTCAGAATTCAGAAATAAGATAACAGAAACAAAAACTCAAAGGAAGGGTTGGATGAAACTTGACACAATCTCCCAGAAGAAGAGAACAACAGAGAGGAAAAGAGGAGAGACAACCCAATGTCTGAATAGACTGAGTTCTAGAAAGAGAGAAGAAAGGAAGGAGTCCTTAGAGAAATGCTTCAATTAAATTACATTTCCCAGAATGGAATTTAAACACTGAGTCTTGCCTGACTGATACAACCAAAGTTACCTGGGAGTTCAGGAAGTCGGGGTGTGTGAGCAGGGCAAGGGTAAATAAAGCAAACTCTCAATCTTCCATGCAGGAAATTCCATAGATAATGCCTAAAAATTTAAATCAAGACATAGTAATATAAGCATATTATTAATAAAAATAAGAAATAAAAATAACAAGGAAAGCACCTCATTAAAATTGCTGAAAGTGATGACTAAAATCCAGGCAATGGTAGAAGAGAAAGAAATTGCTGCCTTATAACAAACTTTGTAGAACTCTGATTCTTTAAACTGTGTTTAGATATAACTTTAACTTTTAAAAAGGTGAAATAAAACTGAAAAATTTATTTTTGAAATTTTGAGAATACAACTCTTACAAATCAAAGCTGTAGAGTAGGGCTGTGGGGAGGGCATGTAGACTGAGGTGGTGGTCAAAAAATGTGAGATTTAACTGTGTTATTTTAATTCCTCACAGCAATACTATATTAGTTGAATTTCACATTTTAAAATACTTTTTTAATTTAAACAAGAAAAAAATTAAAACCAAAAAAAAAAAAAATGAATGCAACAGGGACACAGCCCTAGAGAGTATTTTTTTTTCAGGTAGCTAGAAAGGGAATCAGAGAAGGGGGCAAAGGGTTCCCTCTTCCGAACAAATCCACTGAGCCCAGCTGGCATCTGCAGAGCTGGCACTGGCACAGTGCAGGTGCTCAGAATATGTGTTTAAAATGAACTTGGGGAGACCTGTGTGTGTGAGACAGCTCATGTCCAAGGAGAGCCCAGTCTGTGATGTATAAGTGTGAGGCTCAGCGTATTATCAGGAACACAAACTGTGGACGTGGTACCAGAAGCTGATATGCAAGGGCTTAAGTGCCATACCCAGGCAGTGATGGGGAGCTATGAAGGTTTGGAGGCTCACACTTGGCCTTCAGAGCTCCAAGATGGAAGTTATCTCACAACAGCACAGACAGGGGTTGGGAGAGGGCGGGGCTGGAGAAAGAAAGATCATTCAGGTGGGGCTTTTGTCCTAATACCTGATGTGGCTTAGAAAACTGCCATACTCTGGAATCAGGAGGTGAGAGCCTTAGAAACAGCGGAAGAGAAAGTGTGGGAGGTGATGCCTACAACCTCTGAGAGCAGAGTCTCAAATCTACGCCCCGTGTGGCTAATGCAGCAGAGAAGATTTAAAAATCACTTTGAGTGCAAGCTGGGATTTGTTTTGATTTTTTCCAGGAGAATAAGTGATGGAAGCATGGCAGTGGGAGAGAAGATTGATTTAAAGTCTAATTTAATTTAGAGTAAAAGCTTAGAATTGGGAGGAGGAAAGACATGATGGATGGGAAAGCAGATGCACTTCTAGGAGTGCACATTAATATTGGACAATCAAAAACCAGAAATCTTTAAGAAAGAAGAAACCACAGGGAGGAAGGAGAGACCACCTGACCCTAGAGCTTGCAGGTCACAGAATGTTTGAGCATGAAGCCAATTATCCATTTCCTTAGGCTGTTGTTTACCAGACTTGCACATCAAAGAAAAAACAGTGCTGTCATTAGTTGGGGTTTTTTGGTCCATATTTCTAAAGAAGGTGCCTGGATTGTCTCCATTTCTCAGATGAGGGAATTGGTACACTACCATATGCCTGAAGTTTATGAGATTGCTAGCAGACATCTCTTTATTCTGCTGCTTAACATCTACCCAAAGAACCTCACGATTTCAGCTATGTAAAACCTTACCCACCATGGCCTTTATCTCGGTGCTCTCTGGGAGCATAATTAAGACACTATCAAGCTGATCAGAGTCCATCCCGTGTGTCAGATGCTCTTTCTCATCTAGATTCAGCTGGAATTGATTTAGCAAACCCTAACTTCATAAGTTGTAAACTTCCTCAAACCAGCCAAGAAGTCATATTATTAATTATTATTATTATTGCTATTGTTGATATTACTACTGTTATTTTATAACACTTAATGTCTATTCTCCATTTTAAACAGTAAACTTCGTTAAGGCAGGTCCTCAGTCTATCTTATCATTTTTCTTTTTCCATCACCTAATGATGCCTGACACATAATTGATGCTCAGTAATATTTGATGTTTGTATGAATAATTGAATGAATGAATGAATGAATGAATGAATGAATTGCCACATCCAGCAAGTGGTAAATCTTTCCATGTCCAGCGGGGCCCTGGAAAATAAACCTGAGTGAGAACGGTGGGAGATAGAACAAAGAAGACAGAAAGCTGGCATCAGGGGGTCCACTGTCCACTGATGGTGAACAGTTTTATTTTTGCAAGTTGCTTTTATACAAGAACATACCATTGCTACTGGCATAAGCAGTTTCTCTAAAGCATAGCAACACTGTTTCTTCTACTTCTCCGAGGCAACATTTTCTCATGGCCTTCAGTTTATTTATCTTCCTGTGGCTACATTTGTACTGTCTTGTTCTCAGAAGGAGTTTGCAGAGGTAAGGTAACCCTTGTTTGACCTCGCAGATTTCAAGGACCTTGTCAGTTTATAATCCGCTCTCCACAATGAATATATAAAAAAATAAATAAGTTAAATGAATGAGTGAACACTCTGACCCAGCCTTGTGTTAGATCCTCAGTGGAAAAATATTTTATTGTTTTTGTAAAGTGCCTGATAGTTGCCAAGGAGCTTATAGGACTGCCTTCCTCTATTAGAATGTAAGTTCATCAAGGTCAGGATTTCATCTGTTTTGTTTACCTCTGTATCTTCAGTGTCCAGAACAGTGCCTGACATGCAGTAGAAGATCAATAGATACTTGTTGATAAACATTACAATTTCCTTTGAGCTTCGCAGCAAACTTACAAGGGCAGATACAATTAATTTCCATTGTACAGATAAAGTGATAGCAAGACGGAATGAAAGCTTGCATACTATAACGGAAAAAAATAATATTTGGAATCGAAGAAACTGAGTTCAAATCTCATTTATACCACCGATGAGCTGTAGATTTGGGCAGATCATTGAAGCCCCTCTTGCTCCCACTTTTGGCGTGGTGTTCCAGGGCTCCACTGCATTAAGGGTTAGACAAATGGAAATTGGTTGTGGTGGTGGTATCAGTGGTGCCTAAAAACTCTCAGAGACAATATTCGTATAACCCTTAGAAAGGGATTTAAATAGAAGAGAAAAGCAGGTGACAAATTCGGAAAGCAGGGATCACCCAAACCTGAGTGGCTCCCTGAGAGCAGCCCTGCACACGGCCTGCACTGACTTTTTTGATTAGGGATCCAGGCCAGTGAGTATCAGGACTGCCATGGACAGCTGGTGTCTGGACCTCAGCAAATCGTTTTACAGTAATATCCCGCATGATAGAGGAAAATGACAGATTTCTGCATTTTGGCCTCACTGCTTACAAGCTAGTAACCAAAGAAGGTATTTCTTTCTCTGAGCTTCAGTTTCCTCTTTGTGAGATGAGAATAACTACACCTACTGTATAGGACTATCAGGACAGAAAGATTAAACATGTAGGAAGTACCCCAGTGGTATTTCCTTCTTTCCTAGGTAGAACTGTACCCAGTGAAGGTTTAGCAAATCATCCAGCTCAATCAAGCAAGAGGAGTCCAGTGGCATGGCCTTGGTCTTGGCTCTGCCTTACTTTATGGGTTTAAATCTAAATAAAAGCTAACACATGTGCATTATCAACCAGTCATGCTTCTAAGTGCTTTGCATGTATTAACTTGCTTTAATTCTCACAGCAACTCTACAAGGTATGTAATTGCCTCCAAGGATGGCTACCACCTATTCCTCCTTCGTTACCCATATACACAGCTCTCCTCTCAACAACAAGTGGAGTCTGTTTCCCCTCCTCTGAACCTGAGCTGCCCTCAACCAACAGAGTGAGACAGAAGTGATGCTATACAAGTTGCAGGTTCGGCCCTTGAGATGCCACGCAGTTTCTGCCTTTGCTCTTAGAAGCTGCCGTTATGCTGTAAGGGTGCCTGAGTGGACCACAGAATGATGAGGAGAAATGGAGAAGAGAGACCACATGGCCCAGATAGATGAGTGAGGCCTTCTTGGACCTTCTAGCCCATTCCAAACACGAGCTGAACACAGCTGAGTGAGTGACTCTGGACTATGCCAGGTGTAGAAGAACTGCCAGCTGAGCCCTGCCTAATTTTCTGGGCCACATAATCATGAGAAATAATGAAAAAAAAAATCCCTGTTTCTTTAAGCCACTAAGTTTTGAAGTGATTTGTTACACCGCAATAGATGACTAAAACAACTTAGAAATGATTGCTATCCTCACTTTCCAGATAAGGAAACTAAGGCACAGAAAGTTTAGGTGACTTGCTTGAGATAACAAAAAGCTAGTAAACACTAGGCCCAAGATCCAAAACTAAACAATCTGACTGCAAAATCCACTCTCTTAATCATTAGGCTACTGTGTGTTGTTTTTGACGATATTAAAAAACCAAACACGCTTAGTAAATTTACAGAGATGGTGGGACCGCAAAGGAGGAAAACAGCATTGAGACTCAAAATTTGTTTCATGGGAAAGTGTTAGGATAAAATGTAAAGCCCTCTCTTTAATTCAAAAAATTACTTGATTTCATAGAATGGAGAGACCTAGGTTTAAGAATAAGTCAAAGGAGACAGAGTTAAAATTTTCAATTAGTTGAAAATTCAGTGTAGACTAACAGTGAGATGTAGTTGTTAGAAAAGCCACTGAGGACCATAGGTTGTATTGAGAAGAAATTACAAGGGAGGGAAGGTCCCACCAAGCTCTGCCACGGTCAGACGAGGTCAAAACTGGAGAACGACAGTCTCATCAAGGCACCGCATTTTCATTGTGGCAGGTTGGTGAGGGGTCTGAACTCCTCTCCACATGAGGGACAAACTGAATAAATCATCTAATGAAGAGAAATCTTGGAAAGGGCACTAGATCAAGCACTGCATCCTCATGAGAATGAGACTATATTTATTCTGTGAACCTCCAGAAGCCATAGCCAGAGCAAATGGAATTGCACTGAGGCCACCACGCCACCATATGTGAGGAACACTATTTCTAGTGGAGTGGTCTGCTGGGCAGGGATGAGGTCCAGTCCTGAGTACTGGGCAAGACGAGATCAGATCATCACTTCACTAAGCGGCTTCAAGGAGAGTCGATCACTGGGTGGAAATTTGGCCAGAGAGGGTCTCTGAGTGCCCTTTCAACTCTCAAAGCCAAGAGATCAGTGAAGACCTTGTAAGGCAAGGAGGAATTGAGGAACAATAACTAGAGTTGGTCAAACCGTAGTTGTTTCTAGAAGTTCCAGTCTGGATAAGTAAGACACGAGGATGAAGAAGCAGGAGAGCTCTGGGAGTCTGGCCAGAGCAGGGCAGCTTCCCAGAATTCCTGCTGTTGGTGCCACTTGCGGTCTCAGGCGACCATTTTGTGCAGAGCTCAACTGTGGCACTTGACAAAGGTCTTTGCGCGACACAGTTGGCTACCAGAGAGCCGATGGATACAGACCTGGATGGCACGGGTCTTTGCAGCTGTTCACATTTGGCTTAGTGAACTTGACCATGAATTCCTGAGAAGTCCTGAAGGCCTGACTTCACTTCCTCCTCTGTGTATTCCACCTGCAAATCTCTGTCTACAGAAAAGCAAGCGACTCATTACCTCCCTAGCTGCTACCAGATATTGGCAAAGCAAATTCCAATTAGTCTAGCTGCGCTCAGAAGGAACGGGCATGAATGTGAGTGAGAGGCACTGAGACACCACACAGGCCCTGCTCGCCTCCTCAGGATTCCTCAGCAGTTGTTAAGCAAGTGTTCTCCACAGCACATTAGAAATCATGATTAATCGGGGACTGATATTAACAGTGGCCATTAGTGCTGCAGAATATTTATTTAATTTTAAATAAATATTATTAATTTAAAATTAAACAAGAAATATTTTTTGTCTCAAATGTCTTTGGAGACAACTTCAAATGCTTCTGTTGTGAAGAATTACTCATCGAAGTCTTATAAAAAGAGAGTCATTTATTTAGGGTCAAATATCAGAATTTGTGGCTTTTTTAGAGCTTTATGTTTCTGCAGCTATTTGAGAAATATAACTCCCACTATTAAACAGATCAAATGAAAGTTCTAGTCAAGTTATTTTAAATCAAATAGAAATTTATTTACTAAATTCAAATTGGCAGTAGCAGCCAACTTGTTTTTAAACAATTTTTAAACAACATTTAGTTAAAATAGTTGTTTTGCATGTGGCATGTCAAAGAAAAATATAAGGTTGAAGTAATCATCCCAAAATACGTGTTTTAAAACTTATCTTGCACCACCCACCAGTGGTTCTGAAAGTGAGCCCCTGGCATGACAACATCAGCAATACCTTATGCATACCTATGACTTACTATTATAGCAATATTTACCGCTGTTGCAGGGAAAGAAAATCAAATTGCTAAGATGCCTGATGACACACTCAAAAATGTATAAATCACAAGAGACAAGTGTCTTAGTTGCTCCCAAATTCTTTTGCACCCAGAGTGACACTGCCTACAAAATGGATCTTCACCTTCTAAAAATGACTTCTGTTTTTCCTTCAGTGTCACTGGCTGTTCATGCAAATGTAATGAGCTTCTCTCAGAGTCTACTAATTTCAGTCAGCACGGATATCAGCTCACCATACTTAAATGTCTCCCCCTTGTTTGTTTTTTTTGTTTGTTTTTTGTTTTGTTTTTTAGGCAAGGCAACCCTTGGTTGACCTCGCAGAATGCAAGGACCTTGTCAGATTACAATCCCTTATTTTTTATTTTTTATGCCTACAGCACCTGGTTTTCCTAGGTGGTCTCCCATCCAAGTACTAACCAAGCCTGACCCTGCTTAGCTTCCGAGATCAGACGAGATTGGGCTTGTTCAAGGTGGCGTGGCCGTAGACATCTCCCAATTATAATAGATCAATCCTTTGGCTTTCAATTGAACCCAGTTAATTTACAGTAAAAGTTGAAAGACTGATCGGTAAATTACTAGTTTTATCAGTTACTAGGCAGAAAAATGAATCGAACAACATTGAAGCAGCAAGGAAAACATCTTTTATTCATTGCTTAGATGACCATAACTTACTTTTAATTATATTTGGAGAATTCTAGCTCCTTAATAGGTTAGTAGAAGACTGAGTTACTATTTATCAGCAAAACAGAGGTGATTTGGAGAGCTGCTGTAGAATACTGCCTTGCCTGATCTGCCGAGCATGATGGGTACATTTTCTGAGTGAACTGCAGCCTTTGCAGAGGATTGTGATGAGGTATATCTTCCTCGACAGAATGCAGCATGTGCCCCTCGGCAGCAGTCAGCTCAGCAGTAGTTCTGCCTGGCACAGGTCAATGCCCAAGAATCTAAACCATGTTTCTCAGACTAACCTGTTCTCAACTAAATGGCATAGTGGCCCCTTTCCCAGCAGCATCATGTAACCCAGAGCACAGCATTAGTTACATAGGGCCTCACTCATAGCATTAAGACAGAATCAAACCATTCTCAGCCTAAGGAAGGCCCCTGCCATCTAAGGTGAGCCCCCAGACCAAGCATCGACATGTCCCAATAGGAACATTCCGAGCAGGAGCAAACTTCTGAGGAAATGTGCTCTGAGGCTCAGGCCAGCCTGAGCAGGCAGGGTCAGCCTCCAGGAGGAACAGCCTGTTCATCATAGGGAAGATGGCTGGAAGCTGTGCAGCCCCAGAAACGTGGCAGGACCACTGCAAGGGAGAGCAGGACTGTGATTCAGACCTTGAGCTGTGGAGAGGACCTGCGTACCCCTGGGATCCTCATGGTGTAATGAAGGGGCCAGGCAGTGCTGCCTACCAGGGGCTTCCAGTTCTGAAGGAACAGCAGAGGCTTCTCCAAACCAACCAGGCGGAGTCGAAAGAGCTGAGGGCAGGGGGAGTCTCAAGGTGAGAAGATATTGACATCAACATCTCCCCGAGTCCTGGGTCAGAGAACATACTGGAAAGACGTGGGTGGCCAGTGAAGACTCTAGGAAGCGCCCCTCTAGGAAGCTCAGAGCACGTGCCCTCTGATGGCTGGTTCCCTTCCGAATGCACCTGCCTTTGACTGCAGCGACTGACACAACCACCAAACTCTATGGGCGCCAGAGGGATTAGGCTTATCTCAGTTTCTCCCTTAATTCCTTTATCTGGTATTTTAAGGAGGCAAAGAGGCCTACAGATCAGTCCAGTGAGTCAGGGAAGAAAGATGGTCATTTTCACACTCCAGGACCTCCCAAGGGAGCCTAGATCAGGATCCTGGAGTGGTACAGAGTTAACTGCAGGGAAATCTAAGACCACAGGAAGAGGACTCACCCATCCTGGAGAGGGTACTCCCTTGAGGTTTGGGAGAGGCTGTTAGCTCTGAAGTCAGAAGGTTCCTGAGGACTCTGCCCAGATCCCAGGTTTAAAGCAGTAAGTCTGTCCCAGGTCTCAGGTCTCGGCTCACTCTTTGATTCCAGCTGGACTTTTTTGTGCTCTAGCCCCAATCTGAGTGGCCCTGCAGGTAAGGGATTCAGAATGTGGCCACCTGGAGCAGCGCAGGAAGCTGCAGGGAGCTGGTGCTCAGACCCTGCTTTCTGCAGGGCACGGTGATGTCTCTCCAACGCTCTGCCCCAAGGGGCATGGCTCACAAGCTGACAGGTTCTCGAGGGAGACCAGGTGTAGACTTGAGACACCATGGTAAAGCAGACACGTGGAACGCACCAAGTGCACGTGGAGGGCCTGGAGGCAGCACCACTCTAGAATCTGCTGGGAGAAGCTTCAGGACAAAGTCCTGAGCAGAAGATGAGGCTGGACAAGTGACTCATCTCAGCTCCTTAGGAAGGGAAAGTGCTTCAACCAAGAAGCAATTTGTCTTCAACATTAGACTGCCTTTTTTAATATCTGCATTTTGGACAGTAATGGACCATGGTTACAGGCTTGTGTGATAAGGAAGAGGGAGGATGTTTCTCTCCTTGGCAGTGAACTTCATTCTGATCTGTGTTATTTAAAATTTGGAGTGATTTAGTTCTTGGTTGAGTGTCAGAGGCCAAAGCTTTTTAAGATTGATCTGAGGCCACAATCAGAATTATAGGAGATAAGGAACCCTGAGTGATAGCTTTTTAAAATGTGTCTGCAATTTTCCAAGATGCTGCCAGTGGAAAATCTTAGCATGTCCTTTGCTAAGAAGCATTTCAGAAGCTAGGTCTTCAGACAGTCTCCCTCTAGACAAGGTGAAAAATGAAGATTTCCCAGAGAGCCAGACTTTGATCTGGTTGAAGAGAGAGCTGAATTAGAGCATGAAGATTTCGGAACAATCCCAAACCTCAAAACTCAAGATAGGTGGGGGAAGTACAGATGTCTCAGGCCCTATAGGAGAGCCCCACGGGATTGTCACCACAAACTAGGAAGGAGGAACCCTGCCCTATTCTAACAGATATGTAGTGGTGTCACATTATAGTTTTAATTTGCATTTCCCTAATGACTAATGATGTAAAGGATCTTTTCATGAGCTTATTTGCCATCCTTATATCTTCTACAGTAAAATATCTGTTCAAATCTTTTGCCTTTTAAAAAAAATTAGTTTGTTTCCTTGTCATTAAATTTTGAAAGTGCTTTATATATTTTGGGTACAAGTCCTATATCAGTTGTATGATTTTCAAATATTTTCTCTCAGTGTGTAATTTGTATTTTCATTCTCTTAATCATATCTTTGAAGAGCAGGG
>NW_011888801.1:13833935-13855214 GCF_000151845.1 Pteropus vampyrus | reverse complement strand
TGAAGGGGCCAGGCAGTGCTGCCTACCAGGGGCTTCCAGTTCTGAAGGAACAGCAGAGGCTTCTCCAAACCAACCAGGCGGAGTCGAAAGAGCTGAGGGCAGGGGGAGTCTCAAGGTGAGAAGATATTGACATCAACATCTCCCCGAGTCCTGGGTCAGAGAACATACTGGAAAGACGTGGGTGGCCAGTGAAGACTCTAGGAAGCGCCCCTCTAGGAAGCTCAGAGCACGTGCCCTCTGATGGCTGGTTCCCTTCCGAATGCACCTGCCTTTGACTGCAGCGACTGACACAACCACCAAACTCTATGGGCGCCAGAGGGATTAGGCTTATCTCAGTTTCTCCCTTAATTCCTTTATCTGGTATTTTAAGGAGGCAAAGAGGCCTACAGATCAGTCCAGTGAGTCAGGGAAGAAAGATGGTCATTTTCACACTCCAGGACCTCCCAAGGGAGCCTAGATCAGGATCCTGGAGTGGTACAGAGTTAACTGCAGGGAAATCTAAGACCACAGGAAGAGGACTCACCCATCCTGGAGAGGGTACTCCCTTGAGGTTTGGGAGAGGCTGTTAGCTCTGAAGTCAGAAGGTTCCTGAGGACTCTGCCCAGATCCCAGGTTTAAAGCAGTAAGTCTGTCCCAGGTCTCAGGTCTCGGCTCACTCTTTGATTCCAGCTGGACTTTTTTGTGCTCTAGCCCCAATCTGAGTGGCCCTGCAGGTAAGGGATTCAGAATGTGGCCACCTGGAGCAGCGCAGGAAGCTGCAGGGAGCTGGTGCTCAGACCCTGCTTTCTGCAGGGCACGGTGATGTCTCTCCAACGCTCTGCCCCAAGGGGCATGGCTCACAAGCTGACAGGTTCTCGAGGGAGACCAGGTGTAGACTTGAGACACCATGGTAAAGCAGACACGTGGAACGCACCAAGTGCACGTGGAGGGCCTGGAGGCAGCACCACTCTAGAATCTGCTGGGAGAAGCTTCAGGACAAAGTCCTGAGCAGAAGATGAGGCTGGACAAGTGACTCATCTCAGCTCCTTAGGAAGGGAAAGTGCTTCAACCAAGAAGCAATTTGTCTTCAACATTAGACTGCCTTTTTTAATATCTGCATTTTGGACAGTAATGGACCATGGTTACAGGCTTGTGTGATAAGGAAGAGGGAGGATGTTTCTCTCCTTGGCAGTGAACTTCATTCTGATCTGTGTTATTTAAAATTTGGAGTGATTTAGTTCTTGGTTGAGTGTCAGAGGCCAAAGCTTTTTAAGATTGATCTGAGGCCACAATCAGAATTATAGGAGATAAGGAACCCTGAGTGATAGCTTTTTAAAATGTGTCTGCAATTTTCCAAGATGCTGCCAGTGGAAAATCTTAGCATGTCCTTTGCTAAGAAGCATTTCAGAAGCTAGGTCTTCAGACAGTCTCCCTCTAGACAAGGTGAAAAATGAAGATTTCCCAGAGAGCCAGACTTTGATCTGGTTGAAGAGAGAGCTGAATTAGAGCATGAAGATTTCGGAACAATCCCAAACCTCAAAACTCAAGATAGGTGGGGGAAGTACAGATGTCTCAGGCCCTATAGGAGAGCCCCATGGGATTGTCACCACAAACTAGGAAGGAGGAACCCTGCCCTATTCTAACAGATATGTAGTGGTGTCACATTATAGTTTTAATTTGCATTTCCCTAATGACTAATGATGTAAAGGATCTTTTCATGAGCTTATTTGCCATCCTTATATCTTCTACAGTAAAATATCTGTTCAAATCTTTTGCCTTTTAAAAAAAATTAGTTTGTTTCCTTGTCATTAAATTTTGAAAGTGCTTTATATATTTTGGGTACAAGTCCTATATCAGTTGTATGATTTTCAAATATTTTCTCTCAGTGTGTAATTTGTATTTTCATTCTCTTAATCATATCTTTGAAGAGCAGGGGTTTTTTTTTTAATTTAAGTAAGTCAAATTATCAATTAGTTCTTTTACAAATTGTGCTTCCAATATAGTATCTAAGAAATCTTTGCCTAATCCAAAGTCATAAAGGTTTTCAACAGAAATTTTACAATCTTAAAATTTACATTTAGATATATAATTCATTTTGAGTATATTCTTGTATCTGATGTGAGGCATGGATCACAGTTCATTTTTTGTACATGAATATGGAACTGTTCCACCACCATTTGCTGAAAACACTAGCCTTCCTCCACTGAATTGTCATTGCACTTTCATCAAAAATCAGTTATCCATATATATATGGACATATACATATGTCTAGTTCTGAACTTTGTATTCTTTTTCATTAATCTGTCTATCTTAATGCCAATATCATAATGTTTTGATTACTGTAGGTTTATGATAGGTCTTGAAATCTGGCAGTATTAGATCTTCAACTTTGTTATTCTGCTTCAGAGTTTTCTGATTATTGTAGGTCCTTTAATTTCTACATGAATTTTAGAACAGCTGGTCAGTTTCTACAAAACACCTGCTGGGATTTGGGTTGGGACTGTATTGGATCTATAGATCAAGTTGGAAAGAACTGACATCTTAACAATAGCAAGTCTTTTAACTAACACACTATATCTCTCCATTTATGTATATCTCCTTTCATTTCTCCCAGCAATGATTACAATCTTCAGTGCACAGATCTTTTGTTATATTTATCCCTAAGTATTTCATATTTTTGATGCAATTAAAAATAGTTTTGATTTTCAACATCCAATTATAGAGACGTGATTTAGTTTTGTGCATTTATCTTGTACCCTACAACCTTACCAAACTCATTTATTAGTTTGCACCCTTTATCAGATTAAAGAAGTTCTCTTCTATCCCTAGTTTGTTGAGAACTTTGGTCAGGAATGGATGTTGAATTTTGTCAAATGCTTTTTCTGCATCTTTTGAGATGATCATATGTTTTCTTTCTTTTAGTTTTTTAATTTGGTGAATTACACTGATTGATTTGGGAATCTTAACCAACATTGTACAATTGAGATAAACCTCAGTTAGTCATTATTTTCCTTTTTATATATTTTTTGAAATGGATTTGCTAAAATTTCACCCAGGAATTTTTGCATCTATATTCCTGAAGGATATCGGTCTGTAGTGTCCTTTTCTTGTAATGTCTTTGCCTGGTTTTATATCAAGGTAGTACTGGCCTTATAAAATGCATCGGGAGATATGCCCTCTTTTTCAGTCTTCAAGAAGAGTTCATACAGTGTTGGTATTATTTCTTCCTTAAATATTTGGTGGAATTCACCAGTGAAGCCATCTGAGCCTGGAGTTTTCTTTATGGGAAGGTTTTAGCTACAAATTCCACTTCTTTATCAGATATAGGGCTATTTAGCTATTTCTTTTTGAGTGGACTTCAGTAGTCTATGTCTTTTTTGTCCATTTTATCTGTTGCCAAATTTACTAGCATAACATCATTCTTAACATTACCTTATTATCCTTTTATTATCTGAAGACTCTATAGTGATGCCACCTCTCTCATTCCTGATATTGGTGATTTATCTTCTCTCTTTTTTTCCTAATTAGTCTGGTTAAAGGCTTGTCAATTTTATTGATCTCCTCAAAGAATCAGCTCTTGAATTAATTGATCTTCTTATTATTTTTTCTATTTTTTGTTTTATTTACAGCTACTCTAATCTTTATCTTTATTTTTATTTTTATTTTTTTAGGCGAGGCAACCCTTGGTCGACCTCACAGATTGTAAGGACCGTGTCAGATTACAATCCCTTATTTTTTATTTTTTACGCCTACAGCACCTGATCTTCCTAGGTGGTCTCCCATCCAAGTACTAACCAGGCCCAACCCTGCTTAGCTTCCGAGATCAGATGGGATTGGGCTTGTTCAGAGTGGCATGGCCGTAAACTATTTTTTCTCTCTTTTACTTTGGGTTTCATTTGCTCTTCTTTGTGTAGTTTCTCAAAGTAAAAACTGAGTTCTTTTCTAATATCTGCATTTCATGCTATAATTTACTCCCTAAGTACTTCTTAAAGATATTTCACAAATTTTACGTGTTGTGTTTTCATTTTTATTCAGTTCAAAGTACTTTTTAATTTTTCTTTTTGATTTTTCTTTGACTTATAAATAATTTAGAAATGTGTTAATTGGTTTCCAAATATTGGAGAACTTCCAGAAATCTTTCTGTTATTGATTTCTAACTTAATTCCATGGTCAGAGAAACATATGTAGTATTTAAAATTTCTCCCATTTATTGAGACTTGTTTATACCATATTAGTAAAAATTTCACATTATCTATATACTTACTGATTTTTTGTCTACTTATTCTATCAATCATTGATAAGCATGTTTACATTTTTTTACTGTAATTGTTTTTTTCTTTTTCTCCTTGAAGTTCTATAGGTTTTCGTTATTTTGTAGCTCTGTTATTAGTTGTATAAACTTTTAAGATTGTTGTGTTCTCTTAATGAATCGACCCTTTTATAGTTATGAAATGATCTTTTTTATCTCTGGTAATATTCTTTGGCCTGAAATATCTCTTGTTTGATATTAATATAATCAGTCCATCTTCAGTTCTTTGTCCAGTATAGCAATCTCTGCCTTTTAATTGGAGGTGTTTAGATAATTTTCATTTAATGTGATTGTCAATATGGTTAAGTTTAAATATATAAGTTTAAATCTTGCTATTTGTTTCCTATTTGTCCTATTCCCTTTTGTCACCAGAAAAACTGGCTTTTTTTTTTTTGATTAATTAAAATTTTTACTCCATTTTATCTCATTTGCTGGCTTAATTTTAACATTTTATTATTTTAGTGATGCTTTAGGGTTTTAGTATACGAATTTAACTTTTCATAGCCCACCTTCAAATGGTGTTATATCATCTTATGTATAGTAAAATAAACTTATAACAGTGTACCTACATGTATCCCTTTCCATCCTTTATGCTATTATTAATACACATATTGCTTCTATATATGTTATCAGCCTCACACTGTTCTTTTCACTTAAATAGTTGATTATATTTTAAAGAGACAAATCATAAGAGAAAATCTTATATTATACTTATTCATATTTTTACCATTCCAGTAATCTTCATTCTTTGGGTAGATTCGTATTTCCATCTAATATTATTTTTCTTTTGCCCGTTTGTCTTTAACAGTTCTTGTAGTGTGAGTCTGGTGTGATTTTCAGCTGTATTTCAGCTTTAATATACCTTAAAAGGTCTTTACTTAGACTTCATTCTTGAGGAATATTTTCAGTAGATTCAGAATACTGGGTTAACAGATTTTACTTTCAATAGTTTAAAGATATTGCTCCACTAACTTTGCTCCTCTGTACATATTACATAATTTTCTTCTGGCTACTTTTAAGAGTTTCTTTTCATAAATGAGTATGAATCATTTGGTTATGATATGCCTTCATGTACTTTTTCATGTTTCTTGTGCTTGGGGCTCATTGGACATCTTGGATCTGCGGGTTTATAATGTTGATAAATTGGGAACAGTTTCAGCCATTATTTCGTCAAATATTTTTCAGTTCCCCCTTGCAGGGGTGGGAACCACACTGGGATTCACCTGAGAGAGGGGTGAGCTATAGGTCCCAAAGTCAAAGCCTGGCTCTCCACAGAGGCTTCTTGCACACAAAGTAGCCAGTGGTTGCTGTCACAAATGTGGGAGCAAAGTGCGCAAGCATCAGACACAGTTGGGTGCACATTCCAGGTAATCTTTGCTAGCAGGAGGACACAAGGCTGGCTTCTCCATCTCTCCGGCCTCCATCTGCTCATCCAGGAAGATGGGGTTAGTAGTAGCTTAAATCCAATAATTAGACAATAAGCCAGAAATATACAAGCTCCTTAAACAAAGCTATTCTTGCTTTTTCATTTAGCTGTAGTAGAAAGTAATGTCAACGTCAATATTGTTACTCCCATTTTATGGATGACAGATATTGAGGCACAGAGAAAAAAAGCAGTGCCCAGAATTACACAGAGACAGTTACTGAAACAGCAAACTCCAAAGACCTATCCCATTAGCCAGTGATGGATCTCACCCACACCCTCTAATGAGCACATTTCCCCATCCTGGTGCTGCAGTCCTAATTTATTCCCAGTAGCTCCAGGTTCCCTAGAAAGAAAGTAACTGTTAATTTAGTTATACTGATTACCAGATGGTTCTCTGGTTTATTGCTGTCATTTCTCTAAAGCAAGCATCTGTGGGTAAAGATGTCGTTCTCCCTTTATGTTGCTTAAATGAGAAAACACATTTTCATGTGTCCTTGCAGCACAAGACTCCAGCACCACATGGAGGCTCTAGTTACCCTGTTAAAGCCAGGAATTGCCTGGAAAAGATAGAGGTGGGGAAAGGAGTGCTCTGTGAGCATGCATAGGGTTGGAGGCTAGAGGCCATGTGGATAAAGCAGGTGACCACGCCCCTCACCTGAGCAAGTGCAGACACAGGGATGCTGTTTTCCCACTCAGCGTGGAGCCCTGACACGCAATAATAGCTGAGGTTTATTTGACAAACACATAGCTTTCACTACATTCCAGGCACTGCTCTAAGGACTTCTCAAGTACTAATTTATAGTACTTTGGGAGATTGCACAGAGAAGTTAAGCCATTTGCCTGGGATCACACAGCCAGTAAGTAGCTAAACCAGGATTTAGCTGTAGGGATGGAGTTTAAAATGGGTTTTCCATGGAGAGAATCAAAAATGTGTAGTCAGAGCCACACGCAGTCTGAGTTGGGCAAATCTGAGCATGAATGAAATGAAGAAAGGCTTCAACAGAGATCAATCACATATAGAGAAGGGGGACAAAGGCGGCCTAATCTGGTGGGTGGGAAAAGGGTAAGTCAGGGCAGTTATAACAGTACCTCATCTATAGCAGGACATCCCAAACAGGAATCTGGAGTCTCAACATCCTTGAGAAGTGGAAGTTACTGTTTCATTGTAGAGATGTAGAAACTGAGGTTCAAAGAAGTTAAGCCATCTGCCTGAGGTCACATAGCCAGGAGGTGCAGGGTTGGGACTCAAACCCAACCTTCCTGTCCCTACATGCCATGCTCTTTTCCTGCATCTTTCAGCTTTGCTACCAGATTTCGTCATTAGAGAGCAGGGTGGGAACCACCCCTGTAACGTACACACACAGACATACCAGGCATGTGGTACAATATGTGCTGGGTACCTCTCATGTGACAGCTGACTCCCATTAAACAGGTAAAGAAATGAAATCTCACCCTGCCAGGAGGGGCCAGATCTAGACTCACACAAATCTACTGATCCTTTCCCTCATGTCACCTCAGGGACACCCTGCCAGGAGGGGCCAGATCTAGACTCACACAAATCTACTGATCCTTTCCCTCATGTCACCTCAGGAAGGTTGGGTTTGAGCCAGTTCCAATGTGCCAGCTTTTCTCTCCCTGACCCTCTACGGCCTAAAACCCCCTAGAAAGGCTGCAGATGGGAAGGGTTAATATGGGAGCCTTCTCCCTGCTCCAGACTCGTGTTTTAATCCTTTAACCAGAGGAGTAACAACTGTGGGCAGTGCTGGCAGTGCCTGTGGGCAGAGCTTCTCCACTGGTATGTGCAGGCGGTAGTGGCGCCCCACTTGACCATGGACCCACCCACTCAGGGCCTCAGCTGCACCTGGTACCTGCCTTGAAGAGGAAGCCTGAGCTCCTCCTGGCACCCACTTGCCCAGCCAGGACCCGGAGGGGTAGATCCCTGACCCCGAGGCTCCGCTCTCCCTCTTCAGAATCCCTGACCACAGAAATCCTTTGCCAGCCATCTCATTTCTCGTGTGTTTGTGTCTCTACTTTAGGGATTTATTTCTCTACAAGGGACGCAGGTGACTGAACTTCTTCCTGGCCCTGAGGACGTGGGGAAGCACCTCTTCGAGATCAGCCCAGGTAGGCCTGAGCACCTTGCAGCCCTGTGCTGGGGCTAACCCTGGTGGCCTCAATGGGGCTGTAACCAACTCTAGCCTGGGAAGGGCAGAGCTCTTTCATGATCCTCTAGCACTGTCTCTAAGCACGACTCAGAAATTTGGGTCAAATCTAGAGGGTATTGCAAACTTGGGAGGAAATTAGAAAATCCAATCTGGGTAATTAGCTTTTGGGTAAGAAGAAAATGTAGGTTTTTAAATTCACAATAAACACAAGATTTTTTAAAAATCCATGGATACCTTAGGGTGAAGGTCCAAACACAACAAAATTGGGTCACATGCAAATAAGTCTCTAGCACCAATTCAGAACATTAAAATAAGTTTTATCATGAATCCTAAAACAGAATTGCCATGTGGTGAGAAGAAGGGAAATAATTTAACCCAAAGAAGTGCTATCATGTTAGCAGTCACAAAACAATTTTTTAAAGTTTCTGGTTTTAAAATGTGATCATTATTGAGCTATTCACAGAGAGCTTGGGTTCTACAGTCAGGCTGTGGTGTATTTATCCTGGCCTCTCCCAGAAGCAGAGCCTGAGACAGTGTCTAAGCAGTTTATTTGCCCAAAAAGCGTGGGGAAGGGAACAGGAAGAGAGGAGAGCCAGTCAGAGTATCCTGCGAACAGCTGCTGCTGTGGCACCCAGGGCTCAGTTCCGGTGGAGCCTTGTGGAAGCTGTGGGGAACAGGCCTTAGAGGTATCTGGCCCAAGGAGCGAGGAGGCCAGGGAGGGTATACCTGCCAGTTCCCACCAGCCGTTAATTGAGAGCTGCTTCTTGGGGAGCTGACACTAGCACTCCTGTCCTGCCCTGCACATGGGCCAAGCTCCCTACAGACAGAGAAGTCCTTCAGGGAGATTTGCAAGTGCTTGAGGAAGAGGCCACCGGCATGGATGGAAACAGCGTGCCGGGAATCTGGGCAAGGCAGCTCGTCATCATGTCCTATCAGTGTGCATCCGATTTTAGACTTCCTTCTGGGAAGTGGTGGCTGTGAACTGACTGTACTAGGGCTTCACTGGGGTCTATGTGCCAGTAAGTTTTCACTCTCACAGCGGCAAAGCCACCCAACCTCTCTGATGAAGTGACCTGGCTATTGGCTGTCCACCAAGGCATGGATCAGCCTAGGCTCAGGCCAGCCAAAAGTTCCTGGGAATTCCAGGAGGCACAGGCTGAAGCTGAAGTGCAGGGAGACCCTCCAACTGCATTTCCTGCATACAAACTTCCAGCACCACGGTTTTTTGGCACTTCCTACTTGGGCTTTTTATCTACTGCAAGTGCTACATAGCACATTAGAAGGTGACAACAGAGTGATCTCAGGGTAGGGAGTGGAAGATTGATGTTTGGTTGACTATAGAACAGGAGTAAAGGCTTCTGCAAAGAAAACAGAGAAGAGATGAAGGAGGGCAGTGGGGAGACAGAATCCTGCCACCCAGGGGAAGAGTAGCCAGGCACACGGAAGGAAGGGCTGGAGGAGGGGCTCCGGGCCTGGAGAATGGAAAAGTGGAAGTCAACACCCCCAGTCATAAATTCAAAAAGGTGTGTGCCCCAAGAACCAGACAAGGAAAATTACCAGTGCTCGTGCTCTTTATCTAGGTATATCAGAGCTATTTATAAGGATTTCTCGACTCTGGAGGAATGAAAGCCCATTTGTCATGTAAGGTAATAGTCATAGGTTCCAGAAATTAGGATGCAGACACCTCTATGGGGGCTCTATTTTGCCTGCCACAGTACTCAAAAGATCCATCTAAGGTAAGGGTATTGTTATGCCTATTTTATTAAAAAGGGCACTGGAGGTTAGAAAGAGTAGGAGACTTGCCCAAGGACACACAGGCTTTGGGCTTGTACCTAGGCAATTTGACTTCCAAAGCCACACATTTGAGCTGCCCTCCACCATAGGGACCTGGCACAGGTTCTAGCGTCTTTCCCACCTGGGCCCGGGAGGACTACGGATGCAGATAGAGAAAAGAAAGCTCCCTGTACCCCTTCAAGCTCTCAAGCACAGCAGCGGTATAAGCACCAGATTCCTGCCGGTCCCAAGTACTGCCACCTCTGCCCTCTTGCCTTCACTCTTGCCTGACGGCTTTGGGGTGGGGGTGCAAGCAGCTGTCACGCTGCTCAGGAAAAGCGGGCCGGGTGTGGACAGTGAGGGGTTTAGTCGGCCTTTGGGGAGCACTGAGGAGGAAAGACTCAGTAGTCTCCTCTGGACTCATCATTTTGGCTGGAGAAGATCAGGTAGGGTTGCATGCCTGCCACAACCCATACCCGAGTGGGAAAAACTTGACTCTAGGAAATATGATAGAAACCCAAGTATGATAATGCACAAGGTCAGCTATATGAATTTTAAGCTATAGTTCTACTTGTGCTCTTCAATAGTATAAAAAATTATAATTTTTCAAGACAGAATTAAATGAGAAAAGTTATACTCTGAGTGCCATCTAGTGGTAAGACCTGCCAATTCCAGGAGAAGCCATGAGTACCTCCTGCCCAGGCAACCATTTCAGTCAGGCCATACCTCTGATTCTTGCTGGGCCCCCTCAGTTACTAAGTGGCAGGGGGTGAAGGGGTGGGGGAGTCGGGTGGGGGAGCTGTAGCTTGAGCCAGCTCTAGCCACAGAGCCCCGCTCTACACTAGCACTCTGAGGCTGGCTCCGGGCAGGATGTACGTTGTCAGAAAGCTGCTGAGATTCAAGGACCCTAAGTCACCTCCCCACCTGGGCCTCTTCTCCAGCCTGGGCAGTTAGTTACCTGCTGTGATACTGTGATTTATAGTAAGAAATATATATTTGATCTTTTTCCTGGTTCCTGGCACAGAGCTCCTAAAACTCTCAGAATTTCCTTCCTGAGGAAAGTGATAGATGTTCTTTTTTTATGTTAATGAAGTGACTTTTAGAACACACCTATGGATGAAGGCTGGTTGTTAGAGGAACCAACCAGCATTAGAGGTTGGAATTTGAAACCCCAAGCCAGACGTCTGGGGAGAGGAGCGGGGCTGGAGGTTGAATCAGTCACCAGTGGCCAATATGATTTAATCAGTCATGCCTATGTAATGAAGCCTCGATAAAAACTCAAAAGAATAGGATATGGAGAGCTTTTGGATTGGTGAGCACATGAAGATTTGGGGAGAATGGCATGCTCAGAGAGGGCATGAAAGTTCTGCGACCTTTCTCACATGCCTTGCCCATACCTTCCATCTGGCCATTCCTGAGTTATATATTTGTATCATAAGTTGGTTATCTAGAAAGTAAAATGTTTCCCTGAGTTCTGTGAGTCACTCTAGCAAATTAATCGAAACTAAGGAGGGAGTCAGTGGAAGCTCCAGTCAATAGCTGGTTGGTCAGAAGTACAGGTAACTACCTACCTGGACTTGCAATTGATGTTGGGGAAGGACTGGACCCTTAACCTCTGGGATCTGATACTATCGCCAGGTAGTGTGAGAATTGAGTTAAATGTAGGACTCCAGCTGGTGTCTGAGAATTCCTTGGTGACCACGATTTTACCTGGAAACATTGCCTACTCCCAGCCCTTTGAGAGCTGTCTTTTCGTTTCACACTTGATCCTGTTGGCCTCCCAGACCCTCACTTCTTGGCAATGCAGGTATCTGGCTCCAGGCCAAGCTTACGCCTCCCTCTCAACCCACAGGGACGCGGGGCAGGGAGTGGAGAGGCCCACTCTGACACTTTGAACAAAGAGTTGCTAACTCTATTAGATGTTTGTATTTCATGGGAAGAATCGGGTGATCAATAGAGCAGAGTAACTCATTGCTAATATCCCTCTTCCGATGTCAGCATAATGCTACCGAAGGGAGGCAGGTTGGTTTACTACAAGGATTCAAACGGAGCCCTAAGTCTTTCTGGCAAGTAACCACTGGACTATCATGTCTCCTCTATTGCTGAGCATGTTTTTCAAGAGTCCACGTTTAGGACACACACCTGCCCTTGGCGACACTAGGGTTGTGAGGAAAGGCCTATCCCTCCCATCAAGGCTCTGACAGCGAGAGCAAGGAGCCCCAAAGGTACTCTAGTGCCTTCAGGAAGGGAGGGGAGGTGACAAGTGGCAGTCTCTGTCAACGTACACTGCACCAGACACAGTCTATGGTTCTGTTTCTTTCAGGCCAAGTGTCACATAGCTGGCCTTGGCACTTTCTGCAGAGCCATGCGGGGCCCCAGGGCAGGGTGCCTTTCCAGGTGCATTTCCTCCTAGGAGTGCAAGTCGTCCAGCATACGGGGCTTTCAGCCCCAAGTGAGATATGCAAGGCGCCCTGAATCTCAGGGAAGAGAAGAGTGGGGAAGCACTGTCTTCTTGAGCAGGAGGACAAGAGGGTATAATGGCTGCTCTGAAGTCTGGGCCCAATGCCCATGGCAGAGCGCCTATCTGCTTTGGGCCCCGCAGACCGTATTTCTCAAGATAAAGAGCTGGAGGCTTCAGGTGCCTGCTCTCCCATCGAGCCCCCAGGCTGCCTCCCTCCCACCAGGCTGCTGGGGCCTCCCACCCACTTCCCAGCACTAGGTGGGCACCCTGCGGGCAGTAGGCCAGGCAGGGATGGCTTTGAGGTCTTGGGGAAGTTGGCGGCTGAGGTACAGCAATGAGTTACTCTGTGGATTACCTGACTCTTCCCACCAAACGCTAGCATCTAATGGGTTTGGCAACTCTTTTTGTCCAGGTGATCAATAGCACCCCAGGGAAATCAAGGAGACGTGAGCCAGGGATGCAGATGTCCCCCAGGGCAGGCTGGGTCTGCATGAAGAAAGGAAGTTTCCAGGAAGAAATTTGAAGCAAACCCAGACACCAGCTTATACCTGTTTTCTGTCAGAGTCAGGAAGAACCGGACAGAAGCCTGGCCCTGCCACCCAGGACAAGTCATTGAATGTCCTGTGCCTCTGTTTCATCATTTGTAAACTGGGAATAGTAATAGAGCCAAGTGCCTTGGGTTTGGAGAGGATGCAGTGAGATCCAGTGCCTGGCTTATATTTTTATATCCCCTCCTTCCTGCAGTCTCTCTGTTTATCATTATTCTGAATAACAACAACACAGTTACTACTTCGTTGTTACCTCCAAGTAAACAATCCCGATACTGTGTGATAATTGCTGGGACAGAGGTATCCCCAGGGTGAATGCCTAGAGTTGGGCAGGGGACTTGCCTGGGTGGTTAAAGAAGGTTTCAATCAAGCTAAGACTTGACAGAAAAGTAAAAATTATTCAGATGTACAAATAGGAAAAAGTACTCCCAGAGTGGTCCAGAATGGGAGCTAGAGTTCACAAAGGCCAGAGGCCTAGAGAAATAAGGTGTATGAGAGACTCAGGGAATAGAAGACTAAGGCGGAAAGGTTGGCAGGGGCCCGGTCACTCAGGGCCTGGGATGCTGGACAAAGAGGCTTGGACTTTAGCTGTTGAAAATCTTTGGCTGGCAGGAGGAATTGTTAAAACCAAAACCATGTGTTAGAAAGAGCACTAGGTTAGTGATGGGGGTTGCAAGGATCAACAGGAGATGAGGGCAGGCAAACTGTCGTTCATCTTCGCCACCGTCTATGCTATGCCCCCCACCCTCACCCCAGTCAGTATCCACAGAGAAGACCTCTGTTCCACAGGAGGAACAAGATGAGAGGCCCTGTCACATTGCTTACAGGATCCTATGGGGGACGCAACTCAGAAGCCTGGCCACTCAAAGCTGAGCCATGATTCTTTCTGTGCAGTTACAAACTCATGTGCCAAGTTCTCAAGCAAGGTAGCTCTGATCACGCACAGCATCTCTGCCTTTGCGGACTGTTTAAGGGGGTTCTAGACCCAGCTCAGGGGGAATCAAATCAGATTTCCTCTCTTCTCTGGGTCTCAGTTTCCCCATCTTTAAGATAAGAGGGCTGGACTTCATTATTTCTGATTTGTCACTCAGAAAGAATGGATTACCAGAAGTTTCTTATGGCTGCACTGGGTCTTTGAAGCCATTCTTGGGCATTGAACTTGCAGCTGTCTGCCCTTATCCACTACAACTTGGAGCAGAGAGAACTCCTGCCTGCTGTCTCTGAGACCTGACCTTGAAACGGAGCCAGCACACACAGATTACTCTGTACAAGTAGACTGATATAGTGCTCCTGACATCCACAGATCATCGCTTATCTTGTTAGGCGCCTCCTGAGCGAGATGCCAATCTCAGCCTATCTCGGCACCTGGTACCAGCCAGCCTGTATATCAGCCTGACCTCACATGGCCTGGCTGAGTTTTCCTGTAGAGCACCAGATGATGGGTAATGACCACAAATGAAATTAGATGAGAAGTTCACAGAAGCTCCCCACTCCTGAGAGTGGGAGAGTCGGCAAATAAATATGAGTGTCTGCTTGTACTTCCCTGCTTTGCATCTGGCCCTCCTGTCTTAATCTCACTTTTCTCAACTAAATGCAGGACCAGGTATGGGGAACTCCCACTGATGTCTCTGGATAGGAGCACACAGTTTAGCCAAAATCATGTTTGAGAACAGATCTGTTCAGTAGGGATCTAACTAACACAAGCCACCTCTGTGATAAAACTGACAACTCTGATGCTCACTTATACTAGCCACATTTCAAGTGCTCAGCAGCCATCTGTCTGGTATAACTCTGTTGCACAGCACAGGCCTGGATAAGGAGGCTCCAGAGTACTGCCTGACATAGACTCCGTGCTCCACAAGTACGCTTAGAATGAAAAGGAGGCAGACGGGGCGGAGAACGCCTAGGGGGAAAAGCCAAGGCTTTGGAATCAGACAGACCTGTAGGTTCACATTTCAACTCTGCCACTCACTAACTGCAAGAATTTGGACCAATTAACTTAAATTTTCTGAGTTTCAATTTTATCATCTGATAATAGAAATAAAACTACCTACTTGGCAAGACAGCTGTGACCATCAAGTGAACTAAGATATGTGGAAGTACAGAGGATACTTCTCCCCACCCTCTACTGCCTCATTCTTTCCCTCCCTCCCTCCTTCTCACTCTCTTTTTTTCTTCTATAGTCAAGCAAGATTTCAAATTTCTTTAGTTCTGTTGCTTAAAAAAAAAAAAAGGAATCCTAGCTCTACAGCACTTATTCTCAAACTTTCCTGAGTATCCCCTAGAGGGCTTTTTAAAACCCAGACTTTGGGTTTCATCCCCAAAGTTCCTGACACCAGAAGTCTGGGGTGAGGCCTGAGAACCTACATTTCTAACAAGCTCCTACATGATGCTGGTCCAGGAACCACATTTTGACAGGTCAAAAGAGAGCTCATGGAATAAAGAAAAAATATTTATATTTAATACCTTTAATGACACCTTTTCCTGCTTTTTAAAGCAGAGCCCGGAATTTTTATTTTGCACTGGGCCCCACAAATGATGTAGCCAATCCTGAGCACTTCCAAGTGGCAGAGTAACTACAGAAGTGAGGAACCTAGGGACTGTGTTCACAGGGACAGGAATCTACTACAATAAAGAAGATGACAGCCCGGGGCGGGATTTGATTCTGGCACTGTGCTAGGAGGGACCTGTGTAAGCAGGGCTGTCTCCAACCCGGTGAGGAGGCTGGAGCCCACCACACTTCCCTCTAGCTCCGAGCCTCTTCTCTGTAGGGGAAAGAGGACACCTAGGGGCTTGATGACGACACGAATGGATGTGAAGTGCTGCGACGCAGGAGAAGGTTTAGCTATACTTTGTGCAGGCCTAGGTGCCAAGCAGGCACAGTGTCTTTTATTTGCTAATTAAATGGTACAAATTCCCTTGGGCACAGGGATACTTGTGGGACTAGAGGAGATCCTTACAAACACCCAGGGTCCCTCAAGTTGCCACACGAACACCCAGTAGCTGCCAGGTCTCCCTCCTGCCAGCCACTGAACCCAGTAGCCGTGCCCCATTTTGAGTGAGGAAGTCAAGCCAGGCATCTTCCTTCCGCAGCATGCTGTATGTATCCACCCTGTGCCCTGGTGCTGCCAACCAGGGCAGGGACAACCACACTCCACACCAAGACTGAGTGCGTGTGTGACTTCAACACCAGGCCTCCCCATGCTTGTGCCTAGGCCTCTACCAGGTGCAGAGAATCAGGTCACAGCAGTCACTGGGTGGAGATGGGGAGGAGGCTGGCGGTCTCGGGGCACCAAGAGGCAGGAGGTGTCCAGGAATCTCTAGAAACTGGAGGCTGCAGAAGGCAGGACAGTGGGAGAGCTGAGGTTCCAAGCCTCAGCACACGCTTTGCTGGCTCATGAAACTCCACATACAAAACACAAATTTAAAGACAAAGTTACTAAGAATTTCAAGACAGTAACCACAGAGCATTAAATTCCTAGCGCAGTGGTTTCTGAGTGGGGCCCTACATGCCTGCCCTGGTTACAGACCCGTGAAACTGGCCCTGACTGTGGGCTTCTGGATGTAAACGCAGACTTGACTTTCTGTTTCTTGTCCTAGGCTCCGCCCTGTGAATGCAGCCCTCTAACACCCCCTGTTGATCTCTCCCTGCAAATTCACTAGCCCTCAGAGCCTCAAGTCATAAATGAATTCAGTCCATACCTTATCAGTGTCCTTATCCCATTTATAAACTTGGCACCCAGAAAAAGGATGTGGTTTCTTCAAGGCCTGAGCATGTCTGACCCATCGCACCCCAGCCTAGTGTTCTTTCCATCTAGCATCAGGCCCTGGCCTGAAGCCACTCCTGCCCTCTGTCTTTTCCTTTCATGCCTATTGACAGAAACTCATCTCTGCACATGCTGCAGAGACTGCTCACCTAGAGTCTTCCTCCACTTCCTGCACATGTTAATCTACTAAGGCAGATCCAAGCCATGGTCTGTGAGATAATGAAACTGAAGCCATCTCTCTTGAATGAAGCTAATCAGAAAGAGCCTTTAGAGGCCCTTCAGGTCTGCCCACCTGGGCCAGCCTGGCTTCTTGAGTTTGTAATACTGTCCTGACCCCGGTATTCTGGCTCAGCCTCACCTTGGCAGTTGTGACATTCTGCCTGACTCCCTAACCTTGCAGCCTTCTGATCTGCACAGTGAGGGACACTCCAGGAGGTGTCTTGCCTTGCATAGGTGCATGGATCTAGTTTCCAGGCTTGCTACTGTCATCCTCACCCCAGCCAGGTGAACTGCCCTTGCTTCTGTCATCACATCTTCCATACATTATTGAAAATATCTCTTGGGTTTTTACTATCTTTTCTTTTGAAGGGCAGTTATGTTTCTCTCATCAGACTTAGGGCCCTCAAGGGCAGAGTCCATGTCTGATTCATGCCTACAACTTAAGCCCAGTAACAAGTGCCTGGCCAAGATGAGGAACACCGGAAGAACACACAGTTATGCAAACATCCTCGGGCTTGGGGCAGCTTGACTAACTCTGAGCCATTCAGTGTAATGCCGTATGTGCAGAGTCAGGTGTGAGGGGAATGTGGCTGGATTCTCTGGAGGGAGGATCAGCTGCGGTCAGATCCAGAAGAGCCTTGTGTATCAGGCTCAGGTGTTTGGGCAGTCTTATAAATGATAAGGAGCCACTGAAGGCCCCTAAACAGGGGAAAGATGTGGTCAGATTTAACAACAATGAGAAGACTAGACTGGGCATGAGGTAACAAAGAGAGACCAGGAGACTAGTTGGGGACTCCTTTAATAGAGCAGCAGACACCAGATGCTGACAAGCTGGAACCAAGCAAGGGCCAGGAGGATTCAGCAGGAGGTAGATGGCTGGGAGACAGGATGGCCAGAGCTGGGCGTGAAGTCCAGGATGACTGCCATGTTGCTAAACATACAGAAGGAGAAGCAGTTTGGGGATAAAGTTGACTGGGTCATGTGAGGTCACAGAAGTCTCAGCTAGCAGCTGTGACAACCTGGATTCAGGTTGTCCAAGCTAGGAAGCAGGGCTTTTCCAGCCCTCAGTTCTACTTTCATGGGGTCCAATGTTCCAGCACTCCCCAACTCAAAGTGTTGCTTATTCTCCTTTCAAGACCAAGCTCAATAGTAAGTTATTCTAGGAAGCTTTTTCGGGCAACACTCCCACATGCTCCTCCAACCTCCGCCCCACAATAAGTCTCTTTAATGATGGAGTTCAAAAGCCAGACCCCATACTTACTAGCTACTTGACCATGGGCAAGTTGCTAACTTCTCTGTGCCTCAGTTGCCTGATACATACAATGAGGATAATTAGTCTCCATACCTTGGCTTAGGGATGGGATAAAGGGGTTGGATGTGACTATAAGGGAGAAGAAGAGGGAGCCTTATGATGATGGCACAGTTAGGTATCTTGACTGAGGTGATGGTTCCATGAAGCTACACGTGATACAATTGCATAGAGCACCCACACTCCCCCTCGCCACACACACACACACACACACACATACACACACACACACACACACACACACCACACACACACGGATCCATGTAGAGCTGGTAGGATCTGAATCATCTCTGTGGACTGTAGAAGACTGGTTTTCTGGTTTAAATATTGTACTACTGTTACATAAGATGTTAACACTGGGAGGCTGGGTGAAGGATGCACGGACATCACTATACATTTCTTTACAATTTCAAAGAAATTATTTCAAAGTAAGACATTTTTTAAAAGTACCTGCCTCATAGTGTGTGACATTATGCACCTACATCAGGATAATACCTGGCCTGTGTAATGTACTCAATAAAGTGTAGCAAATATTACAACAAGGTGTCTGCTAAATCGAGAGAGGATAAACTTTAAAGAGTATATTGGTAACGTTTTCAAATAATATACTCAGTGTGCTTTTCTTCAACCACCAGACACTTTTTCAGATAAAGTGCCTCTAAATGTAAAGCAATGGGTCCAGTTGTTTATCTTTTAAAAAGTATAACAAATATGGTACTTTCTCTAAATTTCGTGACTTTTTGGACACTCTCGTGTATATATTGATTGACAACTGGGCCCATTGTTTCTTAAAGGTGTCTCACCTGAAAACACATTGAGAATATTATTTTAAAATTTGGCCAACATGCTATTTAACTCATTATTTTACATCTCCTGACTTTACAGACTCCTGTGTGTGGCACTCAGCCTTTTATTTGGCTTACCCCTCACAAGTCCCAAACCAGGTATGATATATGTTTGTTGACTGACAGAATGAAAGGCCACTCAACAAGGGAAACCTGCTAATTCCTTCAAGTGTAATTGATCATGTTCCTGGGGCTGCAGTAGAAATGAGTTCTCTGTGCTAACATTTTCTGCAGGACACAAGCAACACGAGATTCTTAAAGTGATTCGTTGAGCTTTTTTTAGAAAGGGAAATGAGAAAGGAACCCTACAATGTATGGCTCAATCTTCCTGACATCCCGGTGAGTGGACATTATGCACCTAGCACAGATAGAGAAACCGAGGCACGAAAGGGTTACTTATTCAAAGTCACACAACTAATACAAGGTGGAGTCCAAATCCATCCAGGTCTCATTCTTAAGCTACCAACAGGAGCCCAGACAGATGCTGGGCACCACAGCTCTGAGACATAGAGGGGCGCAGACAGAAATTCCTCAGACAGAGATAGTGCACTGGACAGGAAACTCCGGAGTGATGTGCAGAGGGAAGCATGCTCGGTGCTATCTCAGAACAAAGATGTAGATAAAATTCTTTACAAGTGATATCAGCTAGACCAAATCTCTCGATAAATTAGGACTTGGGAAGGAATGTGGCAGGGTATTAGTGAGTGGGGGATTGGAAGACCCAGGTCACCTCTGAGAAACCAAGCCCAGGTACAGAGACTCTTCCAACCAGGAGCCTTCAGCTTAGGAACTTTCTTAGACACAAGGCTGTTCTTTCTATTCAAGGTGTGGTCCACAGACCAACTGCATCAGCATCACCTGGAGGATTATTGGAACTACATACTCTAGGGCCCCTCCTGGAACTACTGAAACAGAATCTGTTATAGCAGTATGTCCTGGGTGATTTGTGTGCATATTCAAATGTGAGAAGCACTTCTTTTGAATGAAACATCAGTGCTTCCCAACCCTGGACTATGAGCTCCTGAAGGAAAGGATTACATCTGTGCACTCAGAGCTTGGTGCCTGGTTCTTAAAGGTGCTTGATAAATTAAACCAACATAGTAGCAAAAATTCAAAAGCAGGAAGAGGACTGAAAGTGATCATAAAGAGAGGCAAACAATACGAGAAACTGAGTCTAGTTCTTAGGCTGCAAACTGAACTGCAAACCAGGGCTGATGACCCCTGAGCTGATTCTAGCCCACAAGACCTATTTTATTTGGCTCGTGAAATATTTTTAAAAGCAAAAGATTTTCTGGGTTATTGTGTTTACCTACAGAAAATAGAGATTTCTATAGGATAAATTTGGGCCTATTTTCTTCATTTAAACAATTAGCGGGAGCTCAATAACAGCTTCTCCCTTTTAGACAGAGCTTGAATATTCTCCAGTTGGCCAGAATTCCCACCTCTCCCTATTGCCCTACTTCACCCCAACGCGTTTTCTCAGTTCATCGTTCCTGCCTGTTCTCTCTATAAGGGTCTGAGTCTGTGAACCCTAATGTAGATAATAAAATACTCAAAATTGAAGAGGACTAGAAAATGATAGTTACTATATTGGCAGATTCATGTGACACCCCCAGTTATTTGTCCTGTGGGATTGTAATTAAGGGTGAGATGTTCAGTCACACTGTCTGAGATTCAGTTCTGGCTCAGTGTCTCCCCAGATCTGGGGTCCCGAGCGAGTTACATAATCCCTTAAATTTCAGGCTCTGCATCTGTAAAATGCCCTCAATAGATGCAGCTCCATGTGCATTAAATGCTGTGCAGGGCACATGGCTAGAGGTAGCTAATCATTAAAACATTAGTAACTGCAATTACCAGAGCAAAATAATACACAGGAATGCAAGTATTGATTCCCCGCATTTAAAAAATATTAACATTATCAATATTTTCCATAAAAAGGTATGCAGAATATATAATATTTTTGATTCAGTGAAGCTAATATTTTATATATTTCAAATTTAAAAATGTATCCATATTAAAGACAGTAAGTGAAAATATAGACCTATGAAATAAAAACATTAAAAATATTGCCCTTTTAATAGAATTATTAGCAGTTGAAATTAATAAAATGTTATTCATAAATAGCAAACCAAACCTTTTAAAATTAAGAACATTTTAATAGTAATGAACACTTAAAATAAAATAATACTATTTGATGTTATTTATGAATCATGAGCATATATTTGTGCCCATTTTTTCTAGCTGCCAAAAAATTTTTTACTCTCCACTGGTGAGAAGATTGTTCCAAGCTGAATTTCAAGCTAACTCCAAATATTACCCTTTGAGTTCTTCATCTTCAAATAGTCCTATTTTTTATTTGATACTTTAGAGATTTTTTTCTTTACTCCTTTTTGTTGTTGTTGGCAGTTACTACATCTTTTAACTCATCACGAGCTTCAGGTTTATTTCAAAGAAAGAGCTTCTGGTTTGTCTTTATCT
>NW_011888801.1:13823093-13833110 GCF_000151845.1 Pteropus vampyrus | reverse complement strand
CAAAGAACATCAAGGATTTCTGGGAACACCAGAAGCTGGTGGGGAGGCCTGGATCAGATCCTTCCCTAGGATCTTCAGAGGTTGGCCCTGCCAACACTTTAACTTTGGACTTCTAGCCTCCACAACTCTGACAGAACAAATTTCTGTTGTTTCAAGCCACTTAGTTTATGGTCATCTGTTACGGCATCCTAGGAAACTAATGCAGTTGTGAAGTTGGAAGTGAAGCTGACAGAGCGACTCGCCCTTCACAGCAGGACATGGCTTTCGCTGACCTTGGGAATCCAGCCCACAATCTTAGGGGCTGAAACCAAAAAGCCTAGCAAATTCCTACCCTCCTCCCTGGTGGGTCCTCCTGCACTCCTCTGCCCAGCCCCTACACATCAGCAGGGCAGCATGCTGTTCCTGCTATGGCACATCATTCGTTCAGCATATGGCTCAGCCTAGTGACTTCCAGGTACTGCCTAGGGTCAAGTGGGAAGAACAGAGCTGCAGGAGGCTGAAAGACCCAGGAAGGAACTGGCTTTTTACTGGCTGTATATCTCGCCTGAGAAAGTTACCTCATCTTCCTGAGCCTCATTGGACGGTAACAATAAGGGCTTTGATGGGCCTTGACAGGAGTGGCAGGATACGGCAGTGCCTGGTGTATAGCAGGTGCTCAATACATGTGAGTAACTCCTCTTGCCCCAGTTTAGGAATGACTGAGAATACCAGAGTCCTAGAGAGCCAGGCCTCTCCTCACAGGCTTGAGGCAGAGCTGGAACACATCCTCAGTGGGCAGCGCCTTTCCCTGAGAGGAAGATGCCTGGAGAGGGAGGTGGAAACGCTCGTCCTCATAACACATACAGAGACCCCTGGCTGAGAAGGAGCATCAGGCAGGAGGCTCCGGTATGTGGTTTTCCGTGTCTGGCACAGAGTGGCGCTCCACAAATAACTGTTGAAGGAATGACGTTGGAGGAGGAAAGAACAATCCACCAGATGTGTCAAAACGCTGTCAGACAAGCCTGCCATGAGAGAGCCTGCACTGACGGAATGTGCAGAGCACAGGGTTCTTTTCATTTTTTAATTGAGAGAAGCTGACCTTCTTTGTTCTGTGAAGAGTCACTTAAGTGGCCCTCTTGGATATGCAAATGCAAGACAAGTAAGCAGCCAGAGTCCTGGAATCAGTTTGTAACAAGACCTTTTTGTTGCTAGTGGTGGTGGGTTCTATTTTTCATTTCTGAGTGGCTTGGCAAAGAAGATTGTGCTCTTTGGTTTGCAGCAGACCGGGGATTTGTTGGGACAGTAGGAGAAGAGGAGAAATTGGTGGATTAATTTTTCACAAAGAGCCCAAGCTTTCTGGAAGGAGTGAGATGGACACACCAGCACAGTGTTTTTATACTTCCTTTGGCAAGAAATAAACATTACATCGCACCCCAGGACCCAGAAATAAACATTACATTGAAGCAAGGGTTTCATGAAAAGGGACTATTTCTACATGAGAAGCCCACTGGCATTTTCTAGTCTGTGTGATTCTATCTCATTTTTAAAAACACTAGCCAAGACCCACTTGATTTCATGACACCACCCCCCCGCCCCCGCAATGGGTTGGAGTCCATAGTCTAAAAAGTGCGTCTTGAAAATTTGGTTTTAGGAGATCTGTTGCATGGACCAAGGCCTGGCTGCAGGAAGGATGCTGAGGCCATAAAAGTAGAGGTCTGGGGGGTGGGGTAGCAGTCCCATCTGGTACTGAAAAACAAGGGAGTGAGGAATGGTGGTCCCTGGGAGTTATCAGATGTTAGATAAAGGTCTGACAGGGCCATATGAGGCCAACTTTACCCTTGCAAATTGTGTGTGTGTGTGTGTGTGTGAGAGAGAGAGAGAGAGAGAGATCTGATAGAGTGCGGCATGAGGAACTTGTGGACCCTCTTCCCAAGCAGGAAGTCATGTGCTGGAGGTGTGTGTCCCTGGAAACACTTGATGGCCCTCTCCCTCCCCATGGGGAATATTTCTGTGGTACCCAGCAGTTCATTCCCACACAACTATAATCTCATTACCACCAACAAGGCTAGCTTGCCCACGTCCACCATCCCGAGGTAGCCAGTACCCTGTAGGAGTGACCAGGTGAGAAAATCCACAGTCATACCCCAGGTCCTGCCTTATCTGGCAGGGAATCCTTCAGACTGAGCAGAATGCTGAGGCCTGGGCAGAATTGCTTCCACAGCAAAACTCTGGACTTCACCCATCCTTGCATCTACGCTTTAGTCACAGCCAATGCCAGCTTCTGCTCAGCAGACTGCTGAGCATCAGGATGGGACAGGAGTGGCTTAGACACTTGCCCACCAGAACCAGAAATTGGAAGCTAGATCATCCTGTGTTTTCTCCTTGCACGACTAGGTGGCAGCAGCAAGCACACGGTGGTGCTCCTGCCTTCCTGTGGACTCTGGGGTTGCACCTCTCTTCTCCTAGGGCTGAAATTCTCCCAGCCTGGAGGCTGTTGGGCACTTACTCTATTTCAGGTTCTTTTCTTGGCTTTTCTTAGTGTCCTAGTTAATCCTAATAGCACTTCAGAAACTTCAGCCACAGTCATTGTCCTTTTGAAGGACTGAGGATCTTTCGAGATGGTAAAATTGGAATTCAATTTAGACAGTTTGGGCATTGGTTTCAGTCAAGGCAATATGGTGGCAAAACACAAGTTTAGGCATAAAATGGCCCAGCTGCCCCTCACAGCACCTCGTCCTTCTGAACCCCAGAGTAGTAGCCTGTTCCTTTTTCCCATGGCCTCCTCACAGTAAGACAGGTCACATGACTGAACTCTGGACAATGGAATGTGGGTGGGAGTGTTGATGTAGGCCCAATCTTTGCCCCTAAAACTCCTTGAGATCACCCTGCTCTCTGACAAAGCAGATGGAAAGTATTCAGAAGAGGATGCTGAGGTCCTAGGAGGAGCCTGAGCCCCTGAGTGACTGTGTGGAACAGAATCCCTTGTCTCCCCACTTTAGGTTGACTGACCTACATTAGATGGTCATAAATGAGAAAGAATCCTTATAGGGTTAAATGCTCTGAGCTTTTGCAGTTTGTTACAGCGGTAAGCATCAATTGCCTTACTATTGTGCCCATTTCCTTATCTGTGAAATGGGGTGATCAACACTCAGTCTTAGGGTTGTGGTGTCTGTGACATATAATGTGTATAAATATATGTATGTAAACCACTAAACCTGGGGGTGGCACATTGCCAACACTCAAAGACTTACTGGGTAAATAGGTCTCTCCCTTCTGTTGTCAGCAGCTGTAGGCACAATAGTGACAATAGCAAAGAAGGCTGATTAACCCTTAGTTCACACTGCCCTCACCTAAGTGGAGCAGGTGGGCCTGGCTCATGGTAGAGGGTCTCATCTGTGGCATGTGGGGATGCTGGGAGCCTTTAAAGGTGCGCAGGTCCTATCTATGCAAATGCTCTGCCCATGAATTTTCTCTATAACTGCAAAAACATTGCATTAGGGCAATATTTATAAGTGGACTGCTGAGCTGTAGGGATCCCACATACTGAAAGTGAGAGGTAAGAGTCACCTTGGAGCCAGACACCTCAGTTCAAATCCTATCTCTTCCACTTTCTGGCTGTAGGACCCTAGGTAAGTCATTCAGCACTCTGTGCCTCATTTTCCCCATCAGTAAAATAGGGATTGTAATAAGGCTCTTGTGGGAAGTAATGAATTACATGTAGAATGTTCAGAACAGTGCGTGGCACACAATTGATGCCCAATATGTGTTGCTTTTATTACTGAAGCAAGTCTTCCACTTGGAGCAGCTGAAACTGCCTCCTGCTCCTCCAGTGCATGGAAAGGCCTGATCCCACTGAAGCTGCTAGAAAGTGCCCTGTCTCCCTCCCTCCCTCTGGGAGCTGCTGCTGCAGCCATCCTAGTCTCTGGCTGGCAGGAAGCAAAAGTCCTCAGGGCCATGGCTGTGGCCCCCCGCTCTTTCCCATGCTGCATTTCTCCTAGGGGTGGGGGAGGAAAGAAAGGCAGGCAGAAAGAGCAGGTGGGGGCAGGGGTGAGGAGGAGACTTTGGGAAAGGACAATGGGCTTTGTAAAATCCCTCTCTGGGCAATCTGGCCAAGTTCAATGGCTTCAGGCCACATGAACAGCAAGAAAAATGTGGCCCAGGAATTTCTCCCCAATGATTCCTCTTGTCTTTCTCTGTGGGAATTTGGAGCTGCAGACACATTCCTTCCATGAACAAGGTCCACAGCAGCAGAAGACCCATTGGCCTGAGCTGGGGAACCCAGCTGGCTATGTACCTCTAGGGCATTGCCCCTAGTGCCCCCTTCCTTGAGGAGTGGACATGGCAAATGTAGGGGAGAGTGGGCTCTCACTGGCAGACCTCAGAGCCCGCTCTGTCAGAGACGGACCAACCCCTCCCAGGCACTGCATGCCCCTCTCATGAGCCAACTGTCCAAACAGTTTGTATATTTGCTTTTCACCCCAGTCTATCACCCAGAAGCGAAACTAGACATCTTAGAGATGGGAATTTATTTTTTTTCCTAAGCCTAGTACTTCCCAACTTAAGAGAAAACAATTTCCCAATGCTCCACATTTCTTTAAAACAGAGGGCTACAAACTATGTCAAGCCCAGAAGCCAAATCTGGCTCACTACCTGCTTTGGTAAATAAAGTTTTATTGAAACACAGACACACACATTCATTTATGTATTGTCTATGGCTGATTTCACAGTGCAAGGGCCGCGTTGGGCGGTTGACTGTATGGCGCAGAAAGCTTAAATATGTTTATTATCGGCCCCTAGAAAAAGTTTACCAACTCCTGATTTAAAATAGAATGTATTACATTCACTTATTTACTTAAACTCCTACATTACCCCACAAAGGATTTGATATGGCTTCTAATGAGAACATTTAGAATAAAATAAAAATAACAATATTAATTTAAAAAAATGAAGGACCTGAGAAAATGCAAATAAAAGTAGAAAAGCAAAATCAAGAAGCGAAGCATAAATATGAAGGCCTACTTCAGGGCCTTAGCACTTGCCAAAGCCATAATTTTCCTGAGCTTCTTGGCAGCTAAGAGAAAAAGAGAAATCAGACTTACGTCTAATTAAGAGAAAGGGAAAGTATACTGGTTCCTATGGGGTCCATAGCATAAGCAGTGTGGGCTTGTTTAAAACAGACTCTACCTTTCCCATAGTCATATACTTTATTTAAAAAAAAAAAAAAATGAGTGTATAAAGTGAAGAACAACTACAATGCCATTGATGGGGAGAGGGGTGCCAGTTAACATGTTTAACCAGATACCTAAATCCACATCAGCTGGTTTTCAATGCACTGTGGCAAAGTGCACAAAACATATTTTGAGAGATGGTTGAAAGGCCTCTTTTTTGCTTATCATTTCTGTAGGTCTATTTGTTTTAGAGTGAAAACTGAAGTTGACTGGACATAGCCCCAACTTGTCACTATCTCACCTTTCAGGGCCTGACACATAGTACACCTTCAAGAAATAATTGCTGTAGAGTGGATCTAGACCCTCTGGACCTCAGATTGTGCATGAAAAATGAGGAGGTTATATTAAAATGTTTAGTCTCTTCTACTTCCAGAATGTCTATGTATCCATGGTGTTGTTCATATGGTGTATACACACTGGATTTCAGCCAAACTCCTAACACAGATCAGAACTATGATAGGAGGAGTGATTGATGGAGGGGGAGGCAGGCCCAGATAGAGACCCTTACCTCCACGAGGCAGGAGGTAGGAAGGAATGGGCTGGTCATTAGGAAGGTGACCTCTGGTGGATCAGACTGCCCAGATTCAAGTATAGGCTCTTTTACCTACCAGCTGTGTGACTTTGAGAGCTCACATAACCTGGGCAAGTGTCCACATTCTCACTTGTAAAATGAGTGTGATGACACATGACCATCACGGGGCCGTTGTAAAAATTAAATGAGAGAATGCCTGTGAGGTACTAGTGCTAAAATCATGTAGCCTTGTAATAAGGGGCCTACAAACTGCCTTTATCACTCCCATCTTCAAGCAGCTCTGTCTGCCAGATGCCAGGGCTCACAGGAAGCAGACAACAGAAGAGCTGACAGAGCAATGAGCTTCATGTGGCCTTCCTGCCAGATACTGTCCAACATGGCACAGGGTTGTTGTTGTTGTTGTTGTTGAACTACAAGTCTCACCTACAGCTATACCTTAGACCCATGGGACATTGAATTCATCACTAAGTTCTGTCCCTTCTGCCTCCAAAATATCTACCATAGAGTCTTTAAGGGCATAGGCTCTGAAGCAGTATGGCTGGCTCCACTCTGAGCTTGACCATTCCTTAGCTGTGTGAGCTTATGCAAATTACTTCACCTCTCTGTGCTTCAGTGTTCTCTTTAAAGTGGAAATAATGATGATACTGAATGCACAGGGTTTCTCTCAATTCTAGTGGGATGTCAAACTCAGCCTGGCAAACTGTCAGGGCCAGGTTGTATTAGCTATTAGTATTATGTATTACTCCCCATGTTTCAATTTTGTTACTGCATAACAAAACATCCCAAAGCTTAGTGACTTAAACATTTTATTTGCTCACTGTTCTGCCATGTAGGCAGGTCCAGTAAAAAAAAGCTCTGCTTCGCTCTTTGTGTATCAGCTGTAGGATCCATTTCCAGGGTAGCCTCAGTCACATGGCTGGAAGAAGTGGTTGCTGGCCTGGATCTCAGTTCTGCATGTGGTCTCTCCACATTGCTAGTTTGAGTTTCTCAAGCACAGTGGTCTCAAGACAGTCCTACTGCTCACAAGGTGGTGGCTTTCCTTGGAAAACAGCGGCAGGAGCTGCCAAGCCCAGAACTGGCTCAGCATCACTTCTGCCACCTTCTGTTTGTTAAAGCCAGTCACAGGGCAGCCCAGATTTAAGGGGACAGAACAACATGGGGCAAGAGAATTGGGGAGGTGTGAATCTCTGGGGGCCTCACAGTCTTGCCTGGTCTCCATCTCTGATCTGCTGTGTTTGAGACACATCTCTCACCTGGCTTATCCCTTTTGCTTCCTGTCTTTCTCCCTGCTCCTGGTCACCCCCTTCCAGTCCCTACTTAACTCTAGCACCAGGCTGACCAGTCAGAATCACAGGCTGCATCATATCTCCTATCCTAAATGCTTTGTGCTTTGCCTTACCCCAGAACTAAGTTCCTAAACATAACAACACTGCCCATTGGAGGACCATTCCTATGCCATCCCTCAAAGTGCTGAACTCCTCACATCTTTGTTTCAACTCTCACCTCAAAGACCTCTCCTCTGTCCTTGGAGCTCCCAGGGTGCCCTCCGGACCTCCCCGGAGCTCAGGCTCTGGGGCTTTCTTAGGTGTTCAGTTGTATTCAGTCATCATGTGGTACATGGATGAATAAATGAAAGAATGAGTGAATGATCATCATAATCCTCAAAGCTACACCTGTGACTAAGATGCCATGTTCCCATTTCTACCCTTACCCTGAGCTGCCCAGGGCTGAGCTCAAATCTTGAGATGGTACAATGAGGGTACCTTTAGTATGTCTGGGGAAGAGCTACCAGACTCCTGGAGAGGAATAACAAGGCCAGGTCCTGAGCCTCTTAAGCAAATCCCTGAATGGCCTGGGACATATCTGGAAGGGCCAGGATCCCAGCAGTAGCAGTGGCCTCCCTAGGAACAACCCTGTATCCTCACTATCAAACTTGGGGTCTCCCAGAGAAATGGAATAAAGCAGCAGTAGGTAGAGCTCTGGGTGGCTAGGGGTAGCCTTTGTCCCACACAGCCTTTGCCCTCCAAAGCTGGCATTCAGAACTCCTCTTAGAGTCCATTGCTCCCACCCATGGTTCTAGCTCTGCATTCCTGTGGCCTGCAGGATGTTGGCCTTCTACCTCAGGAAGATGTCTCAGAGGCCCCCACTTTCCCAGTCACTCTTCTGGAGTAGAGTGGCTAGAGCCTTGCAGTACTGACTGATCTTGACATTTTAGCTCAATTCAAGATGGTTTGGGGTCATGGTCAAATTCAGGGGCAGAGCTATGTTCAGGGAGTTTGATTTTTTCAGGCAAATTCCATGCTCAGTATGTGCTTTTCTAGTTGCAGCCTATGACTCTATGCCTAACTGGGGAAATGCCATCCATCCATCTATCTATTCATCTATCAATCCACCAACTCATCTATCCATCCATCCATCCATCCATCCATCCATCCATCCACCCACCCACCCACCCACCCACTGTCCATCTTGGCTCTGCCCTTACCACTTTCTTTATCTTGGGCAAGTCTCTTTGTCTCCCTGAGTTTTAGTTGCTGCCTCTATGAATCAAATCTAATGGCATCTGCTTCAAGGGTTTGTCTATTTTGAATTGCCTGGCCTATGGTGAGGAACATAAAATGAACTTTATTTTTCTTCCCTCTTGAGGAATAGACACATAACTAGAAAACTATAAAAAGACAATGTATAATGAGGAATTAAGGACTGTGAAAGCAAAGGCAATGATAGTAGAAGCTCTTGCCTTGCTTTCTTTCTATCTCCTAAAATGCCCTGAGAGTTGATATTTAAATCTACTTTGAAAAGTCGAGTATCCCAAAATATATTTGAACAGTTCGGTAAGGGTACTGACCCTCTATAATAGGCTCATTTGAAATGATCCTGCTTTGCTACTTCCTCTTAGAAAGATAAACAACAGCCTACAGTGACCGCTGTGATGTTTTCTTTTAAATCTTCCTTTCCAAATGTGGGACTTGGCCGTTGAACAATCACCCGGGGGCTGGCTCCCCACACAGGCTCTCCCTGAATGCAGGGAGCCTTAGCTTGGAATTCCTGGGGCCTCATTAAGCCCGTTGTGACTAAGTCATCTTGCCTGATGCTGAAACTGTTTAAAATGACTTGGCAGCAACCAGAAGTCAGGTCTCTCTGTTTTTTCTCAGTTACTCCTTCTTTGTAACCCCTGCTTGCACGTCATGAAGTGAAAACATCTCACTTTCCGGATCTAGTGCAGGACAACTCTCTCTATCCCCAAAGAAGCTTCACTCTGGTCTTTCTGGAGAGTTAAAGGAGAGGGAGGCAGAAATCTGCCTTCTGTTGTTAATCTCTTTTTTGAATAAGACTTAACTCCTGGGAAAACCTCTTCCCTACTCCAAGTCATTCTTTCCTCCCTTCCTCCCCCAATTCCATTTAACTCTTCTGCTCCATGCTGCAAGCAGCTTCTGCCTCTGACCTGGCCTTGCCTCTGCTCTGCCCCTGGACTACTGTTTTCCCGAGATGGTAAGGGAGTGGGATGGAAGGGAGAAAATCCCAGTCAAGAAAAGGCTATCAGAGGTTGACCACAGCCCTGTTTTAGGGGCAGGAAGAAATCCTAGGCACTAGAGGAGTAAGAAAGAACCTAGTATTAAGAATCCTAGTCTGTGCCAGATGCAAAATAATTTCTCATTTGATTGCTTAATTATACAATAATATGTAAATATACCTTCCTTTTAAGAAATCAGACCTCTATATGAACACTAAAATTTCTTCATACCCACTGTCAATCCATTCTTATCACTTACTGTCTCCCCAGAGGGAACCACTCTTGGTTTCCTGTTTTCTTCCCATGTATTTTTCTAGGCCCTGGTGCCTAGAGCAGTGCCTAGCATAGAGTGAACACTATAGGAATATTTTGTGGGTGTGTGTTTTACATAAATCCATGAATCCATAGATCTTGAGCATTCAGCTCCAGCTCCCTCCTTTGAGATAGTATTTAATTTTATGAAAATGCTAGTGTAGTTGATAATCTCTTTACTTATGAGCAGCCTTGTACAGGTTTTCCTGAGCATATAAGCAAACATTTCTGTGGAGAACATACTGAGAAATGTAATTGCTTGGCCCCAGGGTATTATCATTTTTAGTTTTAATAAGCAGCTCACATATTATCTTCCAAAGTGATTACACTGAAACACACCCTCATGACAAAAGCACCCATTTGCCCAAATCCTCACCAACACTTGATGATGATGATAGTTCACACTTACAAAGCACTTAGCAACACTCCAGTTGTGTTCTAAGTTTTATATA
>NW_011888801.1:13812348-13822186 GCF_000151845.1 Pteropus vampyrus | reverse complement strand
GGCGGCGCGGCTGGCGCGATCTGCGCTTTCTCTTGTTGATTAGCACGGTCTGCCGGGAGCAGAGATGCCCGCGGCCCGGGGCCGGGACAGAGCGTGAGGGAGAGGGAAGCTGGGACGGCGGCTCCGCACTCAGTCCCGCGCCCCGCTGGGCATTGCCCGCGGGAGGACCTCCGCCGCGCCGCCCGGGGATACCCGCTGCAGGAGGCGGGGGTGCCAGCAGCAGGCGGTGCAGCTGCCATGGGGCTGTGCTGCTGCAAGGACTGGAGGGGACACCTGCGAGCTCCCAAAGGTAACTCTCGGGTGCGCATGTGTGCGTTGGGCTCGAGACCTCTACGCTACCGTGCGGGGCGGCTCGTGCCGCCCGCTCCCTCCAGCTGCGGCTGGGAGCTGCCAGCCCTTCCTTGGGGACTTCTATACCAGTTTTCCTGGGCCGCCCGACACCTGCCTCAGCCTTGGAAAAGGCTCAGTTGGAGTTTCTGAACTTTGGAGTGCGCATCCAGGAGTTCTTCTTGCTCCCGGGTCCGGGTGCCGGCTGGGGCTCGGAGCCCAGCCCAGGGCGGGAGAGGAGCGGATTGTGGGCGCCGGCTGCAGGTCCGCCAAGTTCACGGCTGGGGCGGAGGGGGTCCCCAACGCCCCGCCCTGCCCCGCCCTTAGGTCCTCTGCAGAGGTAGCCGGACCAGCGCCCGGCACTGCCTGTGCGGCTCAACCACCCGGGAGCGGAGCCATTCATTCTCTCCCACCTCTGTCACAAACTTGGCCCCTGACCCAAACAGGGGCCCTGACTCAGAGTTTTCCAAAAGTCGCAGCGGAACCTGCGAGGGGAGCTGCTTGTGAAATGTAGCGGCTGGGAGAGGGCGCCAAGCCGAGAAACAACATAGAACTTTGGTGGCCGCCTGAGGTCCGACTTCCTCAGGCAGTGGCCCTAACGAGTTAACCCTTAACTGAAACAATCTCTGTTGATTTTCGGAAACATAGCAGGGCATCCCTATACTGCAGCGCTTCCCAAACTCGCCTGACCCTAAAACTCACCTGCCCCCTGGCCCTTGTTAAACATTCAAATCTCTGGCCCCACCCTGACTGGACAGGCTCTGGCGAAGGGCCGGTGTAGCTGTGTGTTTAAGGACTTCCCCAATTAACTTCTGTGACCAGGTGAGTTGGGAAATCATGCCTGTTAACCAAAAGGTCAGGCTTTACCAGAATGAGTGCCAGGTCCTTGTTCAAAGTATATTTTGGATATAGATAAATAAAAGGTATGAATATGTCAAGCAGCTTGAAGGGCTCTTGTCCAGGTGATAATAATGCTACCACAAATGTACAGGTTTGTTTCACAAAGGGTTTGAGGTGGCTTACAACATGTAAAATAAATATAAAAAACTAAAGAGGACCCTACATTTAAACAGGACACGTGGAGCAGAGAGAATAGAGCCCGGTTAATCTGGCCATAAGAAAGATACTGTCTGTGGTTGAGCCTCTTTGCAGCCAAAACCAAATAAGAAATGTGAATAGTTGCATGGTTCTCATTGCCCCAGAGCAACAGTTTTCTTAGCATTTGATTTATAAAAGAAAAAAGAATTGCATGTGGGGTTTCATGTTTGGAGGAGACTGAGAGCAGGCCTGTTTGGCTGTTCTGGTAGGGACTCAGAGATCAGGATCTTGCTGAATGCTGACTGAGGGCATGTCAGAGCCCAGAGCAGAGCAGGAAGGATTTCACTGGTGGGCTGGCAGGGCTGGAGCAGCTTTTGTCTTTCCTGACCCTTCCTCAGTAAACAAGGCAGTGGGTGGAGCCTGAGTCCCAGAAGCAAGGGTGGATTTGCAAGGCCTTGGTTAGGAAGAGTACATACTCAACTTGCAGCCCAGAAGGGAGCCAGGGGCTGTGGACATCAGGTTATACTGATCCAGGTGAAGAACAGGCCTGGTGTAGGAGTGTTTCCCACTTTGCCCCCACCCTCCCACCACCTCAAGGCACAGCTGGCCACAGCAGCCTGGGAACAGAGACCCAGCCTAACGGGCTCATGAGGTCCTGCAATCTGTATAAATTAGCAGAACTGGCCAAGTCTGGGACCTGGGATTAGAGGGGTTAGGGAGCACTGTGGTGATGCCAGAGTGTGCTTACCCTGTTCAGAGCTGGCGGCCAGCCACTGCTAGTCAGGAAGAATAGTCTATGGTTCAAGGAAGGCAGCTGTTTGGTTTATTTAATGTAAAATCTCCAAATGTTTAGATATTGCCTCATTTTACAGATTTGAGCTCATGGTGGCCAGTCTGGCTAGGCAGTAGACAATTTGGACCATTGTTCAAAATTTGTTCTGCCATAAACAGGGGAAGGAGTTCCTTGGTCAAATAACCTTAGAAATGGTGAGTTATCAAAGTTGGAAGAGTTTTTTGCTGCAGGACTTCTCAGAGCCTTTAAGAATTGATATCTTCAAGTCAGGTAAATTGTAGATACAGTCTCCAAACCTTTGCCCAGGGAGCCAGCTTTTCATAGAGCAGCTCATTTCTTGGGATGCATTTGGAAAAATGTAGCTTTAGACATTAACCTGTTCAGTTATCACAGCAGTGACACAATACGTCTGTTTCCAAGGGGCCTGTGTGTATGTGTGTTTTGTGTTTAGCAGTTACAAGCTGTATAAGGAACGTCTGACTTTCCAGACTGGGAATGTGTATATGTGTTTCATTTAAGAAAAGATCAAAAGAGAGTCCACCAGTCATTGATATAATTTAAATTTTCTCAAGGCAGTCTACTGCTATGCTACCCTGAACAAGCCCAATCCCATCTGATCTCGGAAGCTAAGCAGGGTTGGCCTGGTTAGTACTTGGATGGGAGACCACCTAGGAAGACCAGGTACTGTAGGTGTAAAAAATAAAAAAATAAGGGATTGAAATTTTCCTAAGACAATTTTTTAAATCAATTTTATTCTTAGATATTTCTGAATCAGAACTTTTACAACAGAATATTTAACTGTGTTGTCCCTATATGAAAGAATACTTGATAAAGTAGAAAAGTTCAAATAATAAATTGCAAATCTCACGAAGAAAACAGCAAAAACACATCATGTGCCAGAGTCACCACAGTGGATCTAGTCATCACCATACCTTTAAAATCCAAAGTCTGGCACTCTCTTCAAGAGACAACTGGTCCCAATAGTTGAGCAACTGCAGGTGGGCAGCATGGACCTGGGGAAGGCATGCCACAAATGCTTCTCAGTGTGCGATATACTGTGACATTACTCACACCATTGTATGCAAGACAGATGGCTGCAAATGGAGCAGTCCTGGGTCCCTGTGCCTCTGAGGAAGCCAGAAGGTCAGTGAGCAGGATTTGATGTGTGGAGAAGGGTTACACCCTCCTTAAAGCAGAGGGCAAGCATACTTGTTCTTAACTCTGAGGACACTGTCTGATTTCATTGTGTCTGGAAGATGTTTTCAGATGCTTCTGCTGTGTAGAGCTCTGTGGTGGGTCTGTTCAGTGGCAAATTTCATTTTCTTCAACTTTGCGCTGTGGCTCAGGGCTGAGACTCGGAGGAAATGGTACAGGAGTACGGAGGAAATGGTACAGGAGTACAGCGCTGAGGCAGCTTTTGTTCAAGGCTAGGGTGGGTGTAAGGGCAGACTTGGGCCCCTAAGACCTTTGAGGAACACTGGCCCCACTTCCACTTCATCCCCAAAGTCACCCTTCGTGCTCCCTGCTGATGTCAGCATTGAGAGCCCTTCTCTGTCTTCTGGGATCTTGCTCCCTATCATGCCCTCTCCCACCAACACCCTCACCCTTCTTTCCACTGGCTCCCCATCAGCCCACAAACCTGCCTGAGTCATTTATCATAACATCTTTTTAAAAAAAATCTCTTTCCTCTGTGTGCTCGCAAGCCTTGCCCATCTCTCCTTCTTTCCATCACCACTTTCCCAGGAACAGTCTGTCTGGCCCTGCCTTTCCCTTATCCTGCTCCTGCACTTATCCCTGTCACTGTGCTGGACCTGGTGACCATTCCTGGCTCTCTGACCACCTGAGAACCCACCCCCACTCCCCTGCCTTCTTTCCAGGCTGCAGGGGCTGCCCCTGCACAGGCCTTCTCCTACTTCTCCTTGGCTTGCCCCTTTCCCCCTCCCCACTCCTTCTAACCTGCCACATTTGGCTGTGAAGTCTCTTTGTTTCACCTTCTGAGCTCTGTCTAAAAGTTTCCCACAGGCATCTCCTCCAGGGTTCTGATGATTGTAATTGCCTCCAAGCACAAAGGCCCCCCAAATCCTCTGCCACGCCCATCTTTAGGCTGCCCAACCCCAGCCTGCAAATCCAGAACTCCAACTGAAGTCCTACACTCCTACCTGTCCCTTCTCTTAGTTTCCTGGCTCTCAGCCCTGCCCTTTGCTTCATTTCTCATGACCACAGTCTGATAGCTCCTGTGATCTTGCCGAGGGTAGTGTCCCTATCCCTGCCCCCAAGGCCACTGTGACAGCTGTGCAGACCTTCATCACCTCAACTGCACTGGCTTCCTAACTGGTCATCCCAAGTTCATCTTTGCCTCTTCTAGTCCACTGCCCAAGCCAGTATCCCATGCATGGCTCCTGTCACACTATGTCCTCCTCAGACTCGGCCTTGGCCCCACAGTGCCTCCAGAAAAAAGCTTAGCTTCTTAGACTTGCTGGCATTGGGTGTCCCCGCTCCCATCCCCTAAACCTCCCCGTATGACAGCCTAGACCTCGCTGGTCCCTGTACATACCACACCCTCTCAAAGTACCTTCATTTTGGCCTAAGAGGTGTCAAGTCCTAGGAAAGGTGGCCTGCACCTGGAGCTTTCTGATACCTTGTCCCATGGGCCCAGTTCATTTCATTCTCTAGTGCCTGTTTGGTCTGGGTCTGTTGTCTCTAGCTGACAGTCATCTTGTCACCTTTGTGATTTGGCACCACACTCGGCAGAGAATCTGTGCCCAGTGAACATTGGTGAGAGAGCAATGGGTAGAGCAGAGACAGGGAAGATGGCCATGCTCACCTTCACTTGTTCATGTCAACAGATGCCCAGGGGATCCCAGTGGCAGAGTCCAGCCCCACTCTACTGTGTACCTCTCTGCTGTGATAGAGCGAGGTGCTCGTCATGGACTCCATGCCCCTTTCTTGATGGACAAAGGGCTTGCCGGGATGCCTGGAAGCCAGAGTGCAGAGGCCAGGAGGCCAGGCAGGAATGCTGCTGCTGCTGTATCCAGTGCTCCTTGCCATCCCAGAGGGAGGCAGGGAGATGTGTGGCTATTACTGGGTGGGGATGATAGAACTGATTCCACTATGTAAATTCCTGGACAGCCTCTGAGCCTACCTTCTTGAGAAGGTTCCATTTTTCATGAAGTCTTCCAAGAATGCTAATAGGAAGGAAGCTGCCATCCAGGCTTCTGTTTGTTCATTTAACAATCATTAGTTGGGTGCCCACTCCACCGCAGGCCTCGTGCCCGGTTTCAAGATAAGAGTTGGGGAGAACTCAGCGTCTGCTCCCGCCAGGCTCAGACTGGCCAAGTGGAGACCCAGGAAACATCAGTGACACTGCAGGCCAAGAAGAAATACAGGGAGACAAGTAAGCCTAGGTGTTCTGAGCGGACTGTGGGCTGGGTCGCACCCAGCCTGCAAGTTCAAAGAATACTCAGGCCTGCTGATGCCTGAGCTAGGTCTTAAAGGAAGAGCAGCCAGCTCTGCAGAAAAAATGGGGAAGGGCTCTCCAGGGCATCAGAGGTGTGCCAGGGCTGAGGCATCCGGGAGCTGCAATGGCTGGGCCAGCTCAGGGGGTCCTCCCTCTCTTGCTGCTCCTTAGACTTGCTGTGCTTGCTCCTAAGGACCTGCCGCTCACTCTTGCCCAACACATTCCACCCTCTTACCAGCAAACTTCAGAGTCACAGGTCATTTCCCAGTCTAGACCTTCCTTCGAGCACCAGAACCACTTAACGCCTCCATTAGCTGTCTCCTAGACTAAAAATAGGCTAAAGTTAATCAGGCTAAATCTGAACTCTTGATGTCCTTCTGCTCTGATTTGCTGTCACCAAGTCCTGCCAGTTCTATTTCCGGAATGCATCTGAATCCCCCTGCTTGTCTGTATCTCATGCCAGCAGCCTGGTCCAGCCACCAGTATGCTGCCCGATCACGGCAGTGGCCTCCTATGGGTCTTCAACTTGGAACACCCTACTCTAGCCCATTCTCCAGCAGCAGCCCCATGACTGCTCACAAATGCTCAGTGACGCCAATGACACTCACAGCGAACTCTTAGAGCCTCGGGCTGCAGGAACTGTGCTCAGGGGCCAGAGCACTAAGGCCTCTCTTTCTGTAGCTAAGAGTTTGCATGGATCCTACTCTGCTTCTGAGAAGTGACTGCCTTTGTTACCTCTTCCCCATTCAAGTGTCCCGGGCAGCAGTCCTGTGGGTTTTTCAAAAAGGGAACCAGCCTTAGGCAGAAGATTTGGTTCCATTTCCTAGCCAGGGGACCACAGGCCATCTGTTACCTCTCTAAGCCTCTGCATCCCCACTTATAAATGGGGACAAGCATGCCAACATCAAGGGTTGTCAGAAGGCCCAGTGACAGTACTAGCTCCACCCCTTCCTAATTGGGTTACCACTCAGAACCTCAGTTTCCTCATCTGTAAAGAAGGAACCAGTCGAGACAGATGATCTCTGTGGTCCCTGTCAGCTTGAAGTTCGGATAATTCTCTGAGGAAACTAAGAACTACTCTGTGCTCCTAACAACAGGACATCAGAATGCCTTCTTCCAGCTGTTCAGAGAGGGGCTCAGCCAGCAGTCATCTGGCTGGGTGTGGATGGTGGGTGTGAAACAGCAAGGTCAGCAACCCCCCTTGGACAAAGTTCATGAGCAGGTCTGTTTTACCAGCACATAGTCATAGTCAACACTGCTGGCCCCAGGGGCTTGGGGCAAGGGGTTACTTATGGCCCCAGAGAGGAGCCAGTCCCAGGGAAGCCTGAAGTCCCTGACCTTGACCATTAGGGCAGCAAGCCTCTCAGAGAACTCAAGTCTTGAGCTCCTGAAGGGAGGAAGAAAGAAAATGCCTGATGGGGTGTGTTCTCATCCTGTTAGTCTGTGGTCCTTGCACCTGCAAGGGGACTCTGCTTCAGGAATCCTGGGGCCAAAATGCGGAACATGGAAATGAAGTGAACCCCTGAAATAGTTCTTATCCTACCTTCCCTAACGCAGCTATGTAGCTAATGTACCATTAGCCTGAATTACATCTTTTGCTGGGCTCTTCCCACAAATACTCCATCATCAGACTCTTTTTAAACAGCTTTATTGCAATACATTTCACAGATAATTCATCCATTTAGACTGTACCACTCAGTAGTTTTAGTATATTCACAGAGTTATGCAGCCATCACCATAATCTAATTTTAGAACATTTTATTGTCCCCAAAACAAACCTCATAGCTTTTAGCCTTCACTTCCCATTCCTGAGACAACCCTCCCCTTTGTCCTACAGCCCCGGCAGCCTCTAAACTACTTTCATATAACACATGGTCTTTTGTGATTGACTTATTTCACTTAGCATACTGTTTTCAAGGTTCATCCATGTTGTAGCACATATCAGTACTTCATTCCTTTTTATGCCTGAATATAGTCTTAGTATGAGTATACCACATTTTGTTTATCCATTCATCAATTAACGAGCTTCCAGATTGTATTTTGCTGGGTTTTTTTTTTTTAAATAAATTTTGTGTGTGTGTTCATGAGGAATGCTGGTCTGTAGTTTTCTTGCAATGTCTTTGTTTTGTTATTAGAGGAATACTGGCTACACAGGAGTTGGGAACCTGCCTTTTCTGTTTTTTGGAAGAGTGTGAATAATTGGTGAACTGTCTGGTATTAATTTTTTTTAAACGATTGGTAGAATTCCTCAGTGAAACATTTTTGGGCATGCTGAAATTGTTCAGTCTCTTGTTAAAGGTTTATTTAGATTTATATTCCTTCTTGAGTTGATTTTGGTAATTTATGCGTTCTAGAAATTTGTCTATTTCATCTATGTTATCTAATTTGTTGGCATACAGTTTTTTATGTTATTCCCTTGTAATCCTTTTTATTTCTGTATGGTTGGCAGTGATAGCTGCTCTTGCATTCCTGACTTCAATAGTTTGAGTCTCCTTTTTTTCGGTCAGTCTAGCTAAAGTTAGTTAAATGTAGTGACCTTTCCAAAGAACCAACTTCTGTTTTTATTGATTTTCTCTATTGTTTTTCTAGTCTTTATTTTGTTTATTTTCACTCTAATCTTAATTATTTCCTTCCATCTATTTGATTTAGTTTTTTTTCTAGTTTCTTAAAGTGTAAGGTCAGTTTATTGATTTGAGATCTTTCTTCTTTCATAATGTAGGCATTTATGGCTATAAGTTTTCCTCTAAGAACACTGCATCCCATAAGTTTTGATACATTGTGTTTTCATTTTCTTTCCGTTGTGATTTTTTCCTTTTGTTTTTTAGGACTGAACTGTTTAATTTTCACATATTTATACATTCTCAAATTTTTTTCTAATTGATTTCTAATTTCATTCCTCTGTAGTTGGTGAATATACTTTCATATTTTGTTTTGATCAGTTCTTTTAAATGTTTAAGGCTTGCTTTATGATCTAGCATATGGTCTATACTGGAAAATGGTCCATATGCGCTTGAGAAGAATGTGTATTATGCTGTTAATGGGTGGAGTATCCTATAGATGTTAGGCCTACTTGGTTCCTTGGGTTGTTCAAGTCTTCTGTTTCCTTATTTTCTGTGTAATTGTTCTATCATTGAAAGTGGGCTACTGAAGTCTCCAGTTATTATTGGTGAATCTCACTTTAATTCTGTCTATTTTTACTTAATAAATTATGGAGTTTTGTTGTTAGAGGCATATTTTTATAAGTACTATATCTTCCTCTTGGATTGACCCTTTTATCATTATAAAATGCTCCTCTTTGTTTCCAGTAATATTTCGTCTTAAAGTTTATTTTGTCTGATATTTGTATAGCCATTCCAGCTTTCTTTTGGGTTTTGTTTCCATGGTATATCTTTTTCCATCATTGCACTTTCAACCTATTTGAGTTTTTAAATCTAAATATGTCTCTTATAGAAAGAATTTAGTTTGTTTTTTAAATCCATATATTAATCTTTGCCATTTGTTGGAGTGCTCAATGCATTTACAATTAATGTAATTACTGATAAAGTTTATTTATGTCAGCCATTTTGCTATTTGTTTCCTATAAGTCTCTATTTTTTTAAAATTATTCCTCCCTTACTGCCTTCTTTTTGTGTTAGATATTTTTTATTGTGCCATTTTAATTTCCTTATGGGTTTTTTTTTAGTTATTTCCTCAGTAGTTGTTCTTAGGATTATAATTAGCTTCTTAATTTAACACAGTCTAGTTCAGATTAATACTACCTTAAGTTTAATAGTAGAAATTTTTTCTCTCCAATATAGCTCTGTTCCCTTTTCCTCATTTGTGTCATTACTTACATACTAATTACATTTTTAATTACTTACATACTAATTACATCTTTATGCATTATAAGGCCATCAATACAGTTTTATAAGTATTGCTTCATGCAGTTGTCTTTTAAATCAGGTAGAAGGAAAGAGCTAGAAAAATACATTTATGTTGTCTTTTATATTTAACTATATAGCTATATTTATTGGTGTTCTCTATTTTTTTCGTGTGGATTCGAGTGACCATGTAATGTTCTTTTATTTCGCATGAGGGACTCCCTTTAGAATTTCTTATAGTACAGGTCTGTTAGGATAAAAAACTGAATACTCTCTTTTTATTATCTGAGAATGTCTTAATTACTTCTTTGTTTTTGAAGGATGGTTTTTTTGGACATAGAATTCTTGGTTGACAGTCTTTTC
>NW_011888801.1:13803669-13812298 GCF_000151845.1 Pteropus vampyrus | reverse complement strand
TTTGTTTCCAGTAATATTTCGTCTTAAAGTTTATTTTGTCTGATATTTGTATAGCCATTCCAGCTTTCTTTTGGGTTTTGTTTCCATGGTATATCTTTTTCCATCATTGCACTTTCAACCTATTTGAGTTTTTAAATCTAAATATGTCTCTTATAGAAAGAATTTAGTTTGTTTTTTAAATCCATATATTAATCTTTGCCATTTGTTGGAGTGCTCAATGCATTTACAATTAATGTAATTACTGATAAAGTTTATTTATGTCAGCCATTTTGCTATTTGTTTCCTATAAGTCTCTATTTTTTTAAAATTATTCCTCCCTTACTGCCTTCTTTTTGTGTTAGATATTTTTTATTGTGCCATTTTAATTTCCTTATGGGTTTTTTTTTAGTTATTTCCTCAGTAGTTGTTCTTAGGATTATAATTAGCTTCTTAATTTAACACAGTCTAGTTCAGATTAATACTACCTTAAGTTTAATAGTAGAAATTTTTTCTCTCCAATATAGCTCTGTTCCCTTTTCCTCATTTGTGTCATTACTTACATACTAATTACATTTTTAATTACTTACATACTAATTACATCTTTATGCATTATAAGGCCATCAATACAGTTTTATAAGTATTGCTTCATGCAGTTGTCTTTTAAATCAGGTAGAAGGAAAGAGCTAGAAAAATACATTTATGTTGTCTTTTATATTTAACTATATAGCTATATTTATTGGTGTTCTCTATTTTTTTCGTGTGGATTCGAGTGACCATGTAATGTTCTTTTATTTCGCATGAGGGACTCCCTTTAGAATTTCTTATAGTACAGGTCTGTTAGGATAAAAAACTGAATACTCTCTTTTTATTATCTGAGAATGTCTTAATTACTTCTTTGTTTTTGAAGGATGGTTTTTTTGGACATAGAATTCTTGGTTGACAGTCTTTTCCCAGCTTTTGAAAATGTCATCCTACTGCCTTCTGACTTTCATGGTTTTTGATGAAAGTCAACTGTTAATTTTATTGAGAATGCTTTTTTCTTTTGTTTCTTTCAAGATTCTGTGTCTTTGGATAATTTGATTATGATATGTCTAAGTGTGAATTTCTTTGAGTTTCTCATATGTGGAGTTCATTGAGATTCTTGGATACAAACTATTTTCAACAAATTATTCCTTCAACAATTTTTATTGCAGATATTCCTTTAACAACTATTCCTTCAGATATTCTTCCCATTCCTTTTTCTCTCTCCTCTCCTTCTAGAACTCCCACAGGGTATATGATGGTACACTTGATGGTGTCTCACTAGTCTCTAGGCTCTGCTCATTTTTTCTTTATTTTTTTCTTTTGCTCCTCAGATTGGATTATCTCAGCTGACCTATCTTTAAGTTTACCAATTCTTTCATCTGCCAGCTAGTGAGTTCCCAAAGTGAATTTTTCATTGCAGTTATTGTACTTTTAAACTCCGTAATTTTTTATTTGTTTCTTTTGATAATTTCTATTCCTTTATTGATGTTCTGTTTGAGATACTAGTACCATACCTAGCTTTAATTCTTTAGACATGGTTTTCTTTAGTTATTTAAACATCTATATAATAACCGATTTGAAGTCTTTGCCTAATAATTCTAACATCTGGATCAAGGTAGTTTCTATTGACTGTTTTTTAATTTGTGTATGGGCCATACTTGTTTCTTTGTGTTTCTTTTAATCTTTTGTTGAAAAGTGGATATTGTAGATAATATAGTGTAGCAATTCTGAAAATCATCATCTCCTTTTTCACCAGGTGGTGATGGTGTTAGAGCTGTTTAATGATTTTCTCAAACTAAATCTGTAAAATCTATAGTATGCAGTGTGTGTGTGTGTGTGTGTGTGTGTGTGTGTGTGTGTGTGTGTGTGTGTGTGTGTGTGTGTGTGTGTGTGTGTGTGTGTGTTGGAGCACACCTTCTGTGCTTAGGTAGTTTATGACTCTGCCTTACCATCACTTCCTGCTGGTGCATGGACTCAAAAGTCAGCCAGAGATGAAACATTGGGGACCTCTTGGGTCTTTCTTGCTCGTGTGCACAGCTCATGGCCTTGTAGAGCCCTAGAAATGTGTCAGAGCATTTCAAAACCCCGGATAGATTTCTCCTTTCCCAAATTTTCATTTTGGCCAGCTTTGTTTGCCCCAATTAGTATCACAACTTTAGGCAGCTGTAATGTTAAAGAATTACCACTAATGGTTTTTGACAAATGCCCTAGAGCTAGTTAGGGCTTTTCCACAGAGTGAGTCAGGTCAAATAATGACAATGCTCTGTAAATGGGGCTTTTTCAAGGAGTGGCAAGACAGATCAAGTTGTGACAATACTCTGGGATTTGGACTTTCTGAGGTGCTTTCTGAGGTGCTACCAAGGTATGTGGGCAGGTAATTAGGTCTTCTCTGGTCTAAGCCTTGTCCTAAATTTTACCTAGATGCTAAGTGGTGACTTGGATATGAGTTTAGGTGCCTGAGGGCTTGGTCTCAAGGAGGCAGTGTAAAATGCTGGAAGCTCACGAAGCTGGGGAGTTGGGCAGGTATGGTTCTGAATTCTGGTTCTGTCACCTACTTTCTGTGCAGCCTTGGGTACAAGTTACTTCTCTGAGCCAAAGAGGGATGCCTTTATCTGGAAATTAGGATACCAGCAACCTCACCAGGTATGTCGACAGAATTAAATGGGTCTCTCTATGTAAGGTTGCTGGTACACAAAAACATGCCCAATAATAGAAATAATTATTTCACTTGAGACTTAGGGTAAGACTCCAGAAAATGATGAGGCCAGGGTTGTTTTGTTGCAATAAAAGCACTTCCAACATATCTAACCCTCACTATATGCCAAGCCCTGTCCTAAGCACTTTATATATAGGACTTAATTTAATCTTCACAATAACCCCCTAGTGGATTTTATTATTAGTCTCATGTTAGAGAGGAGGAAACTCTAAATGGAGTTTCCTGCCCCAGAATTGGGATTTTAATGCAGTTGTCTGGTACCAGCATCTGCACTCCTAATCTGCACTCTGTGTTCACTTCATTTTAATACCACACAACTCAGCCAGGTGTTCACTTGGACAACTAGCAGTGGAGAACACTAAATTGGGAGTAAAATGAAAAGCCACTATATGCCCTTTACTAAATGAAACTCGGAACAAAAGGACTGGATACTTCCTAGTCAATATCCAATTTAGAAAGAGTCAAAGGTTAGTCACAAACCAGCAGCTTCTCCTTTGTGGCTTTTGCTAGGGTCAGGCTTCTCTCTGAGGATCAGCCTTCCCCTACCCTCTCATCAGAGTTCCTCTTGAGGTCGGAGGGAGTGGTTCTTGCAGTCTGTCCTTGGAGCTGGGTGCTGCCCTAAGCACAGCCTCTTCCTGAGCCTGCTCAGACTGTCACAGACTGCAGGCTGAACACTCACCCTCCCAGCCAGGTCCCCATGCAGATGCCCAGGAGCCTGCAGCACCAGCAGTGGGGAGATGTTTAATAACTTGGCACTTACCTTGACACACCAAGGCCATGCAGGAACAAGCACTTCTGTGGGTTCATTTCAGTCTTTTATGACTCGAATGCACCCTATCGCAATCAGTGATGTCACAGTGGCTACTGCCCACTGTGTGACTGTCTCTGTAAGTGGAAAGCACAAGATATGTGTCAGGAGCAGGTATGGGGCCCTCTTCACCTGCCGTCTAGCCTCAGACCTCCCCAAAGGAGGACCCTAAACCAGCAAGCCAGGCTCTCAGATACCTTCTTGCCCAGGAGGTCTGCAGCTGTGGTGGATATTCAAATGGCACTCACCCAAATGGGTAGGAGGTTTGTAAGATGCTGAAATACTTCTATACCAGTTAATAAATTGTCATTACCCCCAGCCTTCCTGGAGCCCCTCAGCCACCCCACCTATGACTGGGGGCTTATGGTTCACTTTTGTTCTGATTGGTCTCCAATCTCTGCAGAGCCATTTTTTTTTAGGCTTTCAAACACCATCCAGTATGCTGTAGCAACTTCTGGAGTCAGAGAGCCTTTGAACTTGGGACCAAGGAAAGATCTTTGAGGTTAGGTAGTTTTTACTTCCTCAGTTTACTGATGAAGAGAGTCAGATGGAGAGAGGCCTGTTTCACTCTCCAAGAGTACAGGCTCATTTGGATAGAGCATTAGTCTCTTGTAGGTTGGGAGTACAGAGTAGGAGAATAGCATGAATAGCCTTGCAGTCAGGCCACCTTAGTTTCAAACACTGACACCCCTGCTTTGATCTGCTATGTCTCTGGGCCTCCTCAGGGCTGGGGGAGCCCTGCCTCACTGGCTGCCTCTATGCAGTGAGGGTGTGGAGGAAGAGAACTTGCATAGGAAAAGTGCCCACCAAGACCAAACACTATCTTCCCCATGACAGCTGGGGCTACTGAGGTCCTCTGGGAGACACCAGCACCTTCTAACTTAGCAAGGCCCAGCAGCCATGTCCAGGGCCACCTGCCTGCAAACAGGCCACTACCTCACCCCAGTCCAATTTGGGGAACAAGCAAACTTTTTTCTAGTAAAACCCTCCTAGAGAAGGGTTAAGGAAAGCACTCAAATTCTGAGTTCCATCTTGATAATGAGCAAATCAGTGATACTTACAGATGTAAGATGCAGGCTCAGAGGGAGTGAGCTAAGAGGTCCTCAGAGATTACCTAGCTGGAACTTCTCATTTTCCAAATGAGTTTTTTTTAAAGCCCCCAAAGAGGAAGTGACTTGCCTAAGGTGAAATAGCATGTAAGTGGCCCAGCAGAGATTTGTTACCCAGAATCCCTTGACTCTGTGCTCTTGACTCTGACAAAGATGCCTAACTTTGTTCTAGCTTAGTCCATATGAACTGAGAGCAGTTCTGTGCACAGAACTGTGCTGGGCCAGTTATAGAGTAGGTATTGCACCTTCCTTATTCCAAAACATTTAATAGAGGAATGAAGCAGGATATATAAGAGTTATTCAAAGAAAGGATGAAGGTTGAGGGGAGGGAGATAATCGGTGTAGGGAACCACACTTTCATGCCACCTCTGACAGCTGGGTGGGTGCAGTCAGCCCCTTGGTCGTAGCCCCTTCTCTGAATGTGCTCTATCAAAAATGATCCTTCCACTATTGTGTCAACATTTTCAAAGTACCAGAAGAGACAAATGGGGCTTAGACTTAAGCCTCTCTACTTTGCCACAGGCCCAGGCCCCCTCTGTTGCCCTGTCTTGCTCATTTGTATTGACTCCACAGTCTTAATATCTTTGCAGATTCACAGGGTCAACAGGGGTCCCCTTAATGTTCACCAGATTTCTCAACTATAGTTCATAAACATTTTATACATGGAATGCATTAAATAAACTGGCTTCACTTGGGAAGGAAGAGAGGCTAACATTTGCTGAGTGCTTACTGTGCTTGGCACAGTGCATGCTGATTTTAAGATTTCTCAACCTTCCTGTTTAGGAGGGTACAATACTGTTGGTTTTAGAGATGAAGACATTGAGGCTCTGAGAGGTAAATAACTTGTCCTAGGCCACTCAGATGTCACTGGTTCAGCTCAATTTAAATCTAGTTCTGAGCGACTCCAAAATCCGCGTCCTTTTTCTCTTCCCTTTGCTGTCTTTCCAGTCTCAAGAATTGACTCTTCTGGAAAGATTCCAGTTAATAATCCTTAGCTGCTAGGACTATAGATCTTTGAGGTTTCTCTGGCTACCTAATAAAGTGATTTCTGAAGAAAACGTAAGGACATCCTTCCTTCCTGTGCCCCCTGATCTGTGACCCACAGGACATAGGCAGAGCTTGGAAATCCCTGGAAATCCGGGAGTAGCAGGTGCCAAAAGGATGTTGCAGCCCTCTCCCTTTATTCAGAGAGGCTGCGGAGCTGCTCCTTCCCAATAAACTCTGGGAGTGGGGGGGTGAGTCTGGGAGAAATGAGGCCACGGGGCCCTGGAAAAGGCCTGGGTCACCCGACATCCTGCCCTGTGAGGCCCCATTGTCCTGGCTTGAGCTCCCAGGCTGGCCGCCCTCGCCACTGAGCATTCATGAGCAGGCTCTAAGGCCCATTCTGAGTTAGTGCTATTTGTAGAATCTTCTTAAAATACCACAACAGTGCCATTCACAGAGTGTCTGCACAGCGATCGATGGCGGAGATTGGAACAAAGCTCTGCTGTGCTCAGCATCCACTTCTGGCCTCTGCCAGAGGATACCCCCTCTACCTCAATGATGGGATGCTGGTGCTCTCCCTGTCCTGGACGTGCTCTAGTGAGGTCCTACGGGTTCTGCTCTCCCATGCTGGGCTGGAGCGGCCCTGGACCAAGCTGGCCAGCAAGGGAGTGCAGAAAGGCATTCAGCTGTCTGTAGAGGAGTTGAGGCCCTTCATGTGGCCCACTCCACTAAGGCAGGCTCTCCATCCTCCCACTCTCAGCCCATCATCAGGCCACACACAGGTTTGCTTAATTATAGCTAGATTGCAGGACAAGAACAAAGAATCAGTAGGGAATCATCAGAGAGGGACCCAGGAAGATAAAGCCTTTCTTGTCCAGAATCAAAAACTCTGGCATTCTCATTTCTTTGTTTTTTAAGTACTCAGTTTCATCAGGGTCCTCACCAAGTGTATTTCTCTTCCCCAACCTTGGCAGTACCCACAGTGCATTCTCAGGAACACTTACTCTTAGGATGTTAATAGATGTCACCGTTAACTGCATTTTGTGGTATCTGGGAGGTGCTGAGCAGAGTTCTTTTCTTCTCTGGTGGACCTCAAGGAGCCTTTACCATGCTAATAAGCCATGCACTGGGCAGTGATTCCTCACAGAGCTGCCAGCTGGGCAGTGATGCTCTGGTAGGACTTTTGTGTGTCCCTTCAGGATGTGGGTGTGGCTGGAGCCCCAAGCAGTGTGCCCATTCATTCAAAGGGTTTGACGACTTCCCAATTTTCATCGTCTATCATTGGTACCTAACCATGTGCTGCATACAAAAATCAGATGTCCCTCCAAAAGGACCAGCTCATGGTTGAGGCCAGGAACCTGCAGTGGGCCTTACCTTGTGCCAGGCAGGATAGCGCCCTCCCCTCACTGTGGAAAGGCTTGGCAGCCAAGACCTAGCAGCTCCCTCACTGAGCAGCAATGACAGAAGCCAAGACTGATGTCCAGGCCCCTGTGGTTGGTTTTGAAACTTTAACAGGTCCCCGAAAGACAAGTCCCTGGTAACAGCTAGTCATGAAGGACACTGGGCCATTCCCTGACTAGTGGTGGGGTCACTGTACACAACTACAGCACAATATGTAACTTTTGACAAGGGCTCTGCCTGGTAGTGCAAATCTGGCATGAGGGCCAGGTGAATATCCCCCGGACGGTTTTGGGTTCTTAAGGCACTACCATGTAAAGAACAACACCTGCCTCAGTGTTCGAGCCCTGGCAGTTGAACTGGAATCTGACCATCCTGGTGGCAGGCAGGATCACCCCAGGAAGCACGCTCTCTGAGACAAGGAGGCCCATGTCATTCACCAGCTACAGGACTTGGTATTTCTGTGCCTTGGTTTCCCCATCAGTAAAATGGGATCCATAAGGCCTAGTTTGTGGATCGCTATGAGGAAGAAGAGCTGATGTAATAACCGCACCTGGCTGAGCAGGACCCCCCTAAGGACAGTTGGCATCCTATCCTTAAGTGAATCACCAAAGAAGTGGGAGGTATAGCAATTTCTATGGTCTACCCTCATCCACACTTGGGGCTGTGAGCTCCCTGCAGACAGGAATGGCTGCTTACCACTCTGGTGTCCTCTGCACATCTATACATGCATAGATGGCTATCCTAAAAGGAGATGTAAGAAGCTGGTCAGAGTTACTGCTCTGTGGGGAAGGTGGGTGTCTGGCGCACAAAACACTGAGCTAGGATGGAAACCAACTTTTCATGATATATAAGTTTGAACAGCTGATTTTGTTGATGATGTTTATCCTTTGCCCCCCAAAAGGCCAATATTTCTGAATTCTGAATTTTCATGTCTACTGTTTCTTTTCTTGCCATCACTTGTCACTTCCTGATGCTGTCCATATGGCTGCCTGTATTAGCTTTCCCAATTCTTTTTTAACTACCTGTTCCAATCCAGTGGATACCATGGAGCCAGGGAACACAAATGTTAGAAATGTGTAAAACAAGAGTTTTAAGACCTTGAGGGTCAGTTGTTTGGCTCCTAAAGCCTGTTTTGGCTTCCCATTCATCATTTCATTTGTCCCTGGACTCTAGATGGATGGGGTTGCCAGATAAGTGATTTCTTGATAAACGAGGTGATTCTGTAATGCCCCATGTGTGGGAGGGTCGGGCAATTACCTGAGTCTGGCTGTTTTTCTTGCTGTGCAAGTTAGACTGTTCAAAAGATGAAAGCAAAGCTGATGTATATTCTAGCGAACAAAGTATTTTCCAAGGTCTATCTCACAAGTGGGACTGAGGAGGCAGGAGGCCCTGAGAGGCTGAAGGAATTGGGGTTTTGCTTCCTGGCCCTGCCAGCTCTGTTGAGGGGGAAAGCACTGAACATAAAATGTCAGCTCTGGCCCTCTGGCTGAGAGTCCTTGAGCAATTTTCTTCTGTAGAAAATGGAAAGATAGGAACTTTGCCAATGTTGTATTGAGGCTTACATGTGAAAATATATAGGCCACCATGTTGCATAACTTCAGGAGGAGG
>NW_011888801.1:13787929-13802484 GCF_000151845.1 Pteropus vampyrus | reverse complement strand
CATCCGCATCCTCCCAGCCCCTGCAGTGAAGAGTAGATGTTTTTGTTGTTGCCAATTTGGCTTCCTAAGTTGCTTCCCGTCTTTGGCTGAACCTGCTCACCCTTGGCTCTTTGTGGACCAGGGCAAGTCTGCTTCATTTTCATGCCTCCAGGTCCCAGCATGGTGCCTGACTGAGGTCACATGACAATAAGATCAGGGATTCAGTGCACCTGTCCTGGGGGCTGTATCTAGCCACCTGGAAGCAAATAAGAACTTGCCCCTGATAAAAGGAGAAATAGAGATGTAGGCCCTGGGCTAGCTGATATTCTTACTGGTGTCAGTAAGAATCTGGTTAGGTCCTTGGGTGGCAGTCAGCCCCACCCCATACCCCAGGCCTTTCCCCGTGATGTCAGGCTGAGGGTGGGGCTGGGCACAGAGAGCCCTTAGCCAGAAAAGGGAATCAGGGCAGGGATTCCTGAGTCTGTTCTTTTCAAGAAGCTGGGCTTAAGCCTGAGGCGGGTATCATTTGGGAGATGGGTAAGAGGGGACACCACCAGCACATTTTAAATGGGTACTTATAATTACAAAGTGATTTTTATTTATTTTGTCTGAAATGGGCAGTTTCTGGAATCATAGTGAGCAGGTGTGGTGGGATTTAGGGTAACCCCTCCTCCCACGAGCATTGGGCCCCAGGACCTGCCTTGGCTCTACTCATTTGTGGTGAGGAGTGATTGAGAGCCCTGAAGACTGATTCTTGTACTTCTTCTGGATCACCACCAGGACCCTTCCTACCCCAATCCCACCCACCCACCTCTAAAATTTATGAGCAAACTCTGTTGGATCACAGATTAAGACAGATCCTGCACTTGTCACCTCTTCCATTCCTCCCTGACTGGGTTATGCCACCACTTCTCCCCGCTGGACATCTGCCAGAACCTCCTATCTCCTGATCCCCTCACATCTTTCCAGGTGCACTGAGCCGCACGAAGGCCCTCAGGACTTTTCCTTCCTCTGGGCCCTTGCAACTACTGCCCTTCCTCCTCTGCCAACCCTCTAAGCCAGGACCAGATCTGTGCAAGATAACCAGCCCCTCTAGTCACTTAGTCCTCAGCTCACGGGTCCCCTCTTCAGATGGGCCTTTCCTGACCCCTGCTTAAGTAACAACCCTACCCTATCCCTGCTGCAGTCACCCTATCTGAGCTCACCTCCCTCCTTTGTCCATTTCTCCCCAGGAGAAACTCCAGGAGGATGGGGCCTTGCCTCTCTTGTTCACCCATGTACCCCACTCCACCCCTTTGCCAAGCACGGTGCTGGCACATAGTAGGGTCTCAAAGAGCATTCTCAAGGAGTATCTGTTTCCTCGTTGAAAGAGGCTCCCTACATATGAAGCTAGGCCAGGCCCAGTGTGCACTGGCCAAGCCCTTCTGAGCAGATTGGGAGAAGACGTGGCATTTAAAGCTCCTGGATGCAGGACAGAGCAAATTCCCCCTAGTGGTGGGTGGAACCCAAGCCCACACTGAGAGAGAAGACAGTTCTAGGTGGAATGTAAGAAAGCATTCAGACACCAAAGTTAGAGTCAAAAGGGAAATTTATTAGAGAAGGGGTAACACTCCATAGACAGAGTGTGGTCTCCTCAGAGGTAGAGAGAGCCTGAGAGAGCCTGAGAGAGACTCAGAGGGACAGAGATAATAGGGACGAGGGTAGTGAGAGAGACAGAGTAAAGGCACTGAGAGGGACCCAGAGAAGGAAACAGAGAGACCCTGAGTGTTCTGGGGAATTCAGTTTATATATCATTATTTAGTTCCTGTGAGTTACAGTTTTAAGACTTTGTCTACCCATTTCCTTTGATATGGATATACAGTGGGAAGTATATGAGCATGTAGCATGTAAGGCCTACCGGCAATTCCCAGCCTGTTATCCTTAAGTTCTCCATGGTTTTAGCCATAGGGAATGAACAATTTTATTTTGTGTAGGGCACCACTTAAACACTGTTTTTCCTGTTTTCTCTTCATGGTTCCACGGTGTGGGGAAATGGGTTGTTAGCATTCCCAGCAGAAATCTTCCTTTGTCCTGCAGGTTTCCTATGGTCTGGCTGCAGGGCTGATCAGTACATTGCAGTCTCTGAATAGTGCTTTATTTAACACTTTAGTTCTCTTGCCTCCTCTCTACATTACCAGGACCACTCTTGACCAGGACTGGCAATTCTGATACATATTTCATAAGGCTGCATAGACCATGCCAGCAGGAGGGAGCCCCCAGACTCTTAAAGCAGCGACCAACTCAGTCCAGCATCCCGGTGGGCTCTCCCTCCTTCCCTAGTTCATTCCTTGTCCTGCACAGCTCCCTGGGGTAACTACAAAGTGTATTTTCCCAAACCCGTGACCTGTACACGAGCCTTTGGTTTGGGGGAATCCAGGCTAAGACACGAGGTGCTATTGGGGAAAAAAAATCTCAGTTGCATCCCGAAGTAGCCAAAGGCACCAGTTACTTGCATTCTTTACACTCTCTGAGCAGACAATGCTTTAGCCATTCATTTAACAGATGTTGATAAAGCACCCACCTGGAGCAAAGCACTCTGTTAGGTGTTAGGAGAGAGAAGCACAGAAATGCTTCTCATACTCCAAGAAGCCTAGGGGGCTGGACCTCGGGAGAGAGGGGACTGGGTGATGGCTGGGCATGGACTGAGGTGGGGCACTGGGCGTACATCAAGCCTTCATCATTCACTAGATCCTGAGCTAGGGAAACTTATCCACGGGCTTCTGCTTATCCTGTGCGCAGCATGAATGGTAATATGTCATAGCTCCTACTTAGTGGAGTTGCTGGGAAGAGTGAAATGCAGTTGGTGAGAAGAGTGAAGTGCTTAGCAGAACACTAGTTAGTGTGGGGGTGGCAGGAATAGCAAAGGCAGCAGCTGTGGGGCCTGTTACCTCTTTGCAGCTGCCATGGTTTGTAACATTGTGGAAATAAATTCCCCTGCAGGGAGTCACTGGAGAGGCCGAATCTCAACTTGTAGGGAAGCTGGCGCTGAGAAGGCACTTCACAAATGTTAGGCCCTTTTCTTTCCTTAGAAAAATGAATTAAACCATTATTCCTTCCAGGTTGGTCAGCATAAATCACATTTTTTCGTTTCTGAGTGCCAGGCCCACCCCTCCTCCCCCACATTCCTCGACCCTGGAACATTTCAGAACCAGGTCTTCATCTGACAAATGGCATTTTCCATTTTAATATGGTGCTATTTTTAACTTATTTTTTTACACAAAAGTTACTTTTAACGTTGGGGTGGGGAGGGGGCGGAGAGGGGTAGAGGCACTGGCCTTCCATCAGTGGCTTTTCCATGTTACTGCTGCTGCCTGGATTCCTGGCCTCCCTGGGAGGTCAGGAGACAAAACAGACTACCTGGCCGGATCCAGATCTGTCAGCATGCAGATCTCAAAGTGTGGCCTCAGCCCCCTCTCCCCTCCCCAGACCTCTTCGTCCTTCCTAGCACTTGCAGTTGCAATTTTGCATTTGTTTGTGATAATGGTTAAGGCCTGCCTCCGCCACCAGGCTGCATCCTCCAAGAGGTAAGGGACTCTTGGTTTTGTCACTGCTGAGTTACCATCACATTGCACAGTGCCTGGCATATGGTAGACCTTTAATAAATATTTGTGAGAGGGAGAATGGGATAAGGAAAACTGGGAGTGGGTGAGGGGAGAACAGATAAGGAAGAGGGAGAAGGAGAAGGGATATTTAAGGTGGGTCCTGATGAGTAAAAGATTTCTAGATGGACCAAGTGGGAAAGGCATCTCAAGAAGAGGGAACAAACAGCATGTGCAAAGGCAGCAAGGCATGAAGTGATGTATCCCAGGAATAAGAAGTAAGGCAGAGTGTCTGGAGTGTTTGGTGAGATGCGGGAGTAGCTGGCTGGGCTAGAAAGGTACTCTCAGCTGATCAGATGAGCCCCAGTGGGAAGCAGTGAACTGAGATGTCTCCTGAAAGCAGAGGAAAGGGAGGGAAAGGTCGGACTTGCATTCAGATAGCCCTCAGGCATTCCCCAGCCTGTCCCACCCTTTCTTCACTTCTGCAATTGTCCCTATGAGAACAATCCCAGCCCTAGTTCTCTCACGGGTGCTGCCCGTGGCTAGGTCTACCTAGGTTCCCTAAAAACCCAAACATCCCCAGCACCACAAGAGATTTCCCAGGGAGATGCTCATTTTGAGAAATGAAACTGCTATGGGGATGGGCTGGCAAAAGGGGAATTTGGAGCTCAAACCATTTGGAAGACATCTGGGGCATTTTCCTACATTAAAAGCAGTCAAAGCGCATGACTTCTGCAGGGTAAGCACATGAGCTGCCACCTCTCTTAATGGTGAAAAGAAACAGTCTTTATTCAAGAAAGTAATCTGTGCCCATGATGACACACTCAGACACGTCAGAGAATACGTAGTGAGAAGTAAGTCTTGTGTTTCTGAGCTCTTCGCTTGCTCTCCCGAAGCAAGCACAGGTCCCCCTGCCCCACTTGTCCTTTCAGAAATAGGCATGAACAGCCACACCCTTGTGGGTACATGTTGCTCTTACACAAATGCCAGCATATTCTTTACATTGTGTTTTGCTTTTTTCCACATAATGTATTGTCCCATCATGTGTTATCACATTTTTTTTGATGTATATAATTTATTTAACCAGCACATTATTTATTATTTAAGTTGAAGGACAGTTAAGTTGTCCCTAGTTTGGTCTTACTGCCCCTATGCAGGTGTGTAAATTTATCTGAAAAGTAAAGAACTTGGAATGGATAGTCATTTAAAATTTTGATAGGTATTGTCAAATTATTTCACAAAACGAGGTTATGCAAAATTTACTTTATACTAAGGGTCTGCCCACTTTCCTCACAGTCCCTCTCAGGTGGTGCCTCCACCAGGTTCTGAGTGACTCCCAGGTGCCAATATGCTCACCAGGCCTATACCTGCCCCTAACTCTGTGCTGTCTGCAAACCTACCACTCACTGCCTCACTACCCATGCATGATGTAAGAAGATGTCTTTCACTCATCACTTTATATTAAATTCTGTTTTCATTTACTTTTTTAAATAGGTAACATAGTTCAAATATCAATAGACAAAATTCTAGCCTTCCTGAACCCTTCTCCTTTAGCGACCCATTTTCCTCCCTAGAACCACTGCTCCCAATGTCGTCTTTCTCATCCAGAGATATTTTGGACATATTCAAACAAATAAGTATGTCTTCTGTTCTTCCTTGTACCTTCCCTTCCTTTGCAAAACACAATAGCATGTGATTGCTTTTTTCACTTAACAGTACTAACAGAACATTTCAAATCTGAATAGATATTCCTCCCATCTCCTTTTACCAGTTGTCTTTATATATATTATATACATATATATATATGTATATATATATATATATTTTTTGCCACGCAAATGTTTTTAACTTTTATGTAGTGAAATTTTGTTGTGTCTGTTTTTTGTGTCATATTCAGATAGACCTTTCGTACTTCAAGAGCATACAAGATTTCTTCCACGGTTGATCCTGGTTCTTTGATCATTTCATTTTTCATCTTTAAATCCTGAACCATTTTGAATTCTTATTTTGTTATAAGATGTGATATAGGGTCCAACTTGGTAATTTTTAATCCAGTCGTCCTATTTCAGTTATTAAATAATCCATCTTATACTTGCCTGTTTGAAATAACTCCTTAATTTTATTCTGCACCCCCATATGTGTTTGAGCCTATCTCTGCTTATATTGGGCAGTACCATGCTGTGTTCATTATTGTAGCTGTATACTTCATTTTGATAATTAGTAGGGCTGCTCTGACTTCATTATTCTTTTTTACAAAAATACACATGCTATTTTTGTTTATGAACATTATAGCCATCTTTTCTAATTAAAAAAATACTGTTAGTATTTTATTGTGTTAAATTTACAGACTAAATTAGGAGGAACTGGCATTTTTGTTGAGTTGTCTTCTGTATATGATTGTATGCATTTGTTTCTTTTAATTACAAATAGATTGTGATTTCTGTATATTAAGTTTGTGTCTAGCTACCTTACTGAATTCTTATTGCTTGTAATGGTTTTCAGTTCATGGACTTAGGTTTTCCTCACATATAAATAGATAACTGAAAAATAATAACACCACGTTCTTTCCCTCCAGTTTTTATGGTTTTATGTTCTTTCTCTCATCTATTGCACTGGTGAATAGTTTCAGGAAAATGTTATATAACAGTGGTGGACATTCTTGTATTTTCCCTGGCTTCGACGGGAATGCTACCATTGTCTCTCGACTAAACACTGTTGACTTTGGGTTTATCCATGTTGAAGAAGGATCTATCCCTATTCAATAGAGACTTTTTATCAAAATGGATGTTAAATGTTGTCAAGTGCCTTCCAAGGTTTCTCCTTAGACCTGGCTGCAGGTCCACTCTGCCCCAGCTAGCTCCAAGACTGCCCCTCCTTAGCAGCTCTTGGGGAGCCAGTGCAAGCAATTAAGGGCCACTTGATTGCTCTTGTGGTCTCTGCACCTGGGTGCTTTCAGCTACAGGAAGTAGAAGAGCCCACCTAACTGGTTCAAATAAAAGGACATAAGTTATTCTCACAGACTAACTGTGAAACTCAGATAGGCAGCTCCTGGGTCAGCATTTCAGGTGCTCAGCCAAGTGAGGGAGGGTGTGGGCTCTTTCTCCTTCACCTCTGCCCTCCTTGGCCTGTTGGCTTTGATCACTGGCTGGTCAGTGTGGTCACAAGATGGCCACCAAGCATCCCACAGGAAGGGAGGTCATACCCCTGATGAAGAGGATCTTTTGATAGGTCCTTATGTTGCAGAAAAGTCGCAAAAATCAGAGCAGTGAGAAACCAAGCAGCACTCAGAGAGTAGGAGAACTCGGGTTTCTTATGCAGGTCGTCCCAGAGGAGTTAGCACTCTGAAGATCTGGGCCCCAGAGCTCAGTTGCAACATTGCTAAAATAGAACCTATTTGGCATGGGCTGATTGGTTAATTTGTCCTCAGATAGTTATAAAGCACAGAGAGTTGCTATGGGTTTCTGGCAGTTACAAAGTTACAAAGTATGGGAGTTGCTAGGGGGTACAGGCAGTTACATTTAGTTACATTTGTTGCTTAAACAGAACAAGCAAAAGGGAAGATGAGTCTTTAGTTAATTTCAAGTAAGGCCTATGCAGCAAGCATATCTACAGAAGCAGAACAAAGAGCTGATTAGCCTTTTGAGTGAAAATTCCTCTTCACTTAGAAGTCAGGTTGCCTTTCTCACAAGCTCCTACAGGAACCCTGTGTCTCAGAGGCTGTACTCCAGTTTTAGGGTGGCCTGTAAAGTGCGACTATTTTTCATTTCTTTAAAAAGTGAATGTAATATCCTTTAAGTGCTCATTTTTAATGGCTATGTATGATTCCACCACATTTCTGTATCCCTTTTACTAAGCCATTCCCCTATTTTGGACATTACATGGCTTCTGAGATTGTGCTAGGTTTTGTTGTTGCTGGCCTGGGCGATTTTGAGTTTTGGAACACTCAGTAGCACTCTGTGGCCACTGCCTTTCTCTGGCCAACAATAATTTCACTTTTAATTCCAGCTTATCAAGAGATTCAATTGACAACCCAGAGTAGGTGCGAGAACCCTACAAAGGACAGGGTACAGTGCGGCTGTGGGGGGCTGCAGTGGGTCCACTGCACACTGACTGCTGGGGCTCTAACCCTTTGCCCTGGAACCAGAAAAATGTTGGAACACATTTTTTTCGATGTGTCTGATTTTCTTTACTGTCCTGGCCCTAAGGGAAGGGGATTCAGTGAGGGCCTTCCTGTGGACTCAGGGTCCTGGCATACTCTGTTCAGGAGACTTTACTGTTTCCCTAGAGATAAAAGAAGTCTCAGCATATCTCAAGGAGGAGAGGGGCTGACATAACACACATGCCCAGTGTAGTGACATTAGGCGCAATCTATGCTGGCCTCCTCACATCCCTGGCTGTATGCTGCTGCAGTGGAGGGGACACAAGACACAAGCCATTGTCTTTTTGTAACTTAATCTCATAATTGACACCCTGTCACTTTTTGCCATGTTCTTCTATTCATTGAAAGCAAATTACTAGATCTAGCTTGCCTTTACAGGTGATTATACAGGGCGTGAATAGCAGGAAGCAGGGTTCATTGGGTGCCATCTTAGAGTTTGCCCACCACTGGGATAGACCCAGGAAGGCAGACTACAGCCAGACTGCATGGGTCGAGATCCTCAATTCTTAAGAGTAGGTTGTGAGTGGCAAGCACTTTAGAAGACCAGTTGGCAAGTAATTTTCTGTTGATAACCAGGGCCACTTGGGAAGCTCCACTTTAATTAGCCATGTGGCCTCAGATGAATTTCTCTCTCTTCTTGTTTTCTTGTCTGTAAAATGGGTGCCATAACTGCACCACCTTATGGGGTTATTGTAAGGATATTGAGTTAAGATATTCAAAGCCCAGCATATGGTAAACATCCAATAAAACTTGGATATTTTTTAAAGAGAGGTTCCCTGCCACTTCCACAGAGCCCTCCATGTGTACCCCCAATGACCACTGTTATTTATTGAACTCCTACCCTTTTCTAGGTACTGGACTAGTCCCTAGGGATACCAGGGAGACCAAAGGAGGCAAGATCTGCTGTCATGAAACTTATGTTCCTTTAGCAGAGACACAGTAAACAAAGATACAAATAAATAAGCTAATTTCCAATAGTGCTGTGTTGTGTAAAGGAGTATAAGAATCACTGGGCAGGAGGAGCAGTTACTTGACACAGGTCTCACCTAGGGAAGCTTTCTCTAATGGATGCTTGAGTTGAGGGCTGAAGGTGAGAGGGAGGCAGCCCTACAAACAGCTGAGAGAGTAACAGAGCACCTAGAAGTGCTGAGGTTCTAGTTGGAAGAGGATGAGCTTGAGGAAGAGAAAGGAGACCAGAAAGGTGGATGGCAATAAGGGTAGGCAAGTGGGAGGAGATGTGGTCAGGGGACCCGGAAGCCCAAGGTCACATCAGAGTTGGGTTTTATTCCAAGACAGTAGGCCCTCTGAAGAGTTTTAAGCAGATGTGTCCCATGGTCCAGGTTCCTGATGCTGTGTCCTAGGAGGAGTGGGTGATGATAGAGGAGTCCACCAGGCTGGGCAAGGGGGCAGGCTTGGGCTCCCTTGGAGTGATGGAGACACCGTTAGGGTGGCAGCTGATTTCATGGAGAGAATCTAAAACTGCTGAGTTCAAATCTTGGCTGTGCCATTTCTCAGCTGGGTGGCCCTGGGCCACTGGAAGCTCTTGGAGTTCCCACTTCCTAGTCCATAACACAAAGATGACAGTGAATGTAGGGGGTATGAATGCACACATAGCCCAGCCTATGATTTCCTCACCAGAACCTCATGAGATGAGTTCAGTTACTCACTTCTCATTGATGAAAAGATGGAAACATAGAAAGATTATGTGGCCAATAAGCACATTTATGTATCAGGCTTCTCACATGGAGAGGAAAACCCCAAGGCAGAAAACCGGTGGGGCTGGGGTCCAGCCCCTTACCTGCTGTGGGAACGAGATGGACTGGACCCAGTGGTTGCCAGACTGCACTTCCCATACTCTGGTCCAAGAATGCAGGGGAGGAAGTGTGCAAGGTGGAAAGCGCAAGGGATCTGGGTTGGGATTTCCCTTGTAGGAAATGCAGGCAGCCCCCTGTACCAGCGGGGAGCACCGCAGGACTGGCTTGTCCTCCTAGCCCCACCCTGGACAGTCCCTGCTGGGACGCTGAGAAGTACAGAAGTTCCTGGGGAGACAAAAAGGGCCTGGTCCGGCACCTGTGGGCAGAGCAGAGTACGAAGGCAGCCCACAGCTGCAGTCTTTCCTACAAGTTCCCGAGCTGCCTGCCTTTGCACCTGGGTCAGTCCTTGGCCTGACAAGTGCCTGACAGCCCTGCCTCCTACCACAGCCTCACCACTTCCTGCACCATGCCCTTCTGCCCCAACAGGCATCTGAAGAGGAGCAGGCATCTGCCCAGGGGTAAGTGGATAGCTAGGGTCAAGAGTAGGCTTCGGGATACCAGACTAAGGGATGATTAACCCTTGAAGAGCAAGTGTTTGGTGGCTCCAGGTAGGTTAAGAGAAATGAGTGAAGACAGTAGGACACATGGGCGGCTTGGACCCCTGCTCAGGTTTGGAGCCTGGTACAACCTGGCAGGGGTGGGCAGGAGAGGCTGCCCTGGAGACTACAGGAAAACCCAGTCTCCATAGGTGTTGCCCAAAGCTGGTACCACACACATGGGCAGTCTCAGGAGGTCTGAGGGTGGTCTTTCTTCCCTTCCACTCCAGCCTAATCAAGGTTGTCTAAAAGCCATCTAAGCCTGTAGCCACCGGCCAAGTATGGCTATTGAGTACCTGAAATGTAGGTAGTCCCAATTAAGAGGATGTATTGGGATAAAAGTTATTATTCAGAATAATTTTACCTATTATCTTTTTACTTTTTAATGTAGCTACTTAAACATTTAAAATCATAGATGTGGCTTGAATTATATTTCTACTGGACTACACTGCTCCAGACAGCTAGCTGTGTCCCCATACTTGGTCTCTACCTGTGGGAATCCAGCTGTTTAGGGCCATCCTTTGAGCTCCCTGCTCCCCTGAGCAGCCAGTAGAATGATAGTGGGCCCTGTGAAAAATCATACACTGTAGCCGGTGTCATCTTTAAATAGTGACTTCTTTTATCTTTTTACAGATTTTCTGTAAATCCTGGTAGGGGGCAGACTAATCCAGATATCATTTGATTAATTACATCAGACATAGCGTTTTCACTTGACTGTCATAGCATGAGTCCCATGGGCTACAGTGGTTTACAAAATGCTTTCACATATATCATTTACTCTTTTTTCTTTTATTGTAAAAATTTTTAAATAGTAAAGTTGAAAGATAAGAGTTCTTGTCCTGGAACCCCTGCTGGAATCTGCTCCATTTTGGAGTCACCACCTCTCCCGCAAAGTCATTTCTGTGGATGGAAAAAGAGACTCACAAAAGAAAGTTCTTAAATTCAGGAATTCATAGTGGAAGAAAGCCCAGCTAGGAAAAGCTGGGTTGTGGTCCTGGCTGTCACCGGGGGGCTGGTCCACTTGAACAAGCTGAAGTAGATGAGGGTGGAATCAGGACGGAAGCCAGACTGCCTGGGGTCATAGTTCACTGTTTGTACAGTTCAGGCTTGTTTCTAAACATCTCTGAGCCTCAGTTTCCTTTCCTTTATTATTTTTTTATTGAGATATAATTGACTCAAACATATTAGTTTCAGGTATTCAACATAGTGATTCCATATTGGTATATATTGTGAAATAATCATTTTAAGTCTAGGTAACATTCATCATCATACATAGTTACAGAATTTTTTTCTTATGATGAGAATTTTTAAGATCTACTCTCTTAGCAACTTTCAAAATGCAATATAGTATTATTAACTATAGTTGCCATGTTGTACATTACAGTTCCATGACTTATGTATTTTATAACTTATTTATTTATTTATTTTATAAGTTATTTTATAACTTACTTATTTTATAACATGACTTATTTATTTTATAACTGAAAGTTTGTGCCTTTTGACTCTCCACCCATTTTGCCTATCTCCCTCCCTCGCCCCCCCAAGCAACCAACAATCTGTTCTCTGAGCTTGGATGTTTGTTTGTTTGTTTGTTTTTAGATTCCACATAAAAGTGAGAACCTACTGTATCTGTCTTTCTCTGTCTGACTTATTTCACTTAGCATAATGCCCTCAAGCTCCATCCATGTTGCAAATGGTAAGATTACATTATTTTTTTATGGCTGAATAATATTTCATTGGATATATACATTTTCTTTGGACACTTAGGTTGTTCTCACATATTGGCTATCATGAATAGTTCTGCAGTAAACATGGGGGTACATATGAATTTTTGAGTTAGTATTTTCGCCTTCTTCAGATAAATACCCAGGTGTTGAATTGCGAGATCATATAGTAGTTATATTTTTAATTTTTTAAGAAACCTCAATACTGCTTTCCATAGTAGCTATACCAATTTACATTCCCACCAACAGTGAACAAGGGTTCCCTTTATTCTACATCCTTACCAGCACTTGTTGTCTCTTGTCTTTTTCATGATAGCCATTCTAAAAGGTGTAAGGTAGTTTCTCATTGCAGTTCCCTGATGATTAATGATGTTGAGCATCTTTTCACATACCTGTTGTCTGTTTGTATATAGCTTTGGAAAAATGTCTCTTCAGATCCTCTGTCCATTTTTGTGTGTGTGTGAGTTGTATAAGTACTTTATATATTTTGAATATTAACCCCTTATTAGATATATGATTTGCAAATATTTCCTCCATCCTTTTCTTTAAAATAGGGATAATGACACCGCTTCCCTCGTGAATGCTCAAACTTCTAAGGCTCATCAATTCATTAATATCATGCCTACCTTAGAGTGAGTATTTTGTGTATGTCAGCTACCTAGCTTCTTCTGCTGCTGTTATTAATCTTTCATTTATCACAGATTCTGTGCATACCCTCCCATGCCAGGCACTGCTCAGCTTGCTGAAGTTGCTTATAAAACTGACATAGTGGGAGTGGGTCAAAAATAAAAAGTATAAATAAGTAAGTCATGTAAACACATAAAATATATGTGTATTGGATTGTGATAAGTGCTATGGAAAAATTATAGTCAGGAATGGGTGTGGGATGTGATGGGTGTTGCAGAGTGAAGTTTAAATAGAGTGACCAGGAAAGATTCCCCAGGGAAGTGATATTTGAGGAAAGACCTGAGGAGGTAAGAGAGAAAGTCGTGCCAGTGTCTGGGAGAACAGCTTTCCAGGCAACAGTAAGGGCAAAGGGAATGCAGGTGCAAAGGCCCTAGCACAGGGGTGTGCCTGGTTGTTCAAGGAATGGCAATGAGCAAAGAGGAGAGCAGAAATGAAGTCCGAAGAGTAGCAAATGAGGGTTTGGGGGGTTTGGAAGACCATTGCAAGGACTTTGCTGAGAAAGGGGCCATTGCAGGATTTTGAACAGAGGGTATGAGCAGCATTGGACAGGTCACTGATTTACTCTTTATCTAAAACAATGCCAGAAAAGGACAATGTATAAGAAACATGGATTTCAAGATACTTGACATCAGGCAATGAAGGACTATGGTCCCCCAAGAGATGGGAAACAAATGACATTAGCCCTACATATGCCCCAATTTACTGCCCTGAGAAAGTTCCTATCTAGGCTGTGATGCAGGAAGGGGAAACTCAGGTGGAGACAGAGCTTAGAGACCTGGGAGACAAAAGCAGCCAGAGTTTTCAGGATAGGATATCAAGGAGCAAAGAGTTGCTAAGAGAGAAAACTCCCTTGAGAACTCATCACCCCGTGCACTTGAGGAAATTTCTGATTTTATTAATCGAAAAAAAAAAACCCAGCTTTTTTTTTTTTTTTTCTTTTAGTGACTTTGTTTTTCTGGTTAGCAAAATTTTTTAAAGAGCTAGATAGTAAATATTTTAGGTTTTAAGGTCATATGGCCTGTGCCTCAACTGTCCACCCTGCTGTTGTAAGCGTCTTGCAAGACTAATCAGGGAAGAAAAAAGAGATTATCAGTATCAGAAATGAGAGCGGTGACATCACTAGAGATTCTTCAAATACTAAAAGGATAATAAAGGAATATTATGACCAACTTTATACCAACAAATTCTATGACTTAAATGAAACACTTTCCTTAAAAGATATGAATTATCAAAGCTCACTCAAGAAGACATATGTGTGTGTGTGTGTGTGTGTGTGTGTAAATTGAATTTGTTCATTAAAAAAAAACTTTCCCCAAAAGAAAAGTCCATCTCTAGGTGGCTTCGCTGGCGAATTCTACGAAGCATTAAAGAAATAGTAGCAACTCTATACAAACTCTTCCAAAAATATTGAAAAGAAAGGAATACTTACCAACTTATTCTGTGAGGCCAGCATTACCCAGATACTAAAACCAGACAAAGACATTATAAGAAAAGAAAATGGCAAACCAGTATTCTTCATGAAATAAGTTGAAAAATTCTCAACAGAATTTTAGCAAATTAAATCTTACAACATATAAAAAGGATAATACATCATGACCAATTGGGATTCCTCTAAGAATGTAAGGTTGGTTTAAGATCAGAAAATCTATCTCTAGTTCTGGTCAAGATGGCAGAGTAGGTAAATGCTGTGCTTGCCTCCTCTCACACCCACATCAAAATTACAGCTACAGAATATCCATTATTAGAAGTCACCTGAAGTCCAGCTGAACAAGAGTCCTACAACTGGGGACACACAGATGAGGCCGCCTCAAGACTGGTAGGAGAGGCAGAGACACAAAATGGGCAGGCCATACCTACATGTGGTAGTTGAGAGTCAGGAGAAATATCTCAGCTGCAAAGGTACCCCTGGAAGAGTGATGGATCCCAGCACCACACTGGGCTCCCCAGCCTAGGGTTCCAGTGCTGGGGAGAGAAGTCCCCACAACTTCTGGCTATGAAAACCAGTGGAGATTGTGGCTGAGCGAGATGAAGGGCTGAGAGAGTCGCAGACATGCCTTTTAATGAGCCCGCATGCAGAC
>NW_011888801.1:13769849-13787864 GCF_000151845.1 Pteropus vampyrus | reverse complement strand
GAAGAGGAACTTAGTTGTCTTGCTTCAAGACAAGGGCTGGAAGGGCAGCTTTCTCCCAGACAGAAGTGCTGGCAGAGGGTGTTATTTCTTTGTTGAGCCCTCTTCTGCCTGGCTTGCAGACCCACACAGGTGCCATATCTGAGTCTCTATCAACATAGCTAATACTAGTTGCCCCACCCTAGTGATTCCCCGAGATCCTGTCCTTCCCAGTGTGTGAGCCCACCAAAGCCGCTTCCAGTAGATTTTCCATACAAATGGCCTGTCTTGGCTTATGCTGTAGACTTTTCTGAAATCTCTCAAAGGTTCTCAAAACCTAAACAAGCAACATCTTGCCTTGGCATGCCCGTACCTCTTGCTGAGCAGCCCTAAGCCTGGCACTAGCGGTAGCTGGCTTCAGTTTGCAGCTTGGCCTCTTGAGGCACATCCAAGCCAAGCATGGATGGTGCCCATCTGCAGATTGCTTGGTGGCTCATGCCAGGTGGCCCCAGGCAGGGACCAGGCTGTAGGTGAACTTGGCCTGTGGCATGGCCCTGGCCTGCACACCCAGTGGTGGGGTTTGGTCTGAGCCAAGCACCACCCAGGGCACCACCCACGTCTGAGGATTACACACCCAAAGGACAGACAAGGCAGGCACCAGAGACCCGCTAAAGTGAATACTGCTGTGTACTGTCAGTGCCTGCACAACAGCTCCTTCATTGATCATGACCAGTCATCACAATCAGTGTGAGGGTCAATCCTTCTCATTGATGAGCCAATAGCAACCAAGGCTCAACTATAACAGGAGGACACACACACACACCATACAAGGGATATACCTGGAACACCTGTTTCAGGTGATGAGGGAAGGCTGTACCACTGAGACCCATAGCATACATACTATATAAGGCCACTTAACTAAGACCAGGAGACATAGCAGCCCTACCTAATACATAGAAACAAACAAAAGTAGGCAACCAAAATTGGGCAACAAAGGGACATGTTTCAAATGAAAGAAGAGAACAAAGCTCCAGAAAAAGAACTAAACAAAATGGAGATAAGTGATCTACCAGATGCAGAGTTCAAAACATTGGTTATAAGGATACTCAGTGAATGTAGAGGGAGAGTAGATGAACTCAGTGAGAACTTTAACAAAGAGATAGAAAACATCAAAAAGAACCAGTCAGAAATGAAGACTAAAATAACTAAAATGAAGAATGCCTTAGGAGGAATTAACAGTAGGTTAGATGAAGCAGAGGATAGAATCAGCGATTTAGAAGATAAGGTAACAGAAAACACCCAATTAGAACAGTAACAAGAAAAAAGAATCCAAAAAGAAATGAAGATAGTTTAAGGGGCCTCTGGGACAACATCAGGTGTACCAACATTCACATCATAGGGATACCAGGAGGAGGAGGAGAGAGAGCAAGGAATTGAAAACTTATTTGAAGAAATAATGACAGAAAACTTCCCTAACCTGGTGAAGGAAATAGACATACAAACCCAGGAAGCACAGAGAGTCCCAAACAAGATGAACCCAAAGAGGTCTGCACCAAGAGACATAATTATTAAAATGCCAAAGGTTAAAGATGAAGAGAGAATCTTAAAAAGCAGCAAGAGAAAAGCAGTTAGTTACCTTCAAGGGAGCTTCCATAACACTGTCCGCTGATTTCTCAACAGAAACTTCGCAAGCCAGAAGGGATTGGCAGGAAATATTAAAAGTGACAAAAAGCAGGAGCCTACAACCAAGGTGACTCTACCCAGCAAAGCTATCATTTAGAATCAAAGGACAGATAAAGAGATTCTCAGATGAGAAAAAACTAAAGGAGTTCATCGACACCAAACCAGTATTACAGGAAATGTCAGAGAGACTTCTTTAAGAAAAAGAAGGAAAAAGAAAAAAAGATTAAAAAAAAATGAATAAAATGGCAATAACTACATATCAAGAAACAGTTACTTTAAATGCAAGTGGATTAAATGCTCCAGTCAAAAGACAGAGTTGCTAAATGGATAAGAAAACAAGACCCCTACATATACTGCCTGTAAGAAGCTCACTTCAGATCGAAAGACACACAGAAACAAAAAAATTTTAAGAAGAGAAAGACACAGAAACTGAAAGTAAAGGGATTTAAAAAGATGTTTCATGAAAATTCAAACAAACAAAAAAAATTTGGGGTAGCAATAGTCATACCAGGCAAAATAGACTTTAAAACAAAGGCTATAACTAGAGAACAAACAAACAAACAAACAAACAAAAACCCCAGTTATCCTACTTCTGGGTATTTATCTGAAGAAACCCAAAACAATACTTTGAAGGGACATGTTCCCTCATATGTTCATTTTAGCATTATTTATAGTAGTCAAGATATGGAGGCATCCTGGATGTCCATCAATGGATGAATGGATAAAGAAGAGGTGGTCCATATATACAATGGATATTACTCAGCCATAAAAAAAGAATGAGATCTTGCCATCTGCAACAACATGGATGGACCTAGAGGGTATTGTGCTGAGCAGAGTAAGTCAGACAGAGAAAGATAAATGTCATGTGGAATCTAGAGAACAGGATAAAAAGTCAAACAACAGAAACAAGGTCATAGATATAGAGAGCATTTTGATGGTTATCAGATTGGGAGGTGAGGGGAGAGGTAATGGTGGGAGGGGATTAAGAAGTACAAATTGGTAGTTACAAAATAGTCATGGGGATGTAGAGTATAGCATGAGGAATATAGTCAGCAGTATTGTAATAACTATGTATGGTGTCAGATGGGTACTGGACTTATTGGGGTGACCACTTCATAAGTTATATGTCTAATCACTGTGTTGTACACCTGAAACTAATATAATATTGTATGTTAACTCTAATTAAAAAAATAAAAATAGAAAAATTAAAAAAGGAAGAAAATCTGTCAATATAATTCATATTAACTAAAAAAAATCATGTTATATCTCAATAGATACAGAAAAGACTTTTGACAAAATCCAACATTTATTTCTGATAAAAATTCTCAGTAAACTAGAAATAGAAGAGAACTTCCTCAACCTGAGAAAGGATGTCAACAGACTTAAGAGGTCTTAAATACAAATTCAGAAGCCCACTCAATAAAAGGAAAAAATTGATAAATTAGGCTTAATCAAAATTTTAAACTTCTGCCTTTGGAAATACACATTAATAGAATGAAAAGAAAAGGCACAGACTGAGAAAAATATTTGCAAAGCATATATCTGATAAAGGACTTGTATCCAGACTATGTAAAGAGCAGTCAAAACTTAATGTTGAAAAAATGAACAACCCATTTAAAAAATGGACAAAAGATTTCAACAGATATTTTACCAAAGAAGATACACAGATAGCAATTAAGTACATAAAAAGATATCTAACATCATTAGTCATTTGGGTCATGCAAATTTAAACACAATGTTGTACTGCTACACACCCATTAGAATGGCTAAAAGTAAAAAGGCTCACCACACCAAGTGTTAGCAAGGAAGTGGAGGAACTGGAATGCCTATGCACTGCTGGTGGGAATGTAAAGTGGTACGATCACTTGGAAAACAGTTTGTGGTAGTTGATTAAAAAGTTAAACATACATATAAAAAATATGTACATAGATTAAACTTACATGCATGAAAAATACATTAAAAGTTAAACACAAAGATTTAGAGCTGGATCCTGCGCAGGGGCATAGCTGGACCTTAGAGTGTCTGTCAACATCTGGGCAGGGCAGATCCAAGTTTTGTAGACGAAGTTTATATGAAACTTATGTGATCGGGGTGGTCCTCTTTAGGAAAAATAATTGAAAAATGAGAAATTCATATTAGGTACAAACCTGTGTATTCATTTTAGATGAACAGGAAACCACAACAAGTTCTTGCAGCCATGGACCTCCAGGTCCCTTCCCTTTCTTCTGAGTCATCTTGAGACCCTTTTCCAGAAAAGCTTATGCAAAAAAGTTTCCCGTTAGCATCAGCTCCCCCTCCCGCCAGAAACACTCAGTCATCCCAGCTCTCATAGTCCATGTGGTGTGGGGACCTAAAGATGCACATCCACTGTCTGTGCCCCCATGAATGACCCTTGCAGCCGGCTGAGCTGTAGGTGCAGTCTTTCCTTTCGACAGGTCCACACTACCTCTTGGGATTCTGCTGTCTCTGCTTCTGCCCCAAGCATACTTCCTTGCCACCTCTGCAGCTCTGCTGACCAGTAGCTTCATGGACTCAAAGGAACAGGGCTGTGTGTGTAGTGGAGGACTCCAGAAGGCAACCTAGGGCCCTGGCAGTCTTATCTTCATGTTCACCACCCTCCTGAGCTTTGGGCCCTATGGGCCTCTCCAGCCTGCTTCCCCACTACAGCCGCAGGCCTTGCTTCTAGTGTCCCCTCAGCAAGGATGCACTCCTTCCCATGCCCCAGCCCTCAGAGCAGCCTCATTTGTGTCTCTAGTCCTTAGCTACCTTTCTGTGAACATTATCAGCCCAACTCCTCATTTGTAGGAGATGGCAGGAGTGTGGGGTGAGTCAGCCCAGAGCTAGAGACTGAATCCCTGACTGTACTATATATTAGCTATGTGAGTTCAGACATGTTCTTTAATCACTCTGTGCTTCAGTTTCCTCATCTGTAAAATGCAGATAGTAACAGTACCTCCCTCAGAGTCACTGTGAAGATTAAAGAATCCGAAGAGGGCAAATGTATCTGTCAGCTTTGTTCATTTAAGTGTCTGCAGCTTCTAGAAGAGTCCCAGGCATGTACCAAGCACTCAGTAAGCCCTTGCTCCTGTCTGGTCTCCATCCTGGGCTTGTGGGCTCTAGCAAGAACCATCTTGGGTATCACAGTTCTCACCATTGCCATCCTGTCCCCTTGGGAACATGGGTTCCTGGGACTCACCCCACTGGCAGACTGTCCTAGTTAGGGTCTGAGGCCCTGGGACCTTAGGCAAGTACATAGGCAAGTTACATATTACGGGATTTTTGGGGGGGTGCCATAAAGACAAGATCATTCTTGAAAATTTCTTAAATTACCTATGAACTTTAGTGTAAATGGTCTATACACATAAAGAATAGTTCATTTACATGTGAAAGATTAATTCATTTACACATGAAAACATGAGAACCACTGGAACTCCTTAGGGAAAAAGTCAGTTTGCAAACAGCTGTCTGAGCTTCCCCATCCACATTCCTTTAGCTAAGGATCTAATGTCTAGCTGTGAGCAGAGGCAGGTGCGAACTTCTGGAATGGTTACTCTGGGTATGAACTTTTCTAAGCTGGCCTCAAATCTGAATGCTTTTTTTCTAATAGTGCCCTAGGATGATTTTAATGATTTCAGATTTATATGGAAAAATAAGACTAAGGGAGAAAAGAGGAATCTAAAAGTTCCCCAAAGACAGATGAGTGAGGTGTGAGGGACGGGCTGCAAAATTAGAACCCAAAGCGTGGCCGTTGCTGAAAGGTGTTGGAGAGAGGGCTTTCTTGCAGCCCAGGTGGATAAAAACGAACCCGTGCCTGGGCTGAAGAGAGTGCTGTTGGGAAGGGCGCCCGGTATCTGCCCAAGGGTCCCTGCAGTAAGCCTGTGTCTCCCTTTCTTGCAGGTGGTGCCGGGGAGCGGGAGAAGGTGCCGGCCAACCCTGAGGCGCTCCTGCTCATGGCCAGCTCCCAGCGTGACATGGAGGACTGGGTGCAGGCCATCCGCCGGGTCATCTGGGCCCCGTTTGGTGGAGGTACTGCCCGTAGCCCGCATGCTCACCCTCTAGAACCCTTGCCTCCAGGTAATCATGCCCTTTGCCTCCCACTGGGCCTGCAGGACTCTGCTCGCTCAGGACTCCCTGGCTGTGCCCATGCTTCTTCTGGCATGTAGGCAGTGTCATCCTCTTCTGCTGCAGGCCCCCAAGAGCTCCTCGTCAGGTGCACCAAGAAAACCTGGCAGGGGAAATCAGGGCCACTTTTCAAAGACACACCCTCCTCCAACCAGATAGTCCTATAGCTTTTGCGTACTTGCCTCTCTGCATCAGACCCCTGCAGGACACTGGGAGTGTGTGAGGTGGTCTGCACATAGTCCAGAAGTGGACGCTCACGGGGTCATATCAGATGCCTAAGTACAGCTTCCTTCTTGCTGAGCCATGTGGGGCTCTTGCACTGCCTACAGAACTCACCCCCTAATATGAAAGCTGCAGTTCCCATTTACTCACTTCCTCCTTTATTCATTCAAAACACTTACTGAATGCCTAAAATGTACTGGGTTGCATTCTAGATACTGGGAATTTAGTGGTAAACAAAGTAGATGATGCCTCCACCCTCCCATCACCTCCTTTGTCCCGTGGGAGACAGATGGTAGGCATATAAACATGTCCCATGATGTCTAGTAGTGAGAAACCCAATGAGCAAAGTAAAGCTAAGTGGGAGGACAGATAGTATGTGTTAGAGGTTGTAGCCCACCAGGGGAATGCTGAGGGAAGAGCATTCAGGCAGAGGGACCAGCAAGTGAAAAGGCCCTGAGGTAGGGTTGAGTGATGGGTACACAGGAATCTCAGGAAGGCCAGGTGGTCTGAGGGAGTGAGGATAAGAAAGTGGAGGACCTCTGAGGTGACAGAGGTTGCCGAGACCTTGGAGACATGACGGGGATTACAGATTTTGTTCTAAATTGATGGGGCATCAGGAAGGGCTCTGAGCAAGAGACAGATACTACCTGACATAGATTTATAAAAAGAGCCCTCTTGGCTGCTGCCATGTAAGGGATAGAACATAGAGAGACAAGAGCGGATGCAACATGCTGGGACAGTCATGAGACAAGGGTCACAGGGGCATGGGATGGCGTGGGAGTGGAGAAGACAGTGAAGAATGGTCAGCTGTATATGGGTTCTGAAGGTAGAGCTGCTAGGTTTTGCTGATGGTCTGGAAATGGGGTAGAAGAGAAAGGAAAGATGACTCCCAGCTGTGGAGTTGCTGTCTCTGTAGGTTGGTGTCTCTATGAAGTCATCACGAAAAGAGCTTTTAGAAGGGGTTACCATGCCAGGTAGACTAGGATCACTGATTCTCTGCTGAATGTGGAGACCAGGGCCTTCAGGCTGGCTGCGTTCTGGCCATGAGCCATGGATGCCCTCTCTCTCCCCACACAGTATTTAATTGGTGCCACGTCCAGGCAAAGAGAGAAACTTATTTTTAGGGGCTCACAGCTCATCTGCATATCCTGCATGCCCTGTAGACTGAGCCTCTTCCTTCACTCCTCACCTCACCAGTTCTCCTCTTTCATTCCTGGCTACGGAATTCGCGAACTTTTCATAGAACCACAAATCTCTCATGCAGAAGAGTCATTATGACTTTGAAAGTCAAAGTTTTCTCCTTGGCTTCATAAATGGCCTCACACTGTTAGCCATGGCCTCCCTGCCCTCTGATGATTGCAGCAAATATGACCCATAGCCCCAGTTTAATTGGCCTGGCAGAGCCCAAGCCCACCCAGGGATTTCTGCAGCCTCGATGGGCCTCCTGTGGTGCAAGGTGGTTGAAAGTGAACTGGTGGATCAGAAGAGAGACCAGAAGCAGACTTCCATGCAGCTAGACTTTGCTTTATGACAGGTGACACCTTTAAGTACTAGGAAAAGAGAATATCATCATGATCTTGTGGCAGAGAAAGATTTTTTAAAAATGAGTTACAAAAAGCATTAATCTTTTAGGAAAATATAGACAAATTGTGCCACATAAAATGAAGAGCATCTGTTCTTTAAAACATAGATTTAAAAAATGAAAAGACAAGCTATAGGTTAAGAGAAGGTATTTGCGACATGTACAACCATCAAATGACTTACATCTCAAATTTGACTTACAAACCAATAAAGAAAAGACAGACAAGCCTGTGGAAACACACTCAAGAGACTTGTACAGGCACTTCGCAAAAGAAGAAATCCTCATGACCAAAGAACATAGTCAATGGTGTTCAACTTTATTAGTAATCAGGGAAATGCAGATTTAACCACAGTGTGATTCTTCTACTCACCCACCAGCATGACTGAATGAAAAAGATGACAGATTCCAAGCAGTGATGAAGATAGTGAACTATAGACACTTGCATATTCTGATAGGAAAGTAGTTTGGCAATATCTGCAAAGTCAGCACTATGCACACCTGTCAGCGATTGCACTGTAGGCATGTCCCAAAGTCAGCGATTGCACTGCTAGGCATGTCCCAAAGAGGAATATGTGCACGGGTATGCCAGGAGACTTGTACGTGTCACATGTTCACAGCAGCCATATTTGTGACGGACTGATGCCAACCGAGTGTTTAACAACAATATAATGGATAAATTAATACATTTCATTCTTAGAAAACTCATAACAGTGAGTTTAACTACAGCTCAATCCAATAAGCCTGAATCCTAAAAACATAATGTGGAACTAGGGAAGCCCAATAACGAGCTTTATGATTCAATTTATAAAAAGTTGAAAAACAGGGCAGAAGTATACTATATTATTTATGGATGGATAAATAGGCAGCAAAAATGTAGAGAAGCAAAGAAATGAATGACATAAAAGTCAGGATGGTCTATGGCCATGCCATCCTGAACATGCCTGATCTCATCTGATCTTGGAAGCTAAGCAGTGTTGGGCCTGGTTAGTACTTGTATGGGAGACCACCTAGGAAGACCAGGTGCTGCTGGCGTTTTAAAAAAAAAAAAGTAAGGATGGTAGTCATACTTACACAGATATTTATTTTGCAATATTGTGCTAATCTGTACACATACACTATAAGTACTTTTCTGGATATTTGCATATTTCACTATAGAAATAATAAAAGATAAATCAAAGAATGAAAGAAGAGAAACTGCAGGTCGAAGAGTCTAAGTAATTTGCTGAAGACAACACAGCTAGTCAGGGAGCAGAGCTGAAAAATGAAGTCTGATGTTCTGAGCCCAAAGGCCATGCTTTGTCCCAATCCATGCAGGACACTATCATGCATGGTTTACCTGCACTCAGTGTGCTGGCTCCCCTGCCCAAGCATTTTTCTTTCTCTCTCTGTCTCTATCTCTGTCTCTCTCCCTACATCTCTGTGTTTGCTCAGAATAAGGACCCTTTGCAGAAACCCATGTAGAACCCAGATTCACCTCTCCTCCAGGCTCCCCAGCATCGATCAAACTTCTCAGGCTGTGCTAAGTGCTCAAGAACTTGCAAGAATTATAATAGGAACCTTCATCAAAGGCGCTTATCTCCTTTCTACCAGAAATAGAGAGGAAATGCAGAAATCCCAGGGGTTAGTGATGGCAGACATGTCTGGGCAAGCATGGGCACTCACAGGTGGGCTCAGTCAGCTTCTGGAGGTTTCCTGGCAAAGCTGTTATTAGCCTGAGTTCCCCTGGAAAGGAGGCTTAGAGGATCAGTGCTTCTTTCACTGTTTAATAACGGAGCCCAGGAGCCCTTTCAAGCATGTTTGTTCTGGCAGAGAGTGGGCTGCCTCTGACAGACACGAATGGGCAGCGTTCCTGCAGCAGTTAAGGGAGAGCCCGGGCATCCCCACAGAGAAAACTGGGGCAGGCCAGTGGGTCGGGGGAGCCTGTTACTGCTGATGGCCTGCCAAGGGTGGCCCTGACTGGAGTGTGTGTTGTCTGGCCATTCATTGATTCATTCCTTCATTCAGCCAGTTAGTCATTCACTGGGGCATATATTCTAGGGGCTGGGGATACAGCAATGAGCAGGAAAGATAAAGACTGTCCATGTTGGAAAAGTAGCAAAGAGGCCAGGTGGCTGGAGCAGAGTCTGTGAAAAGGGAGAGAGGAGGAAACAGATCAGAGAAGTAATCAGTAGGTGGTAAATCAGTAGTGCCTTGTGGTCATAAAGGTGACTCTGGCTTTTCCTCGGAGTGAGGTGCCATTGGTAGGTTTTGAACAAAGGAGTGGCAGAGCCTGACTCAGGTTCTAACAGGATCCCTCTGGCTGCCATGTTGAGAATAGATGAAAGAAGGCAATGATGAAATAGAAAGTCCAGTTAGGAGCTTATTACATAATCACGTAGGTGAGAGATGATGGCAGCTTGGCCCAGCATGGTGTTGGTGATGAGAAGTAATTGATATATTTTGAAGGGAGAGCCAATAGTACTTCCCTGTTGGAATGGAAGAAAAGTGTAAGAGAATAAGAGAAGTCAAGGGTAACTCCAAGATATTTTGATCGAAGGAACTGGAAGGATGGATTAGCTATTAACCGAGATGAGATAGATCACAGAAGTATATTTGTTTGGGAAGAGGATCAAGATTTCACTTTGGGCCTTAGTCTGAGATACCTGTGAGAGTTTCAAGTTTAGACGTCAAGCAGGCAGTTAGACATTTAAGTCTAGAGATTTAGGAGAGAGGACTGTGTTGGAGAGCAAATGTAGGGTGCCATTGATACATAGATGGGGTTTGAAACCATGAGGATGGTTGAGATAGCAAGAAAGTTTAAGGAGAACAGAACCAGGGCTGAGTCATGCTCCCTGGTAAGAAGTCAGGGAGCAGAGGAGAAGCCAGCAGAAGGGGCTGGCAAGGAGGGCCAGTGAGGGAGGGCAGCTGGGAGTGAGTACGATCCCTGAGCTGAATGAAGAGAGTTTCTAAGGAAGGAGGAGGAGTCATCAGCTGCAGCACGCACTGCTAATACATCAATCAGAAGAGAATGGATATTGAAAATAGTTCACTGGTGACTTGGACAAGGGTGGTTTTGGTGGAGAGCTGGAGATAAAGCCTGAAAATAGTGAGTGTAAGAAAGGATAAGAGGAGGGGAATTGGAGTGTGAGCATAGCTAACTCAAGAAATTTGCTGTAAAGGGAAAAAGAGAAATGAGACAGCTGGAGGGGAAAGTCAGGTGGAGGGTTCTGTTTTATTTTGTTTAAGTTGGGAGACAAAACAGCAATGCAAAAGACTGATGGTGCAACAGAGGGAGAGGAAAATTGCTGCAGCACCATTATCTCTTGTGGATATAGATGCAAAAATGCTCAACAAAATACTTACAAATTGAATCCAGCAATATATGAAAGGATTATACACCATGACCAAATGAGATTTATCTCAGGAATGCCAGGATGGTTTAACACCTGCAAATCAGTCAGTGTACTACATCAGTAGAATAAAGGGCAAAAGCCACATGATCATATCCATAGACTCAGAAAAAGCATTTGATAAAATCTGGCACATTTTCATGATGAGAATACCCAGTGGTTTAGGGATAGAAAGGAACTTTCTCACCCTGCCAGAGGGCACCTACAAAAATTCACAGATAATATCATACGTTATGGAGAAAGACTGGATGCTTTTCCTCTAAGACCAGGAACAAGACAAGGATTCTTACTTTCACCATTTCTATTCAGCATTGTACTGGAAGTCACGGTCAGAGCGATTAGTCAAGAAATTGAAATAAAATTCATTAAAATTCAATTAGATTGAAAAGAAAGAAAGAAGTATCTCTATTTGAAAATCTTAATAAATCCACTAGAAAACTATTAGAATTATAAAAATTCTGCAAGACAATATATACAAATCATTGTATTTCTATACAGTAGCAGTGAGTTAGCAAACTGAAAATAAAATTAAGAAAACTTATAGCATCCAAAAGAATAAAATACTTATGAATAAATTTAAAAGAAATACAAAGTTTAATACTCTCAAAAGGACAAAACGTTGTTGAAAGAAATTAAAACCCAAATAATGGAAAGACGTTTCATGTTCATGGATCAGAAGACTAGATATTGTGAAGAGGGCAACACTCCCCAGTGGATCTCAGGACTTCTGTGCCCCCCTCCAGGAACAAGGTCCCAGGAGGCCCCATCAGGCAGCACCTCCCAGCTAGCTCTCTGTGAGAGGGGAAAGAAGAGAGTCACAGTGCACCCAGGGCTGCCCAGCTTACATGGGCGATCCTTGCCTGGTTATCTGGAGAGAGCCTGCAAACCCTTGAAAGTGGGTCTTATGTATATAGGAAGGTGCTTAGCAAAGCCAGTTGCATTGAAGTGTGAAATAGGGCAGAATGAGCACAGATTTTAGCACCAGGCTGTGGTCTGGCTGTAATCTGGTTCTTCTCCTTGTTTGTGTGACCTGGGGCATACCACTTAATCCTTTCTCTGTGTCCTTGTTTGCAAAATGGGAATAAGAATATCTTCTTTGCAGGATTGTCATGAGAATCAGAAGAGAAAGAGGGTACAAAATGCTCGGCACTCTTTTAGTACTAAGTAGTCCTCATCTATTCAACACAGATCATCTGCCATGTACAGGCAGGGGACATGACAGGGAAGAAGAGATCAGACAAAGCTTCCACCCTACTCCCCAAGATGGACAATGACAAGGACAGCACATCACATGGCATAAAGCAGTGGTTTCCAAATGTTAGCTAGCATCAGAATCACTCAGAGGAAGGCTTGTGAAAATAGACTGCTGGCTCCACCCACAGAGTTTCCAACTCACTTGGGTGAGGCCCTAGAGTTTGTATTTCTAAGTACTGCTGGTCTGGGGCCCACATTTTACTACTGTATTTTAGAAGGTGGTGAGTTCTATTAAAAGGAAAAAAATAGAGCAGTTTTAAATAACAGTGGTGAGTATGAGCCTAATGAAAGAGTGGTTTTCACACAAAGTCTTGAAGAAGGTGAGATAGTGGGCCAAAAGGATGATGCTGGAAGTGTGCTGGTCCATGGCAACAGCTTAGGCAAGAGCAGCAAACATCTGATGTGGTCTTGAACCAGCACCAAGGCAGGTAGGTAGGAGGGAGTGAGGGATGGGGCCAGATGGGTAGAGACCTGATGGCTGAGGCCTTGTGGGCCTGTGTAAGGAGGTAAGCTTTTACTCCTAAGTGAAATGGGAAAGGAAGCACTGAAATGGGAAAGGAAGGCTTTGAGCTGAGGAATGATGTAATCTGATATATAATTTTAAAGGACCACTTTGACTGCTGACTGGAGAGGTACAAGGGATAGCTGGAGACATATATGTAGTAATCCAGGCACAAGACAGCTCCTCTCTCTATGGTGGGTTGTGGTGAAAGTGATCAGATTCCAACTCTGTTTCAAAAACAGGACCCACAAGATCTGGATGCGGGTGTGAGGGAAAGGGAACAGTGAAGGTGGACTCCAGGGGGCCTGGCTGAGAGCTGGAAGGATGGAGTTGTTATCAACAACCAATAGGGGAAGATTCAGTGTAGAGCAGATTTGGGAGGTCATAGCAAGGCCATAGCTCCATTTGAACACTTTTGAGTTTGAGATGCCTTTGAATACTTAAACCCGTCAGAGATGCTGAGTGGGCAGTTGGATGCAAGAGTGTGGGGGATCAGCATTAGCGTTCAATAATCAGTATGGCATGGTAACTATCCCACCTACAGGCTAGCCAGTACTACCAAGCAAAGCCCAGAAGCTTTTTGTCCCAGCCTCACAAGCAGCAGCATGGAGTGATAGTCCTGGAGCAGGGAGGCTGGCCTGGGAATGGTGTCCCTGACTGGAGTGACCACTTTGTGTGGGGAGGGGCATGAGGGGCCAGGCAGCAGGCCTGTAGTGGCCATCAGAGCCTCACTACCCCAGCCCAGCTGTGTGGCTCCAAACCTCTGCAGACTTTCCTCTGACCTGCCAGAGCCAATTTTTCTGCCCTCAGCTTCTTCACAAATCATGGGGGAGAGGATGGAGTGCACACAGATGCAGCTCCCAGAGGCCACAGGGCAGGACACTTGACATGGAGAAAATCCTAGCCTCAGGACAACTTGGAGGGACACAAAGCAACCTTTTTAATCCAGCTAGTAGTGGTTTTAATTTGCTGGAATGACATCTCTAAACAGAAGACTTCAAGGCACAATCAGGTCAGAACACAAGGTCACTGGCCCCAGCCTAGGCTGACAGTGGTAGAGCCCGAGATCCTAGTGGATCATTTCTTCCCAGTGCTGCTTCACCATAACCCAACTCTTCTGGAAATTCAAGAAAAAGGAGTCTTATTTCCAATTCTCCTGAATGTAACCTGGCAAGCCAGGAAGGCTTGGGCCTTTCCTGGCATTCCTTCCTAAAGGGAAAAGAAAGGACTGTTGCTGACCTGGGCTGGGCTTTGGGTCACTAAGCCAGCAGAAGGAGCACTTGAGCCTCATTCTGGTGCCCTTGGCCCAATGTAGTAGGCTCTGAGGGTCCACATGCTAGGTGGAGGATGCGATATCCTACAAGTCTTGGACTCTGTCTGGGCCTCAGGCTCATAAAGGGCAGTTAGGGCCTCTTCTGAGCATAGGGGTTGGCTCACAGTAGCCTTGGGCCTCCTTCCCTGCACTGCTCCAGGAGCCTGTATACTTGAATCCCCAAGGCAGGGGAAACAGCCCCAGCCACAGTCCCCACTGACAGGAAGGCCAGGAAGCCTGGAGCTGTTTACCAGGAGAACAGAGGCTGAGAAATAGTGCCTTATATTGAGAGAGCCTGGCAAGGCAATGAGAGTGATTTACAGAGAGTCGCTCTTGGGGGCAGGACGCTAACTGTTCAACTGCCTTTTACCAACTTTGCTGGATCCTTTCATCCTTCTTCCTTCCCAGCAGCTGTGATGGGAATCCCCTGTCAGCTTGACTTGCCAGGATTCAGTGTGTACCAAGGAGAGCCTAGATCACAGGCCAGAAAAGAGTGCATCATGGTCACTTATCAGATGAGGCCAGTGCAGGGTGTTGTGCCAGCCATGCACAATGCATCAGCAACCCAGCCACAAGTGGAGAGGTTGGGCACAGAGAGGTAGCCACTAGCCAGGACAGCTAACGTTTATTCAGAATGTCCTTGTGCTGAATGAGTTCTGCATCTCTGACCCTCACAACAGCCCAATAACAGAAACTGGTCCTGTTATAGCCCCTTTACAGGTGAGGAAACTGAGCATCAGGGAGGTGCAAGTGATCTGTCCAGGTCACAAAGAAGTAAGTGGGAAGCTGGCGTTCTAACCCAGTTCTGATAGAGCTCAGAGCCCTGGTGCTGGATGCCTGCTCTAGAGAATAGGATGCCTGGAGACCTTCCGGCGTCCTATGGTCCAGTTCTCTGGCCCTCAGCTTCTTCCAGGCAGCCTTGGTCCTCCACATCAGGCTAAGGAAAGAGTGAGGGATCTCATGCTTGCCATGCGTTACTCTTGCCAGGGGTTATTGTATCAAATTACATTGTAGAAGGAAGCAGAGAGGCCCAGAAAGGTTCAATAGTTTGCCAAATTGCAGCCCGCCACCAGAGTGAGCACGTCCATGGGTTCTCTATTGCTAGGCAAGCTTCAGAGCGCCTGAGCCTCTGGATCTGAGCGGTCTTGATAGTGTGATAGGGGTCATGGGGAGGCAGTCATGACTGAGGACTGAATCAGTCCCTGAGGTCTTGGACACAGGTCCTGTAGGACACATAGCTCGGAAACAAGGGCCACCTCAGCTGAAGAGGTCACCTGTCACCAGGTGCTTGTGTGAGAGGTCAGACCCTCAGCCTGTTTCCTGCCCCTGCCCCCAAGAGGGCAATTTCATGACTACCTCTGTACACCCACTTCCAACAGATCCCATGGTTTAAAACGACCCCCAAGGTGGGGTGGGTGTTGTCCTGGCCAGAGCATAACCTAGAGCTCATTACGACAGTGCATGTCAGACTCCAGAGCCTTCTAAATGTGAGGCAGCTACAGATGTCCATCCATAGGTGGATCTAGGTGAAGGGGGAGTATGGAAGGAATTCCGCAGAGGTCAGCAGGTCTAATTCAGTGACAACACAGGTGGGAAAACCAAGGCTGGAGAGGAGAAAGCAAGTCAGCACCAGGGCCCACATAGGTACCCACTTGGGAGAGTCCTACTCTCCAGAATAAGTTCCTCCACTGAGCCTGAGCACCCTTCTCTTTAATGTAGACAGAGCTGGTCAGACCCTGTGGGTCCCTGGGCCATGGGAGCCCCCAGGCTTTTCTGGTAGGTTTAGGGCAGGGCATTCCTAGGCTTGTGGCCCCCCTGGCACCATGAACTGCCCTTCTATCTTCATATTTATCTGAACTCTGGAAAGGGAGAGAACACTGAGGTTCCCCCCAACAAAACACACGCACCTAGGGCTTGGGAGGACTTCAGCCCCCATGCCACACTAGTATGAGGGTCAGGACTGGAGAGCCTCATTAGTCTGGGGCACAAAATTTAAGAGGGCACAAAAAAACTCAGTAATTAGTAAATATTTTACTCTAATCATTTTTAAAACGCAAACTAGTGCTCCTCAAATCTATTGTTAGTCTTTTATTGTTGCTGCTCTAACAAATTGCCACAAATTTAGCAGCTTGAAACAGCACAAACTTATTCCTTCACAATTCTGGATATCAGAAACCAGAACTTAGTCTTAGGAGGCTAAAATCAAGGTGTCAGCAAGGATGGATCCTTCTGAGGACTTCAGGGGAGAGTCTGTTCCTTGCCTCTTCCATCTTCTAAGGGCTGCCCACATTCCTTGATGTGGCCTCATCATTCCAGTCTGCTTCCCTCATCATGTTGCCTCCTCTTCTACAGTTAAAGCTTAAACAGTGTGGGGATTAAGGGCACTGACTTCCAGGCAGTAGAAAATCTGCATATAATTTTTCACTCCCACAAAACTTAACTACTAATAGCCTGTTTTTGACTGAAGCCTTACTGATAACATAAATAATCGAGTAACACAGGATTCCCCTAAACCCTTCCCTACAGTATATATATTATATACTGTAGTCTTAAAATAAAGCAATCTAGCGAAAAGAAAATGTTAAGAAAATCATTAGGAAAATACATTTACAGTATTTATTGAAAAAAATCTGTGTATAAGTGGACTCGTACGGCTCAAGTTATATTGTTTAAGGGTCAACTGTATAGTCAAATTTCCTTCTTCCTCCCTCTTATAAAGCCCACCTGGATAATCCAGTATAATCTCTCCATCCTTAATTTAATCATATCTACAAAGTAAGCTAACATAGCCACAGGTTTCAGGGATTAGGATGTGGACACTTTGGGAGCCTTTACTCAGCCTACCACATTCATGATAAACAAAATTTTAAATGAAGACAGGATCTATGAGTGGGATTAGTCTATACAAGTACGGGGTCAGATCCTGTCTTTATTTAAAATACTGACATTTTGTTCACCATGGATATATATATATATATGTATATATATATGTATATATATATATATACATATATATATATTTGCATTAACTTGTATTTTTAAAAATATTGCAGAAAATATCTTGATCACTGAAGTTTTGGGCATCCTCTTAAATTTTGCACCTGTGGTGAGTGCCTCATTTGCTTCACCTTAGTCCAGGCCCTGCTTAATGAGAGCAAGAGTGACCCTGCCCTGCACACTCAGCTTTCAGATCAACCCCCACCCCTTTTAGACCTAGGGTTTCTCTAAACCCCTCCCTTACCGAATTCTGTCCACAGGACCTCTGTCCTTACTGTCTGGTGTTGCATAGGCCGAGGCTTTGCTTCTCTTTCCACCTGCCCTCCTGGTGTATGCCTGAGGCTGTGTACCCATCACAGTCATCACACTTTGAAAGTATGGGATTTTTATCAGGACAGAATCCTGCCATGGGAAGATCATAGACTTTGCAGAAAGATCATTTGGTTTTGAATTAAAGATCTGTCTCTTACCAGCTGTGTGACCTTAGCAAAATTACACAACCTCTCTGCGCTTCAGCTGCATCTTCTGCAAAATGAGGACATTGATTCTTATCTTTCAAGGCTGCACAAGACACCTTCTGTTAAGTGGAGCTGGGGCGCTGGCTCCAGGCCTGGCAGAGGATTGGAGCCCTGAGCGCCAGCTCTGAAGCCGGCAGCCCAGCTTTAGATGTGGCCTTAGCCCTCTTCTAGCGAGCGCGACCCAGACCTAGTTACCTGACCTTCCTGAGCCTCCATTGCCCGACCTGGAACACCTGCCCTCCCAGCTTTCGGGGAATGGGAGCTCCTAAAGCCAGTCCTTGGCAAGGAAGGAGGGACCCATCAATGGGAGTTGCTAGTATTCCTAGGGTGCGTAATAACATGGGGTATTAGGAGAAGGGGAGCAGATGTTCAAAACCGCAGGTCTTCCTTGGTTTCAGCTTCAGGCGTGGCATTTCAGGCACTCCCAAGTCCCGGGCCTTTCCTCCCTCCCTCCAGGG